>NW_006408675.1:4273627-4276519 GCF_000296735.1 Chrysochloris asiatica | reverse complement strand
GTTGCAGTCCAGCACATTAACCCACAGCACCACACCAGGATTCCGTCCAGCATCATAGCAACAGATTATAAAATGGACGTTCTCCGATCCAAGTGGTCAGTCACATCATCCAAGTCTTTACTGACAGATGGATGGTGGCTACATATGACATACAATGGCTGGTAACTGAACTGGATCTTTCTCATGGAGGGTGAAAATTCTGCCAAAGATCAACCATTGAATTTGGGATGATTTCAAGGAGAGAAAGAGTTGTAGAAGAGGTGAAATATTTCCTTTACATATAGAGATATTGTGGTGCAAAAAAGCAGCTCCCACTGAAAAGTCATGTCTACAGTATTTTTGTATCATTAATTACTTTCATTACTCACAATTGTCGGTAGACACTAAAGAAGCCAAACAAAAATCATTGTTATGGTATTTTAGAATTAAGAGAGGCCATAGACATAGTCTTGTTCAAATCTTATGATCATTTAACATAGACTTGCTGGAGAACAGTGAAATCTCTTCACTACGTGATTTTTGTACTTAGATTGTGTGGGTGCTCTGGAAGCACACTGGATTGGGAGATGAGAGCACACTGGACAAGATCTTTGGTATCTTGTTCTTCTATCATCAGTGAATTCTTTGGGAAAACTTCTTAGACTCATTTTACAGATGCTTAATCATCTGAAGCATTTGTTTATTCAACAAACATTATTGCATTTACTGTGTTTTGGTGTGGCATTGTAGGATAAGCACAGGACTGTTAAACACAAGGTTAGTGGTTGAAATCTACCAGCTGCTCCTTGGAAATGTTTTGCAGAGTTGTTATGAGTTAGAACTAACTCCACACTCTTAACAAGAGCAACAGCATTCCAGTAGTAAGTGCTGGAGATACTAAAGTAAATAAGATACTATCCAGTGTCAGACTGCCAAATGTGCAAGGTAAACATGTGCGTACTTTTGCTTAATTAATAATCTGTAGTGAACAATTTCACATTTTTTCACCACATCAAATATTGTGCTTCTAGGTATGGCTCATTATCTCACTCTCTGCCAGCCTACAGTACTTTCCTGCAGAATTAAAGCCTCATTTCAAATTACAGTCAATGACAGGAAGAGCTTAACTTGCTTATTGGGTATTCCATCCCAAATGCTACCCTTAACAGGGGTATTAAAGAATTCAGATACAAATAGTTAAAATTATCAGTATTAAGAAGTGTATGGCCCAAGATAAAAATGGATCTTGGCTGAAAGCACAGAATACCAGAAAGATGTCTACCTGTGCTTTATTGACAATGAAAAATCTTTTAATTGTGTGGAGAATGACAAGCTATGGACAACATTGCAAAGTATGTGTATTCTGGAACACTTAATTGTGCTCCTGAGAAACCTGTACATAAACCAAGAGACAGTTGTTCAAAGAACAAGGGAACAGCAAATGGTTTAAAAATTTAAATTCTCAGGATACTTTAAGGATTTTTGGAAATCACTAAAACTCAATTATCAACTAAATTATGAGTTATAACCAACACCATCCATTTATATGGCTGTTTTTTATTTGTCCAGTGGTGAGGATTTTTGTTTTCTTTACATTGAGATGCAACCCATAGCGAAAGCTGTGGTCTTTGATCTTCATCACTAAATATTTTAAGTCTTCTTCATGTTCAGCAAGCAAGGTTGTATCATCTGCATATCACAGGTTATTTTAAACCATTCAGCGTTCCCATGTTTTGTTCAAACAACTGCCTCTTGGTTCATGTACAAATTCTTTATAAATACAATTAAGTGTTCAGGAATACTCATACTTTACAATGTTGTCCATAGCTTGACATGAACCACGCAATCAAAAGTTTTGCATAGTCAATCTTTCTGATATTCTCTGCTTTCAGCTAAGATCCATCAGACATCAGCAATGATATCCCTCGTTCCACATCCTCTTCTGAATCCGGCTGACTGAATATAAGAATTTACCTTTTAATGCTCTGCTCTATCTTCTAAGAATCATTGTAAAGAAGTACAGTGTATGTTTTATATTGGAGACAGTGTTAAATATATCATTCTGTGAAGTGATGAGCTTAATTCATTAAGAAATCACCAAAGATAATCCAACAAGTAAATATTCAAGAAAATGAAAACTGATAAGTATTATGTACTGTTGTTGTTGTTAAGTGACATAGAGTTGACAAATAGGTATCCTGCATAGGGTTTCCCAGGAGCAGCTGTTAAGGTTGAACTGTTGACTTTGCAGTTCAAACTGACTTTGCAGTCCAGCACATTAACTCACAGCATCACACCAAGACTCCAAGTATTATACATGCAGAGTAAAACTCAACATCACGGTTTTTTTTGTTTTTTGGCTTCACTGACTCATGATACTTAGAAGTAGAAAAGAATCACACATAATTCTTTACATTAATTGTTGTTAAGTGCCATCGAGCCAGTTTCAACTTATAGCGAACTTGTACAGCATTTGTGAGGAGCAGCTGGCGAGTTTGAACCACCAATCTTGCAGTTCAAACCAACTTTGTCATCCAGTGCTTATCCTACAGTGCCATACCAGGACTCTACATTAATAATAGAATATTAAATTGCATGTGTCATACTGGATGCCCAAAGGAACCTAATGACATAATGAGAGTCCATGTTTAACTAGTTTTTCCTCAGGGAAACATTTATTTTGCTACTAACCAATTATATTTCAAATGTTTTTAATCCTTTAATACTATACTATAATTCAAGGAATTTCTAAGTCTTTCTTGTTACAAATTATACAAACCATTTAGGGAAAATGGCAGACTAAAGAGTAAATTCTTTAGGTACAGATAGGTTTAGTGTTTAATGTAAGAGATAATGTATAATAAGATTTCTTCACTATTTTTTTCTAAACTGAATGGAGAACTATCACAACAT
>NW_006408675.1:4267010-4269240 GCF_000296735.1 Chrysochloris asiatica | reverse complement strand
AAAATGGCCAATGCCAGTCCAATTTCAGCTCACTAATGCCTAAGATATTGATGTTTATGCGTTCCATTTCATTTTTGACAATTTTCAAATTTCCTAGATTCATACTTCATATATTCCATGTTCTGATTTTCAATGGATGTTTACAGCTGTTTCTCTTCATTTTGAGTTGTGCCCCATCAGCAAATGAAGGTCCCGCAGGCTTTACTTCCCTGGGTTTTACTCAATTCGTGTCATCATGGTCAATTCTACTTGGTGTAGACATCTCTTCCCCAGTCTCATTTAAAGTGTCTTCCAACCTGAGAGAGTCTTTTTTCTTCACTGTATCTGACAGTGTTTCTCTGCTATTCATAATGTTTTAAGTGACTAAATATTCAAAAGTATTTAGTCACTCCTTCTTCCTAGTCTGTCTTCATCTGGAAGCTCATTTGCAACCTGTCCACCATAGGTGACCCTTCTGTTATATAAAATACCTATGGCATGGCATAGCTTCCAGCATCACAGCAATTCACAAGCCACCACAGTATGACAAACTCACAAACACACACATATATATGTTTTTGTTTTTATTGTTAGGTGAGTTGGTACCATCTCATAGTAACACTATGCACAACAGAATGAAACACTGCCTGGTACTGGGCCAACTTCACTATCATTGCTATGTTTGAGCCAATCACTTCTGCAACTGTGCCAATCCATCTTGTTGGGAGACTTCCTCTTTTTCTCTGGCCCTCCACTATACCAAACATGATATCTTTTACCAGTGACTGATCCTTCCTGATATTATTTCTAAATTATGAGTGATGAAGTCGGACCATCCTGGCTTCCAAGAAGCACTCTGGCTGCATTTCTTCCCACACAGATCTGTTTGTTCTTTTTGCAGCCCATGGCACTTTCAATATTCTCCTTTAACACCATAATTCAAAAGCATCAATTCTTCTACAGTCTTACTTATTCACTGTCCAACTTTTACATGCATATGAGGTTGTTGAAAATACCATGGATTAGGTCAGGTGCACCTAAGTCCTCAAACCAACATCTTTGCTCTTCAACACTTTAGGAAGGCCTTGCGCAGTACAATTGCCTAATGCAATATGTCATTTTATTTCTTGACTGCTGCTTCCATGAGAGTTGATGCTTTATCCTAGCAAAATGAATTCTTTGACAACTTCAATATTTTCTCCATATATATGGATTTTTATTGGTTTAATGGTGAGGATTTTTCTTTGCTTTACGTTGAGATGCCACTCATACTGAAGGCTGTGATATCTGATCTGCATCAATAAGAATTTTAAGTCCTTTTCACTTTCACCAAGGAAGGTTTTATCATCTGCATGTCTTGGGTTGTTAATGAGTCATCTTCCAATCCTGATGTTACTTTTTTTTTTTTCCATATAATCCAGCTACTCTGATTATTTGCTCAGCAAACAGGCTGATTAAATATGGTGAAAGAATACAACCTTGGTGAACACCTTTCTCAATTTTAAACAATTTGGTGTTACTTTGTTCTGTTCACATAACTGTCTGTTGCTCATGAGTGCAATTAAGTGTTCCAGAATACATGTACTATGAAATGTTGTCCATAGCTTGTCATGAGCCACACAATCGAAAGCCTTTGCATAGTCAATAAAGCACAAATAGACATCTTTCTGGTATTCTTTGTTTTCATCCAAGATCCATCTGACGTCAGCAATGTCCTTTTCATGTCCTCTTCTGAATCCAGCTTGACCTTCTGCCAATATATGGTTGCACCTGTTTTGGTATTTCCTTTAGAAAAACTACTCACATGGGGTATCATTGATATTGTCTGATAATTTCCACATTCAGTTGGATTACTTCTCTTTTGAATTGGCACAAATACGGCTCTCTTCCAGTCACTTGGCCAGGTCTTTCAAATTTCTTGGCATACATGAGTGAATGACTCCAGTGCTGCCCCAGTTGGTTGAAAGATTTCAATTTGTATTTCTATATATATTGCTGCTGTTGTTAAATGCCATTAAGTCTGTTCAGAGTCATATAAACCATGTACAGGGTTTCCTAGAAATTGCTGGTGAATTTGAACTGTGGACTTTTTGGTTCAATCTGACATTGCCATGCAGCACATTAACCCATAGTGCCACACTAGAACTATATGTGTGTGTGTGTTGGTGTTAAGTGCTATCATGTCAGTTCTGACTTAAAATAATCCTGTATACTGTTTCCAAGGCTATAAATCTTTGTGGGAGCAGAAAAC
>NW_006408675.1:4260132-4266400 GCF_000296735.1 Chrysochloris asiatica | reverse complement strand
CTCAAAGGCATCAATTCTTCTACGATCCTCCTTATTCACTGTCCAGCTTTCGCATCCATATGAGGCTATTGAAAACACAATGGCCTGGGTCATATATATATAGTTTTTGTTAAATGCCGATGAGTCGGTTCCGACCCATAGCAACCCTGTATAGGGTTTCTGAGGAGCAGCTGGTGAGCTTGAACCGCTGGCTTTGCAGTTCAAACAGCTTTGCGGTCTGGCGCATTAACCCACAGCACCACACCAGGACTCCAGATACTCCCTTTAGTGGTCCATAATTATTATTAATAATAATATCATTATATTGCATAAATAAGAGTATGACATCCATATTTATATAAATTACTTTTCAGTTAACAATATATTTGGGGATTTTCTCAATATCAACACATAAAGATCTACCTCCTTCTTTTAAATTACTGGAGATTATTTTAAGGGTGTATTGTAATATAACTATTGTTGTTGTTATGTGCAGTGAAGTAAGTTCCGACTCATAGCAACCCTGTACAGGGTTTCTGAGGCTGTAAATCTTTACGGGAGCAGAAAGCCTCATTTTTCTCCCACGGAACAGCTGGTAGTTTTGAACTGCTGACCATGAGATTAGCACTACACTACCAGACTTCCTTGTAATATAACTAAACTTTATCATATTTATATGAATTAAGATTATTTCTAGAGTTTTGATGTTATAAACCATAATGCTATAAAGATCCTTTTACATACAATTCAGTTCACATATGCAAATGTATTGAGAGATAATGAACCAAAGTAGCCTCCATTGAGGTTATATTGAAATTAAACTTTTAAAAGGAATTTGCATTCTCCTAAACTGAAAATCTAGAAAATTTAGCACTGTTGCTTAAGTCTACAAACAACTTGATGTCCACTTTCTTCAAGTTTGTGATCATTTATTTTGCATATGGGCCGTAAGTCAGATACGGTATGATTATATCTTTTTAATAGGTCATTCTGTGATACATTAAGAGGCAGGGGGTGTTAATAACAAAATTAGGTAAATCAGTTACAAAACTACTACAGTAGTCCAGGTGAGAAATAATGACATTATAGGTGAAGAGATATTTTGGATCTAGGTTGTGTTGCTCCTTGGAAACCCTATACAGCATTGCTCTGAGTCCAAACTGACTCAACAGCATTTAACAACAACAGGGAGTGTTTTAGAGAGAGTCCTGAGGACTTGCTGGTTGATTTTGTGAGAAGGGATTAATGGGGAATGAAAACTATCAAGGGAAAATATAAATCAACCTCCAGTTTTTCCATGAGCACCTTGAACCAAGAGTGTCGCTTTCCTGTTCATTGAGTCTCTATGACTCAATGAAAAACAGGTAGAAATACATTCAAGTTCATTCTTAAGCAGTTCTCTTAATCCTGACTTTCCGAATCACCAAGTTAAGATTAGATTATGTTTAGTATATTTTACCTTGTTGTTGTCTGTTACTATCCAATCAGTTCTGACTTTTGTAGAACCCATGTGTGCAGAGTAGAACTTCTCCATTGGATTTCCAAGGCTATGGCCTTTCAGAAAATTACCATATTGATGCACCTCTGGATAGATTGAAAGTGCCAATTTTCATGTTAGTAATCAAGTGCTTTACAATTTGCACCAGTTTAGACAGTATTTTATCATATTGCAGGTAGCTTGACATTTTTAGTTCATGTAGCTTAAGTGAAAGTGGGGAAGACAGAGAGTTGGTACCTAGAAATCTGGGAGAAATATAGGGTTTTTTTCATACCTAAGATAATATGAATTATAATAGCAGCCTGTCAGTTACCTACTGTTGGTATGACACAGGTAACACAAGTTGGTGACTTTAAAGAACTGAAATGTGTTTTTCTCTCAGTTCAAGAGGCTAAAAGTTCAAATCAGGCAGTGCCTACTCCATTTTTGTTGGTAGTCCCAGATGTTCCTTGATAATGATGAGATTGATGAGCTCTTTACATTGTGTCTATCTTTTTCCTTATGTGTATCTCTGTGTCTATTAAAACTCAGAAATAATTAAGTTGTGGGTTCACTTTACACTAAAAGAAATGTCTACAACCATTCATTGACAGAGAACTTCCAGAGGTTCAAGTTGGATTCAGAAGAGGACGTAGAATGAGGGATATCATTGCTGACATCAGATGAATCTTGGGTGAGAGCAGAGAATACCAGAAAGATGTTTATCTGTGGTTTATTGACAATGCAGTCTTTCAACTGTGTGGATCATGACAAGCTATGGACAACATTTCAAAGTATGTGTATTCTGGAACACTTAATTGTGTTCATGAGGTACCTATACATAGACCAAGAGACAGTTGTGTGGAAAGAACAAGGGGTCACTGAGTGCTTTTAAATTAGGAAAGTTGTTCTCCAAAGTTGTATTCTTTCACCATACTTATTCAGTCTGTATGCTGAACAAATAATCAAATATGGATTATACAAATGTGATACCAGGATTGGAGGAAGACTCATTAAGAACCTGCCATATGCAGATGATTCAACTTTGCTTGGTGAAACTGAAAAGGACTTAAAATACTTACTGATGAATATCAAAGACTACAGCCTTTGATATGGGTTGTACTTCAATGCAAAGAAAAGAAAGATGTCAGTTTGAGGACTAAGGTGCGTCTGACCCACGCCATGGTATTTTCAGTAACCTCAGATGCTTGTGAAAGTTGGACAGTGAATAAGGAAGACTATAAAAGAATTGGTGCATTTGAGTGATGGTGTTGGAGAAGAATATTGAAAGTACCATGAACTGCCAAAAGAACAAATGTATCTATATTGGAAGAAATGCATCTAGATTGCACCTTGGAAGGAGGATGGCCAGACTTCATCTCTCGCACTTTGGACAGGTTGTCAGGAGGGACCCATCACTGGAGAGGGATATAATGCAAAATGGAGGGTCTGAGATAAAGAGGAAGACCCCCAGCAAGATGTATTGGCAAAGAGGCAGCATCAATGGGCTCAAACGTAACAACAATTGTGAGGTTGGCCTAGGACTGGGCAGAGTTTCGTTCTGTTGTGCGTAGGGTCACTATGAGTCGAAAGTGGCTCAATGGCTCCTAGCAACAACTATATTAAAATTGTCTCATTTGTCTCATTTGACTAACAGAAGCAATCCCCTATTTCCATTCAAGATGGTATCAATATAGCTAGGAATTCAACATTTTTGGGGGGAAACAATTCAATATATAACACAGTCTCCACTTCTCCATGTTGTATTATATTGGCATTTTTTGTGTGTCGTCCTCTTCGAACCTATGAGAAATATATGAAGACAAAGCCTAGGAGCATTTTGTTCACCCCATTTACATGTATCCAGTGTTATTGAGTGAGTGAGTGAATGAATTGGCAATTCTGAGTACACTGTTCCTATGGATTCTTTCACCCCAGCCTGCTGGTTCTAGATCTTCATCCCCAGTCTCAGACTTCCTTTATTTAATTGCTTTACTTATTCTGCTTACATTTTAACAGATGTCACTTTTGAAAACTTAAGACAGGAGTAAACTTGTTCTCAGAAAAATTTTAAGGTATACACTATACATTTTATTTTTATCCATATATAAGTGGAGGGAATGTGCAACTGTATTTGTGAAGCATTACAAAGCTCTACAAAGTTTTTTTTTCAGTGTCAAAGAGATCTGAACCATCATATTCTATTTAGGGACCTACATTTTTTTTTTTTAATGCTTCCTTTAGAGCAATTCAGAGAAGAGTACAATGTATCATTTAAGTACTAAATATTGACCAGTTCTATAACGAAAAAGTACAGAGAGTTCCATTTATGTTTATCCTTCTATTGCAAACTGCCACAACCTGGTTAAAAAAACTGCTTTCTGTGGTTGCAGGATATCTGCCAGCAAATGAGTCTCTTGAAAGGGCCACACCAAACCCAGCATCTTGAGCCAACCCTGACCACAGCTGAGTGGTGTTAAAAAGACTACAGCAGGCTCACTACCCAGACTGGGAAGAGAGGCAGTGTGAGGTGTGAATGGAAAAATACAGCTGCTTTCTCTTCCAAAGAGGATGAAGGAAACCAAAATGGGAATCTTTTCCTGGTAAATTTTAAAAGATAAATTTCAAGTCTTTTTACATTTTCCTATCCAATCAATGCCTTTTCAAGCTTATGTGTGTTTATGTTAATAATTACTTGTCCCTTCCTATTTTTATGTGAGAGATTTAGTTAGTCACCAAATATTTCACTGTACATTTTTGGCAAGTCTATGCCTTATGACCTATAGGGTCTAGCACATGATCTGGTGGAATGTTTTAGAATCATTATGCAAAATAATATCTAAGAAATTTCTATGACTTAGAGTCAGAGGATATTTTAAAGCTCAGAATATTGTTATAGCTAAATTTCCTTTTTAAAGTCAATAGCTCATATTTACACACCTCTTGGTTGGTTTTCCAATGGAAATAAAGATCATAATGAGTTGGAATTAACTTGGCAGTGAACAGTCAGTTAAATCACTCCAATGGGAAGTAATATGTTATGTTCCAAATCATAGTAACCCTGTATAGAATGTCTCAGGCTGTAAAATTCACCAGCTATTCCTCAGAAACCCTATACAGTGTTGCTATGAGTAAACACAGACCCGATGGCACTTAACAACAACAACAACAGAGAAGACAGTTTTATTGTTCTCCAACAGAACAGCTGGTGGATTCAAACTGCTGACCTAGTGTTTACCAGTCCAACACATAACCAACTATGACACAGGGCTCCTAAAATGTGTTCTTGTTGTCACGTTCCCTCGAGTTAGTACCAACTAATAGTGACCTTAGGCATAACAGTACGAAACACTGCTCAGTCCTGCACCAACTTCACAAACATTGCTACACTTGAGCCCATTGCTGCTGCCACTGTGCCAATCTTCATCTTGTTAGGGGTCTTCCTTGTTTTGCTGACCCTCCACTTTACAAAACATGATGTAATTCACCATAGGCTGAGCTTTCATGATAATATGTCCAAAGCATGAGAGACAAAGTCTGGTCATCCTGGCTTCTAAGGAGCACTCTAGCTGAATTTCTTCCAACACAGATGTGTTTGTTCTTTTGGTAGATCATGGTATGTTAGGTATTTTCTTCCAAACCATAACTCAGATGTAAATTGTTGTTGTTTTTAAGTGCTGGTGAATAGGTTCTGACTCATAGTGACCCTGTGTAGGATTTCTGAGGAGTGACTGGTCAATTTTACAGCCTTGGAAATCTTATTAAGGGCCGCTGTGATTTGGATTTGGAACATAACCTTGTAGTTCTGACTGACCTTGCAGTCTGTGCATTAGCCACAGTCTTCATAATCAGTTCGTAAACTCTTTAGGAGATTATGGGTACCTAAACCATGGTGTGACACTGTGGAATAAAGCACTAGACTACACAATCAATTTGAACCACAAGGTCAGTTGTTCAAACTCACCAATGGCTCATTGGAAAGCCTATAGAGGATCCCTATGAGTTGGAACTGACTCAACATTACTTAACATAAAAACATCTATAAGAGTTCTGGTGTGGTGCTATTGGATAAGCACTGGATTGCTAATCACAAGGTCAGTAGTTCAAACTCACCAGTCACTCCTTGGAAACCACAGGTCACTATGAGTTGGAATTCACTCCTTGGTACTTAACAAAAAAAACAATAATATATCATCTGTACTCCCTACCATCTTTGACTTGACTGAAAACAGACACAAGCAACTGAATTGTTATTATTGTTATGCGAGTCAGTTTCAACTTATAGAGACCCTCTGTACAAAGAACAACACACCACCCAGTCCTGTACCAACCTCACAATCATTGTGATATTTGAGCCCATTGTGGCTGCCACTCTGTCAACCCACCTCTTTGGGATCATCCACTTTTTGTATAAGCTCCACTTTACCAATGATTTCCTTCTCCAGGGACTGATCCCTCCTAACAACAAGTCCAAAAGAGGACAGAAAAAGTCTCGTCATCTCGCTTCTAAGGAACATTCTGGCTGAAATTCCTCCAATAAGGTTTGTTTGTTTTTCTGAAAGTCTGCCTGTCAATATCCTTTTCCAGCATCATAATTCAACTACATCAGTTTGATTCTTCCCTGGTCTTCCATATTCATTGTCTAAGATGCACATACATATAAGGCAACTGAAAATACTATGACTTGAGTCAGGCACATCTTAGTTCTCAAACTGACATCTTTGCACTTAAACACTTCAAAAGGTCTTTTGCAATATATTTGCCTAATGCAGTACTTTATTTGATTTCTTGACTACTACCTACATGAGTGTT
>NW_006408675.1:4257016-4259106 GCF_000296735.1 Chrysochloris asiatica | reverse complement strand
CTGGTACCATCAAAGGAGAAAAGTGGAGAGAGGGACCCTACCCAGAGAAGCAGTGATGCCAGAGATGGAGGCAGAGACAATGACGTGGAGAGATGGAGCAGCTGGGGACTGCAGACCCAGAGAGGGAGAGGAGCTGTGTGCTGACGACCGGGGGACAGGCTTGCAAGGTATACCCTTTGGTTGGTTGATGATGCATGAAGGGTATTGTAACCATGACAATGAAATTATATACAATAGGATGAATGTAAAACTAATGTTCTCCCATGTAAACTACCTCATAATTCACAATAAAACATTTCAAAAAAAAGTATAGATCCAGAAAAAAAAAAAAAAGATTGAAACAAGACCTTTACCTCAAGTCATATACAAAAACTAACTTGTCATGGATTAAAGACCTAAACATGAATCTCAAAATTATGGACATCATCAATAAAAAAATAGTGACAAATGTGAGGCTCTAATACAGGAACTACACAGACTACCATTCTGAAAAGTGCACAAACAAAAGTTGACAAAATAGATGAGTGGGACATACTAAAAATTAAAAACTTATGTACATTAAAAGCCTTCACCAAAAGAGTAATAAGGGAGACTTCTGGTTTGACAGTGGTAAAGCAGAGTCAAGTAGGACAGGCTCTATGAGGAAGGGGCTGAAAACCAAAAGACACTGCTCTCAAGGAACAGCACCAGAGCTCTGGATTTAGCATATGTGTTAGGGCGTCAGTTTCCCACAACCGCCAGTGGAAAAATCACATTATAAAGGAAAATTCTGTAATTTAGAACTTGGTCAAATATTCAGGTCTCCCTGTGTGGCCATCCCACCAGGGTGGAGGTCAGAGGGCAGGACTACAGCTAGACCAGCACAGGGAACTCACCCACTAAAAGGAGTGCCGTGACATTTGCAAAAGGCGGTGGAGGGGGGATTCCACACATTTTTTTCCTCCTCTTTCCTCTTGCGCCTTCTTTGCCCAGCCTGGATGCCTTCAGGAGGGTGGGTGCACACCCCCAAAGAAGGTCCAGCTTTGAGACCACAGCTTTCCCACAGCACAGAGAGAGCCCCATTGGTCCAAGGGCAAATAATTTGTCTGCTGCTCTTGAGTTCTGCCTGTGGGTCCCAGTCCTAAAATTAACCTATACAGGACCCTTTACTGTTGCCCATCCAGCAAGAAAAAAAGCAGGTTTGGCCTGACAGACAAACCATATGAACAATCTGTAAAACAGACTAAAAGTTAAAGGATGGAAAAAAATATACCAAGCTAACTGCAAAAATAAACAAGGAGGAGTGACAATTCTAATCTCAGATAAAGTATACTTTAAGACAAAAAGCAGCATAAGTGATAAAGAAGGACACTATGTTATGATCAAAGGGTTAATTGAGCAAAACTACATAACCATAATAAGTATCTATGCTTCCAATGAAAAAGCACCAAGATATATGAAGCAAAAATTACTAGAATTGAAGAAAGAAATAGATAAATCTACAATTATAGTGTGAGAAAAGGGACAGAACAACCAGAAAGAAACTCCACAGAGTTACAGAGGAACTGAACAACACAATCAACCAACTTGACTTCATAGATGTGTACAGAGCATTAAACCCAACAATAGCACAATATACATTCTTCTCCAGTGCACATGGAACATTCTCCAGAATTGACCATGTGTTAGGTCACAAAGCAAACCTCCATATATTTAAAAACATCAAAATACTACAAAGCATCTTTTCAGACCACAATGCTATAGAACTAGAAATCAACGATAAGACCAAGGAAATAAAGTCAAATACATGAAAACTGAATAACACCCTGCTGAAAAGTGACTGGGTAAAAGAAAAAATAAAACATGAATTCACAACGTTCCTTGAAACAAACGAACATGAAAACACAACATAACAAAATGTTTGAAACATGGTGAAAGTGGTGCTGAGAGGACAATTTATTTAGATAAATGCGCACATCCAAAAAGAGGAAAGAACCAAAATTAACACATTAATAAAGCATCCCAATGAATAGAGACAGACCAACAGAGGGTTCATAAAGTCACCAAAAGAAAAGAAATAATAAAGATAAGAGTAGAAATAAATGAGAGGG
>NW_006408675.1:4249666-4255741 GCF_000296735.1 Chrysochloris asiatica | reverse complement strand
GTCGCTATGAGTCAGAACTGACTCCACGGCACTAACAACAACAAAAACAACAAATTGGCAAAGAGAAAATAAAACTCTATTTACAGTCAATATGATCCTATACATAGAAAACCCCAAAGACTCAGTAAAAAAGCTACTAGACAGCATTGGAAGATTCAGCAAAGTGGCAGGATATAAGATCAACATACAAAAATCAGTTGCATTCCTCTATACCAAAAACGACAGCACTGAAAAGGAAATTAGGCAAGCAATACCAGTTACAATAGCTGCCCAAAGGATGAAATATTTAGGAATAAAAGTAACCAGAGAAAAAAGGACGTATACAAAGACAATTACAAAACACTACTACAAGAAAACAAAAGAGACTTACAGAAGTGGAAGAACATACCATGTTCCTGGATAAGAAGCCTCAACATCGTGAAAATGTCAATACTCCCCAAAGCAATTTAAACATATAATGCAATCCCAATTCAGATTCCAAGAACATTCTTAAAAGAGATGGAAAAGACAATTACAAACTTTATATGGAAAGGAAAGAGACCCTGGATAAGCAAAACACTGCTTATGAAGAAGAACAAGATTGGAGGCCTATTACTCTCTGATTTAAAACTTTACTACATGGCTCCAGTGGTTAAAACAGCTTGGTACTGGTACAATGAAAGATATGTTGATCAATGGAACAGAATTGAGAATCCAAAAATTAACCCATCCACATATAGCCAACTGATTTTTGACAAAGTGCCTAGGTATATTGCATGAAGAGGAGATATTCTCCTTAACAGACAGTGCTGGCAGAACTGGAAGTGATATGCAAAAGATTGAAACAAGACCTTTACCTCATGCCCTATACAAAAACCAACTCAGCATGGATTAAAGACCTAAATGTTAATTCTAAAATTATGAAGGCCATCAATGAAATAATAGGGACAAATGTGAGGACTCTAATTCAGGGCATACACAGACTACCAAACATTTTGAAAATTACACAAATAAAAGTATACAAAATAGGCAATTGGGCCATACTAAAAATTAAAAACTTGTGTGCATCAAAAGAATTCACCAAAAGAGTAAAAATGGGACACAAAGAATGGGAAAAAAAATTTTGCAGTGACACATAAGATAAGGGACTCATTTCTAAAATATATAGGAAACTACAACATCTCTGTAAGAAAAAGGCAATACATTCAGTGCAGTTTGACTTTCTTCCTTCAATGCCTTTGATTCTTGATCATTTGACAGCTCTTGGTTATAAGTGAATATTGACCAATTCTTTTTGGTATAATGACTCTATGTATTCCTTACATCTTCTTTTGATGTTTTCTGCAACATTCAGTATTTCAAGTCGAGGCTTGAATTTTTCTTCAGTTCTTTCAGCATGCGAAATTCTGAGCGTGTTCTTCCCTTTTGGTTTTCTAACTCCAGAATTGTGAACATTTCATGATAATACTTTTCTGTGTTTTCTTGAACTGCCCTTTGACAATTTATATTCAGTTATTTTACTTCCTCATTTATTTCAATTGTTTTAGCCATTTTAAGCACAAGAGAAAGTTTTAGCATCTCGTTTGATGTCCCTTTTGGCCTTTTTTCTTTCCTGTCTTTTTAATGATTTTTTTTTTTTTTTTTGCTTTTATGATTGATGACATGTTCCAAATGTCATCCCACAACTTTTCTGGGTTTGGGTCATGAATGTCCAATGTATCAAATCTGTTCCAGAGATGATCTATAAATTCTAATGGGATATATTCAAGGTCACGTTTTAGTTTTTGTGGACTTGTTTTAATTTTTTCTTCAATTTCAGTTTTAACTTGCTATATGAACAATTGATGATCTGTTCCACAATCTGTCCTTGTTTTGGCTTTAGCTTCCCCACTGTCTCTTCCAACAGATGTAGTAAATTTAATTATTTTGTATTTCAGCTAATAAAGTTCATGTGTATGTTGTTGCTGTTGTTGATAAGTGTCATTGAGTTGGTTTCAACACATAGTGACCCTGTATAGGGTTTCTGAGCAGTGACTGATAGGTTTGAACTGCAAATTTTGTGGTTCAAACCAAACTTGTGGTCCATTGTTAATCCTACAGCACCACACCAGAATAACAGGATGTTGTTGTTGCTGTTAGGTGCCATTGAGTTGGTACTGACTCATAGCAACCCTATGCACAACAGAAAAGAACACTGCCCGGTTCTTGGCCAGCCTCACAGTCATTGCTACATTTGAGCCCATTGATGCTGTCACTGTGCCATTTAATCTCATTGAAGATCTTCTTTTTCTCTGACCCTCCACTTTACCAAACATGATATCTTTCTCCAGTGTCTGGTGCCTCATGACAGACAATATGTCCAAAGTATGAGAAGATGAAGCTTCTGGCTTCCAAGGAGATATCTAACTGTACTTTTTCCAGCACAGATCTATTTGTTCTTTTGGAAGTTCATGTAACTCTCAATGTTCTCCTCAAACACCATAACTCAAATGCATGAATTATTCTACAGTCTTCCTTATTCACTGTTCAACTTCCACATACATATGAGGTTACTGAAAATGCAATGCCTTGGATCAGATGCACCTTAGTCTTCAAACTGACACTTTTTCTCTTCAACACATTAAGAAGGCCTTGTGCTTTTTAATTTGCCTAATGCAATACGTTATTTGATATCGTGACTGCTATTTCCATGGTCGATACAAGAAAAATGACGTTTTTGGCAACTTCAAGTTTTTTTGTTTTGTTTTGTTTTGTTTTTAAGTTTTTATTGTGAATTGACTGATAGTTTACATGGGAGAGAATGTACATTTACATTTGTCCTATCATATTTCGTTTCATTGTAATGATTACAATATCCTCCGTGTATCATCCTTTCATCATTCAATAGCATTTTCTTCCAATCCCTCCATTTTTTAATTTTGATTTTTTGAATGTACACCAAAGCACTCATAAATATATAACAATTCAAACAACCAAAGGGTATACCCTACACACAAGACCCTTGGCCGCCAACACACAGCCCTTCTTCCTCTTTGAGTCTAGTGTCCCCAGCTTTTCTGTCATTCCACATCGTCATCTCTACCTCCATCTCTGGTCTCACTACTCTCTGGATACGGTCCAACACTCCACTCTTCTCCCTTAATGGTCCCAGGGTCCTCTGCTCCTGGACTACAAGGTCAACCTCTCCCCTCTTTTTTTTTTTTTTTTTTACAAAATGTCTACCTATACATTTGCAACACTCACAATCAGTCTTGATAGCAATTATTCACTAATGAACTGCAAGAGTCTTATTCCTATCTCCATTCACCAGTCTTGTCTAGACAGATTGGAAGACACTCAGTGGAAATTCTACCTTCCCCCACACCCTCTAAAACTAAGTTCCCTCTTCAAAACTTGTAAGCCAGTCACTTTATGCCTTTGTAGTGCCACCACCCCCACCCCATTTTGGGTAGCCAATATCTAGGTTGCCTAACCCTGTCAGCACTGTGTACAGAGGGGATGGGAATGATCCTTGCTGTAAATATTTGTTCCCTCTTTTACGTTATTACATCAATATGTATAGGTCATATTCATCAAATTGTAGAGGATGACACTTTTTTCCCTCTTTTTTTTTCCTCTAGTCGAGTTATGATCATCCAGCCATTGGAGCTAGGTCAAATGGGTACTATCTGCAAGTATGGGACTTCTCGTGCATCTCCCCTAACTTCATACCAACTGGAGACTTCACTTTCTGTATTAGTCCTCTGTGACTATGTCCCTGTCCATAGGCTCAAGAGTTCCCAGGTCTCGCTAAACTACTGGCCAACCAGGTTGTGATCCAGGTTGACAGGAGTCTATTGAATGTGATTTGACTTAGCTCACAGCTTCATTGCTATTTCCCCCCCACTTAGCCTTATCAGTAGACCAATGTGGTCATCAGCAAGAAAACATGCCTGCTCGTGTATTGCCTTTGAGTTTTAGTCTTGGAAGGGGGTTTCCCTGAGGGGAATTCATTGCTTTCCTGGATGGCTCCCTGTTGAACAACTTGCTTGTTCTTGTAGCAGTCGATCTGACCACCATCATAGTTTTTTGTTTTTTTTTTTCCCTTTCTGGTCTTTTTATCAAGATTATCTTCTGTTCCTCTAGCTGCTCCAGGAAAGATGAGACTTCCTGCCCCCATAAAAATTTACTGCCTCGGAAACCCTATGCAGGGTCACTGTAAGGCTGAACCAACTCCACAGTGAACCAACTCCACGGCACACCATCACCACCACCATTGTGTCTTGCAATCTACCTGACCTCTTCACCACCTGGATCTCTGTTCCAATACTTTTCCTTTCTTTGACATTGTTATTATTTTGATCTTTGATTGACCTCCCAGGTCCTCTGAATTCATTGTTGTAATTTTGTTCTGTTTTGCACTCTGCTATCTGTCTATTGAGTTCCGGATGGTGTTGCCATGTCTGTCAATCTCAGTTTGTTTGTTTTTGTTGGTTTTCAGAACAAAGAATTTCCTTTAGGATGTTTTGAAGTGCTGGGTTGGCTTTGACAAAGTCTCTCACCTTCTGGTTATTGTGTAATATTTTGATTGCACCATTGTATTTGATTTACAGTTTTGCTGGATAGACAATTTTTGGTTGACCATTTTTTTCTTTTAGGGATATATATATATATATACCGATTGCCTTCTTGCCTGCCTTGTTTCTGCTGAGAGGTCATAGCTTAATCTCGTTTGCTTGCCTTTGTAAGTGACACTTCCCTTTCCCTGGCTGCTTTTAGGATTCTGTCCTTGTCTATGATTTTGGACAGCTTGATTATGGCATGTCTAGGTGATTTTCTTTTGGGGTCTATCCTTCCTGGTGTTCGTTCAGCTTCTTGAATGAATTCCTCAACTATCTCCTCGGTGGGCTTCTGTGATTCCTCCTGTTCTGAATGCTGATAATTCTTAAGTTATTCCTCTTCATGTTATCAAACATGAAGCTTAGACTCTCTTCAGATTTTTTTATCCTTTTTTTCTGCTTGCTCTTCTATCCTAGCAGTATTGAGAGATTTGTTTTCCAGATCCCTGGTTCTGGCTTCCATCTTTAATTCTATTCCTTTGCCTTTTCAGGGTATTGTTCATTTCTGATATTTTATTATTAATCATCTGGACCTCTTTTTGCAGGTTTTGAATTGTTTCCAATCCTATATCTATATTTTTTTATTTCTCCTGTAGCACTTTCTTGACTTCTTCTTTATTTTCCTCCACCCCTCTGTGAAGCATTTGGATTATTCTCCATATCATTCTTCTAAATTTATTTTCAGGCAGTCCCAAAACCTGCTATTGTTCAAATGGGAAGTCTATGTCTGCCTCCAGATCGTTTTTCTCAGTTACTCTTTTCTGTTTCTGGACATGTGCTAAGATCTTTTGTTGTTTTTTATTGGACATTTTCAATAGTTAGATGTATTTTTAATGATTAAATGAATGTATATTGCTGTATTGTTAAGCTTACTGAGTGTCTCCTGATGGATGTGATCTGGAGATAGTCTTCTCTTTTCACATCTCTTATTACTTAACTTCTAGCTATCTTAGCAAGTGTTGGCTATCTATGTAATGCATAGCAGCTGGTATTGGCTCATGTCCTGATGGTCGGATACTATGAGGTATGTTTGTAGCTTGGCAATATGGGCACAATTGCTGTCTCTTCTTTGCTAAAGTAGGAAGAGAATGTTCCCACCCCCAGGAAAAACAAAAAATGAGACCAAAAGGAACAAAACCAGAAACTATATAAAAGCAGAGACAAAAACCAGCACACATAAAAAAAAAAAATAATAATACATAGCATACTGTTTAGTAGTCTTTGCTTTGCAGGTCAATGTAAGCGCAGAGTAGATACCTCCAGCAGTGGGTGGGGGTGTCCACTCGCTCAGTTCTCCCCCCCCCCAGTCACTATCATGTAGATTCACAGATAGATACTGAGGAATTAATGGAAGAAATATTGTTCACAATTTTTATCTCTGAATGTTAATTAGGTATTTACACATGCACAGCATAATTCTCAAAATGACTGTGTCCTTGTATATAGTAGATAGTAGTTGTTGGCTCTTATCTTTTATGTTGGGTTTTTACAAGGTGCA
>NW_006408675.1:4234786-4249566 GCF_000296735.1 Chrysochloris asiatica | reverse complement strand
ATCTGACCACCATCATAGTTTTTTGTTTTTTTTTTTCCCTTTCTGGTCTTTTTATCAAGATTATCTTCTGTTCCTCTAGCTGCTCCAGGAAAGATGAGACTTCCTGCCCCCATAAAAATTTACTGCCTCGGAAACCCTATGCAGGGTCACTGTAAGGCTGAACCAACTCCACAGTGAACCAACTCCACGGCACACCATCACCACCACCATTGTGTCTTGCAATCTACCTGACCTCTTCACCACCTGGATCTCTGTTCCAATACTTTTCCTTTCTTTGACATTGTTATTATTTTGATCTTTGATTGACCTCCCAGGTCCTCTGAATTCATTGTTGTAATTTTGTTCTGTTTTGCACTCTGCTATCTGTCTATTGAGTTCCGGATGGTGTTGCCATGTCTGTCAATCTCAGTTTGTTTGTTTTTGTTGGTTTTCAGAACAAAGAATTTCCTTTAGGATGTTTTGAAGTGCTGGGTTGGCTTTGACAAAGTCTCTCACCTTCTGGTTATTGTGTAATATTTTGATTGCACCATTGTATTTGATTTACAGTTTTGCTGGATAGACAATTTTTGGTTGACCATTTTTTTCTTTTAGGGATATATATATATATATACCGATTGCCTTCTTGCCTGCCTTGTTTCTGCTGAGAGGTCATAGCTTAATCTCGTTTGCTTGCCTTTGTAAGTGACACTTCCCTTTCCCTGGCTGCTTTTAGGATTCTGTCCTTGTCTATGATTTTGGACAGCTTGATTATGGCATGTCTAGGTGATTTTCTTTTGGGGTCTATCCTTCCTGGTGTTCGTTCAGCTTCTTGAATGAATTCCTCAACTATCTCCTCGGTGGGCTTCTGTGATTCCTCCTGTTCTGAATGCTGATAATTCTTAAGTTATTCCTCTTCATGTTATCAAACATGAAGCTTAGACTCTCTTCAGATTTTTTTATCCTTTTTTTCTGCTTGCTCTTCTATCCTAGCAGTATTGAGAGATTTGTTTTCCAGATCCCTGGTTCTGGCTTCCATCTTTAATTCTATTCCTTTGCCTTTTCAGGGTATTGTTCATTTCTGATATTTTATTATTAATCATCTGGACCTCTTTTTGCAGGTTTTGAATTGTTTCCAATCCTATATCTATATTTTTTTATTTCTCCTGTAGCACTTTCTTGACTTCTTCTTTATTTTCCTCCACCCCTCTGTGAAGCATTTGGATTATTCTCCATATCATTCTTCTAAATTTATTTTCAGGCAGTCCCAAAACCTGCTATTGTTCAAATGGGAAGTCTATGTCTGCCTCCAGATCGTTTTTCTCAGTTACTCTTTTCTGTTTCTGGACATGTGCTAAGATCTTTTGTTGTTTTTTATTGGACATTTTCAATAGTTAGATGTATTTTTAATGATTAAATGAATGTATATTGCTGTATTGTTAAGCTTACTGAGTGTCTCCTGATGGATGTGATCTGGAGATAGTCTTCTCTTTTCACATCTCTTATTACTTAACTTCTAGCTATCTTAGCAAGTGTTGGCTATCTATGTAATGCATAGCAGCTGGTATTGGCTCATGTCCTGATGGTCGGATACTATGAGGTATGTTTGTAGCTTGGCAATATGGGCACAATTGCTGTCTCTTCTTTGCTAAAGTAGGAAGAGAATGTTCCCACCCCCAGGAAAAACAAAAAATGAGACCAAAAGGAACAAAACCAGAAACTATATAAAAGCAGAGACAAAAACCAGCACACATAAAAAAAAAAAATAATAATACATAGCATACTGTTTAGTAGTCTTTGCTTTGCAGGTCAATGTAAGCGCAGAGTAGATACCTCCAGCAGTGGGTGGGGGTGTCCACTCGCTCAGTTCTCCCCCCCCCCAGTCACTATCATGTAGATTCACAGATAGATACTGAGGAATTAATGGAAGAAATATTGTTCACAATTTTTATCTCTGAATGTTAATTAGGTATTTACACATGCACAGCATAATTCTCAAAATGACTGTGTCCTTGTATATAGTAGATAGTAGTTGTTGGCTCTTATCTTTTATGTTGGGTTTTTACAAGGTGCATATATGGTTTGGCTGTATGGCCAGACCTGGTGTCTCTTGTTAGGTAAGGCAGGAATAAACTCCCTGCCCAAGTTTGAGATTCAATTTTAGGGTTAAGTCCCACAGTTAGACGTCATAAGAATCATCCAAAGGATTAGCTTGTGGGACCACTGGGGCTTTCAGGAATTTCCTCTTTACTCATGGGAAAATTGAACCCTGTTGGCACAACTCTGGACCTTTTTGGGTGTGCACTCCCACCCACCTGAAGATGCCTGGGCTGGCAGAGAGGTTGCAACAGGGGAGAGGAGGAAAGAAAAGTAAAAAAATTAATTGCACCTTTTTTTCGGCAAGTTGCTCCATAGCTTTTGCACTGTATCAGCCTGGCCCCACCCTCTGCAACTTCAATCTTTTGTTCATTGATTAGAATGTTGTCAGTGGTAAGGATTTTTGTTTCCTTTACATTGAGATCCAATCCATACCAAAGATTGCGGTATTTGATCTTCATAAATAAGTATTTTACGTCCTCTTCATTTTCAGCAAGCAAGGTTTTATCATCTGCATATCACAGGATTTTTAATGCATCTTTCTACAATCCTGATACCATATTTTTCTTCATATAACCCAGCTATTGGTTTACTTTTATCAGCATACAGGTTGAATAAGTATGGTGAAAGAATACAACCTTGTCGTATAACTTTCCTAATTTTAAACCATTCGGTGTTCCCTTGTTCTGTCTGAACAACTGCCTCTTGGTCTATGTACAGGTTCCTCATGAGCACAATTACGTATTCCAAAATAGTCATATTTTGCAATATTGTCAATAGCTTGTCATGATTCACACAATTGAATGCATTTGTGTAGTCAGTTAAAGCACAGGTAACCATTTTTCTGGTATTCTCTGCTTTCAGCCAATATTCATCTGATGTCAGCAATTATATCTCTCATTCCTCATTCTCTTCTGAAACCACCTTGAACCTCTGAAAATTCTTTTGTCAATTTATAGTTGCAGCCATTACTGTATTACCTTTAGTAAAACTTTATTCAAATGGGGTACCAATGATATTGTCTGATGATTTCTCCATTCTGTTAGGTCACCTTTCTTTGGAATGGGCACAAATACATATCTCTTCCAATCAGTTATCCAGGTAGTTGTCTTTCAAATGTCTTGTTGTAGATGAGTGAGTGCCTTCAGTGCTGCATGACTTTGTTGAATAATTTCAATTTGTATTCCATCAAATCCTGGTGCCTTGTTCTTTTCCAATGCCTTCAATGTACCATGGACTTTTTTTTTCAGGATCATTGGCTTTTGATCATATACTACCTCTTGAAATGGTTGAACATTGACCATTTCTTTTTGGTACAGTGATTCTGTGTATTCCTTCATCTTCTTTGGATGCTTTTTGCATCATTCAATAATTACCCAGAGAATCCTTCAATACCACAAGTCCAGACTTGAATTTTTCTTCACTTTCTTCAGTTTGAGAAATGCTGAATGAGTCCTTTCCTTTTGATTTTCTAGAACTTGCCCATTGGAATTGCTTCCTACAGAGTGTTTTTAGTCTATGGGACCTTAGGTGGAATCCTGAGCCCTATTCAGAATCTTCTGAAGTGGGACATTCCCAATTTAAAGGACAAGCAGACCAACCTAGAACAGTTAGAGGAGAAGAAGCTACTTCTTGATAGAAAGACTACCAGGAAAAATCCAAAACAAAAATGGCATTCTGATTGGCTACTACAAGAACAAGCAAGTTGTTGGCTGAGTAACCATCAAGGCAATCAATCAAGTCCCTTCAGGACAAACCCCCTTCCAAGACTGAAACCCAAAGGGAACACATGAGCAGGCATGTAAGCTTGCTGGGAACCATGCTGATCTATTGGTGAGTGGAAGAGGGGGAAGGCAGCAATGAAGATATGGGCTGAGTTTGACTACCTTCCATAGACTCCCATCCACCTAGAAATGAGAGAGAGAAGAGAAAGGGTTGGTTGGTCTAAAATGTGGTGAGACCTGGGGACTACTGAGCCCATGGATAAGGACATAGCCATGGAGAGCTAAAACTGAGAGCAAAGTGTCCAGCTGATATGAAGTAAGGGGAGAAACACAAGAACACCAAAACTTTTAGATAATACCCATTCAACCTAGCTTCAATGGCTTGATGATCAGAACTCCACTAGAGGAAGATTAAAAGGAAACAAGTGTAAATTGCTACAATTTGATTAACTTGATATATAATTATGGATGCAGTTAGTCAAAACACCAACTGATAGTGAAGGAATCTTCATATCAAATATTGATCCTATCTTCTCTGTGTACTTAGATATTGGCTACCTAAAATGGGGGAACTATCAGGGAAAAAAGTGACTGGCTTACAACTTTTCTAGAGAGAGTTTAGTTTCAAAAGGTGTGGGGAAAGGCAGAATCCTCACTGAATAATAGGCATCTTGTCTAGATGGGACTAGTGAAAAAGATGAGGATAAGATTCTTATGATTCAATAGTGAATGATTGTTATAATTAATTGTGATTGTCACAACTGTAAAAGTAGAAGTTTTGTAACAAAAAGAGGGGAGTCGTTAATCTTACAGTTCAGGAACAGAGGACCCTAGGACCTTCAAGAGAGAAGAGCAAGAGCAGAATGTAAGGCCCTATCCTGATAAGCAGGGACACCAGAGATGTAGACAGATGAGGGCATGTAGAAACAGAGTAGCTGAGGACTCTAGACTCATGGAAAGAGAAAGCCTGTGTGCTGGTGGCCAGGTGCTGGTGGCCAGGATGCAGGCTTGCAGAATGTGCCATTTGGTTGTTTAAATGATTATATATTCCTGTGTGTTTTCATGTACATACTGCCCGCGGGGGTGGGGGGTGGGGGAGAGGAATAGAAGCAAATATTATTGAATGATGATGCATGGAGGAGATTGTAATCATTGCAATGACACAATGAGTATAACTGATGTTTCCCATGTAAACTATCACTCAATTCACAATAAAAATTAAACAACAACAACAAAAAAACTCTCCACTTTTACCTGCTCACACCTGTTCTGCTCTTTTCAATCCAATCCCCACATACAATTTAAGAGAAGAAGAAGCATGGCAGGCTGGTCAGATATGAGGGTTGCATTGTAGGTGAGAAAGAAACAGGAAGTGGAAAGGAAAGCAATTAAAGAATATTTCTCTTGAGATCCTTTAAGAGAGAATACAGACTGAGGGGTAGAAAGTGAAAGGCAAGTGAAATTACATTTATGACAGCTGTTGAATCTGATAAAAGAAGCTTGCTCACATTTTACAAGCATTACCACGTTTTAAGGACAATACTCCCTGCAAAGTATTGCCATCTCTTTTACAGATGAGCAGAGGGAGGCTGTTAGTGGTAGAGGCCAGATTGGAAGCTGTGTGGCATCAAGTTGGTTACAACTTTGTTGTTGTTGTTGTTAAGTGCTGTTGAATCAGTTGTGACTCATAGTTACATTGTATAGTGTTTCCGAGGAGCAGCTGGTGAGTTTGAACTGTCGACTTTGTGGTTAGCAGTCCAGTGCTAATCTTACAATGCCACCCCAGGATTCTTTAAGGGAGCAGCTCGAATGAAGCAGAAAGCTCATCTGTCTCCTGCAGAGCCACTGGTGGATTCAAATGACTGAGCTTGCAGTAAGCAGCTCAATACATAACCCACTATGACACCAGGGCTCCTAATGAGGTTAGGTTTTTCTAAATTTTATGCCCAAATGCAGAGTTTTACCCTATCCAGATTTAATTTTCAGTTCAGTTCAAGAAAAATTACAATGGAGAACAAGAGAGTGGCAAAGAGAAGCAAAACTTAAAGGAAAAAAAAAAAAAAAAGATTAAATCCCATCCAGGAAACATTTGTCTCTGTAGATTGTCTATTAGAAAAGTAAAATCTATCTATATCATGGTTAATTTTACCCATAATCCACCAAAAGCATGTCTCTGACTTGTTGTTATTATCCAGTAGAAATTCAGCATCACTCATCTGTGATCACCACCACAATTTCTGTGCTAAATAGCTGGATTAAGGAAAAGCCCGTTTTCCACCAGTGAACATGATCCTCATTGAGCAACACTGGCTTGTGTTTTTGGTGTTTTTTGTTGTTGTTGTTGTTTTTCCCTTCAATTTAAATAGATATCTTAGATTTAAACTCTGCTCTTTAACTTTACAGAGATAAACACTTGGACATACTGCCCAACTTGGTGAATTCAATTAAAGGACTACTGAATGCATCATTGCCTTTGTCAAAAACAAAACCACCTGAATAGGCCTTTATTTGCCAAGATACACGTGTCTGTATTTTAGACCTCAGAAAACCAAGGTTAATTGGTTTCTAAGCACAAAGCTATTATGCATAATTTTATTATTATTTGGTATTCTTTAATGTCTCTATTACTTTTTAAGAATCCTTTTCAATTTTTTGTGCAACGTACTGATTGAGTAAATATGGGGAAAGAATACTACCCTGGCTCACAACTTTCCTAATTTTAAACCATTTAGTGTGTCCTTGTTCTGTTCAAATGACTGCCTCTTGGTATTTGTACAGGGTTATCATTAACATAATTAAGTGTTCTGGAATACTAAGTCTCTGTAGTGTTTCATAGTAAATAAAATGCAGGTAAACATCTTTCTGGTATTCTCTGATTTCAACCAAGATCCATCTGACATAAGCAATGATATCATTCATTCTACTTCCTCATATGAATCTGGCTTTAGCTTCTAGTAGTTTACTGTCAGTACATTGTTGCAGCCATTTTTCAATTATATTTAATAAAATTTGACTTGCATCTGATATTAACTATGTTGTCCTTAATCTCCATATTTTATTGGGTCACTTTTTCATGGAATGGGTATAAATATACATTTCTTCCAATCATTTGGCCAGGCAGCTATCTTCCAAATTTCTTGGCATAGACGAATGAGAGCCTCCAGGCAGAGCATCAGCTTGTTGAAAGATTTCTATTTATATTTTACCAATTCCTGGAGCTTTGTTTTTTGTCAATGTTTTCAGTGTATACTGGTCTTCTTCCTTTGGTATCATTGTCTCTTGATGTACGCTATCTCTTGAAATGGTTGAACATCATCCACTGACTATATTCCTTCCATCATCTTTTGATGCTTTTTGCATCATTAAATATTTTGTCCATGGAATACTTCTATATTGCAAGTTGAAACTTGATTTTTTTTCTTCAGTTCTTTCGGCTTGAGAAATGCTGAGTGTGTTCTTTCCTTTTTGTTTTCTAACTCCAGTTTTTTGGGTTTTTTTTCACATTCAATTACAATACTTGACTTTGTCTTCTCGAGTTGCCCTTTGAAATTTTCTGTTTAGCTCTTTTGCCTCCTCATTTCTTCCATTTGTTTTTGTATCGCTACACTGGAGAGCAAGTTTCAGAGTCTCTTCTGATGTACATTTTGGTCTTTTTCTTCTTTCTCGTCTTCCTAATGACCTTTACCAATCATAAGTTGTTAAATTTTTTAATTATGAGTTAATTTTAAATTTTATTCC
The DNA here is from genome assembly GCF_000296735.1 of Chrysochloris asiatica. Lineage (NCBI taxonomy): Eukaryota > Metazoa > Chordata > Mammalia > Afrosoricida > Chrysochloridae > Chrysochloris > Chrysochloris asiatica. The sequence continues at coordinate 4,242,031 of NW_006408675.1, read as the reverse complement.
ATATAGCAAGATATTCACTTAAAAAACAGAAATATTTTCAAAATAATTAGCTGCATAAAACTTTGGTTTTCACCTATTGACTAGTCCACATAAGTTTGGATGTTTTTGGGACTCTGGGGCAGATTGGACCCAGAGTTAACTGACTGAAACACCATGGCCAGATATTTCATTATAATTATAGGCATAGAAAAGGACTTTGGAAACAGAACTAGTGAATATTATTCTTAGGCAGTAATTTTTCATATTATTTAAAGAGTGGCTATATACTTGGCAGGAAATTTTCATCCAATTTAATGTAGCAATTAAATTTATTTCAGTTTGACTTTTTAACATTTCATGTCCTTTTCCCTAACTGTCATATACTATATGATAAAATCTCTTTTCATTAAGGTGAATTAAGATGGTACCCTGATAATTTCATGAATTTTCACTTAAGGTCATTGATAATGCATTTCATGTCTCTAAATGTCAGGGTATTGTTCGATGTCAAATTTTTATTTAGCCATAGTGATACCAATGTTTATAAAATTACACTAGATGGAAGGATATGTTATCAATCCTTTTTAAGGGTTGGTTAGAGACACTTGATCTGGAGAAAGTGAGGCTTGCATAGTGGATTTGTACCACCCCCACCCTGTTCGCTTTATCTAGAACACTTTCATCCTCTCCATATCACCTTCCTAACTGTTAGCACCTCAGGCTTCCCAGCTTACATGTAAAGAAGAATGTGCTTTTCCAAGTTTTTGGTCTAAAGACCAATTAGTTAAAAATACTACTAGAACACATGCTTTAACCAATCCCTTCAATCTACTCATTTCTTTTTATTTTCAGAATTTGGAATGAATGTCTAACCAAGTAATCATTTTTATAGGTATGAATATTTCTAGAGACTGTTTTATGTTTTGAAGGTAAATGAACATTTAAAAGAAAATATGCTTTAAAAAAACAAAAAAGAGAGAGAGACCTAAGCGAATAAACTAATGGAACACATGAGCATCAGTTTCCACAACTGAGACCAGAACTAGATGGCACTCAGCTACCACTACCAAATGCTCTAAAAAGGATCATGTTAGAATGTCCCAGACTGAGTAGAAGACAGTGTGGAACAAAACTCAAAATTATAAAAATATACAGGACTTAATCGTCAGAAAGAGAATAGAGGAATCAGAAACTATGGCCACCAGTCACCATTAAGATTTAGAATGGAACTTACTCTCATGGCCCCATTTTCAACCGAGCAGTACATAGTGATGTAGGGGAGATAACAAAACTAGTGAGGCATGCTCACCATGGACTAGTCACCCATTTAAGACCAAAAAGATAATATTTACATGGGGACAAGGTTTAGAGGTGTTGGGGAAGAGGGTGGAATGGAAATAAGAGCCACAGGAAGAAGTGTGTACATGTTTCATCATTAAGATGAAACTAATCATGTGATTTGTTGGATGTAAAACTGCTCTGTAAACCTTCACTCAAATTCATAATAATAATGTTTTGAGTTTTTTTTTAAACAGAAAATGAAAGATCGAATTTTCCCAAAGACTATGATTGTTATCAGAATCAATTCCGGTGGAAAATGGGAAATGATAGCATCTTTAAGATATTTCCTGGGCACCGCCTGCTGCACAAGCCATGACCTAGTCCGTGCTCCGGTTCTCTGTGCCCGCCCTGCTGGCCCTGGATCGCCCTGGGCGAGACCTTCGCCACTGGTCTCTTCCTGGAGTTACGGTGCCCCCCATGGCAGTCCCGGCCAGAGAAGCGCCTGCTGCCCCTGGAGGACAGCCCCCTGTGGCAGTACCTGCTGAGCCGCCCCATGTGGGAATACCCAGGGCTGCGGAGCTTGCGGCTGCTGACTCTAGAACATCCACAGAGGGATTCCATGATGACGTGTGAGCAGGCCCAGCTTCTGGCCAACCTGTCTAGACTCATCAAGGTCAAGGCGGCGTTGGACCTGGGCACGTTCACGGGCTACTCAACCCTGGCATTGGCACTGGCACTGCCCCCGACTGACTCGTGGTGATCTGTGAGGTGGACATGAGACCCCCAGAGCTGGGGTGGCCCCTGTGGAAACAGACTGAGTAGCAGCACAAGATCGACCTTCGTTTGAAGCCGGGCCTGGATACCCTGGACGAACTCTTGGCTGTGGGTGAGGCCGGCACCTTCGACGGGGCGGTAGTGGACACAGACAAGGAGAACTGCACTGCCTGCTACTAGAGGTACCTACAGCTGCTGCACCCCGAAGGTGTTCTCGCCATTCTCAGTGTCCTGTGTCAAAGACAAGTGTTGCAGCCTCAGCAGCCGGATATGGAGGCCCAGTGCAGACGAAACCTGAATGAACGCATCCTGCTGGACGCAAGGGTCCACACCAGCCCTCCTGCCCCTGGGAGATGGTCTCACTTTAGCCTTCAAGATCTAGGGCTGGCTCCTACAGATGACCGGAAGGGAATGGACCCACTCTGGCCATCAACCCTTGAGTTCTAAATCAATAAAGTGGGACCTGGGACACACTGTCTCCTCAGACTTCATCTTTATCACTGCAGTGAGGGAGAGAAGCCCAATGCAAGCAGCTTCTTCAACAGATTGAGGCCTTGGGGATCTCAGACGTGAATCCCACCTGCACTTCACTAATCATTACTGACGAGTGATTCCAGTTCATGCCTACCTGGTGTGTGCAGAGTAGAATTGTTTCATAGGGTTTTCAAGGCAGTCAGTGACGCAATAAAAGAGATAGCCAGACCTGTTAAAAAAAAAAAAAAAAAAAAAGACATTTCCTGATTTTCATTGAGGTCTGGACATGTGAGTTTATGACTATATCTGTGATTAAATTAATAGCTATTTAAGTAGTTCAAGTTGATTTTCTTCAGAGATTGTTACTGTAACTGGTCTGCATGTGGTAAGTTGTTAAAGCATTGTATTCTTTTAGTTGTGTGCTTAGTAAGTTTTGTGGTGTTATTGACTAAGGAACTTTTAAAATTAATGAATTAAAGCTTGAACATCTCTTAAAAAGAACAGTTTAAGTGAGGGGGCCCTCTGTTAGGATATATGTGGTGGTGTGAGGACCCTAGTTTTCCTAGTCTAGCCCTGGTGGTGCCATGGTTCCATTTTAGGTCACAAAGGAAAGGTGGACAATCCAAATCCATCCAGTGCTCTGTAAGTAAAAGACCTGCCATCTGCTCACGTAAATATTACAACCTAGAAAGCTCTATGGGGCAGCTAGGCTCTGCCACATGGGGTCACTGTAAGTTTAAATTGACTGGATGACTCCTAACAACAACATTAATGTCAAGATTTGAGAACATTTTTGCTCTCTGGATACTATAAGAGAATGGCAATGTTTCTGAGATCTACTTGACCCAGAGAGGGCTGAAGTGTCATTAACAAGAATCAAGCTAATAAAAAGAAGATTGTAGTGTTGCTGGAATATGTATGAAAAGGTGGAGCCTAGAATAATACATCTCCTGCCAAGACAGTTTTAAGGAAGCTCGTTATTTTCCATCTGCTTTCTTCTTATTCCCAGTGTGAAGTGAAAGCAGTGTTTTAATTTTTTTTTTTCTTCACTGCAAAAGCAGTATAAGTATTTCAGAAAATTCCTATCTAGAAAATGAAGCAATTAAGGACTATCCAACTGTTAGGACCTGATCCAGCTCTACTTAAAGCAACTACTTCATTATTATATATCAAGAGTTGCTTGAGAATCAGGCGGCTCTAATCACACAACCTGCAGAGTGACTTGACATTTTAATAAATAAATAAAATCTGCCATTGTGAAATATCTTTTGCAATTATAAACATAGGAAATCTTATGAGAGGCAAGTCGGTATTAAATGGTTTGCAAAGCAAGACCTGAACAGCTGGTGAGCTTTAGAATTGAGAGATAGTGGAAACATTAAATCTACCAAAAGACCATCAGCATTTGTTTCAAAGGTTTGACATTTCCTAAAATGCTTAGAGTTCCCTAGTTTAAAACACAAAGAAATTTGAATTCATTTTTATGCAACCAGTTTGTGCCGGCTAGCATATAATATTTTGCCAACTTGGAAAATTTTTTTGAGCAAAAACAAAGTATTATATTTAAAAGTGTGAAATATTTAACTTTAACATTAAAAAGATTTATAAATGTTCTTATGTATGTCAATGCATGTTGCACAAGCAACTAACAATTTCTAGTTACTTCAATTTAATAAATTAGTTATTTGCCCAGTGGCTATAATATGCCTAGTGTCAAAGTATGAAATATTAGAAAAATTAACTTTATAAAAATCATCCTATCTACCTTTCCAGGAAGAGAAAGATTTTGGAAATAATAAATTGTGGAAATAATTGTTTTTTTTTTTTAAAGACCACTGGATACCATGCAAGGGACCCTGGTGATGCAGCATTTAACCACTTATCAGCACTTCAAATCTACCATCCAAACACTTGGTGGGAGAATGATTTGACTGTCTGCTTTCATAAAGATTTACAGTTCGGGAAACTCTATGAAGCAGTTCTACTCAGTCCAAAGGGGTCACTGTGATTTGGGATTGACTTGATTGCAATATGTTAGGCACCACGTAGTATCCCTGGATGATGCAAATGGTTAACACACATAGCTAAAAACAGAAAGATTGGAGGCTCAAATTCAGATAGCAGCAACAAGGAAGAAAGAACTGGCAATCTAATTCCAAAAACCCAGTTATAGAAAACTGTATGGAGTATAGTTCTGCTCTGAGACACTTGGGATTGCCATGATTCAGAATTCAGTCCATGGCAATGGGTGGTTTGTTGTTGCTAAGTGCCATCAAGTCGGGATCTGACTCATAGCAACCCTATACAGGATTTCCAAGGAGCAGCTGGTGAGTTAGAACTGCCAGCCTTTACAGCCCAAACCAGCATTGCAGTTTACCACATTAGCCGGCAACGCCACACCAGAAGTCCAATGGGTGGTTTAGAGAGCAAATATGAGAGTTCTAAACTGATTCCGATCAACTGCTAAAATATGACAGGGACTAAGCAACAGGGATAGTTGGGAATGGAAAGGTTTGTGTTGTCAGAAAATATGTTGTTGTAGTAGTTGTTTGTTTGTGCTTAGGAGTTGGTTGGGACTCATAGAAACCTTACTTATAACAGAATGAAACACGGTTTGATCTGCATCATCCTTAAGTCATTACTGTGTTTGAGCCCATTACTGCAGCCACTGTGTCATTACACCTCATAGAGATTCTGCCTTTATTTTGCTGACCTTCTACTTTACCAAGCATGATGTCATAATCCAGGGACTGATCCCTCCCGAAAGTATGTCCAACATGGGTGAGATAAAATCTTTCTTCCTTTCTTCAAAGGAACATTCTGACAATAATTCTTTCGAGGCAGATTAGTTTGTTCTTCTGGGAATCCATGATATATATTCAGTATTCTTACCAACACCATAGTTCAAATTCTTCTTCAGTTTTTCTTTTTCATTGTCTAGCTTCCTAAACCATTACAAACCATTGAAAATATCATGGCATGGGTAAGGCATACTTTAGTCATCAGAGTAACATCTTTGCTTGTTAACACTTTAATGAAGTATTTTGTACCAGAAGTTTTCAAAGAAATATGTCATTTGAAAATTTCTAAAGATGGTGGTTGTTGGAGGTTCTGTGCCATTGAGTCAGTTTCCAAACATAGCAACCCTGTGTAGGGTTTCCAAGGATGTAAAACTTTAGGGAAGCAAGAAATCTCATCTTTCTTCCACAGGGTAGCTGGTAGATTCAACTAGTTAAGCTTGTGGTTAGCAGCTCAATTTGCAAACCACTATGCTACCAGCTGTTTGCCGCCATTTATCTACACTTTGAGTTGTGCCCCATCAGCAAATGACAGTCCTGAAAGATTTCCACCATTCTCATCACCATGGTAAATTCCACTTTGAGGAGGCAACTCTTTCCCAAATTTGAGTGCCTTTCAACCTGAAGTGCTAATTTTCTGGCACTACATTGACTTGAAATATGTAAGGATTCGATGGGCAAAATGTTGACTCATTCAGGAAGCATCAAAAGAAAATGGAAGGAGTATACAGAGTTACTACACCTAAAAGAAGTGGTTGGTGTTCAACAAGTTCAAATGGAAGCATATGATCAAGAGCCAATGATACTGAAAGAAGAAGTTCAAGGTGCACTGAAGTCATTGGCAAAGAACAAGGCACCAGGAATTGATGGAATACAAATCAAAATCATTCAACAAACTGATGCCGCACTGGAGGCACTCACTTATCTGTAACAAGAAAATAAGAAGGCAGCTACCTGACTTACTGGGTGGAAGAGATTAATATTTGTGCCATTTCAAAAAAGAGGTGACCCAAGCAGAATGCAGAAATCATTAATATTGCATGCAAGTAAATTTTTGCTAAAGATAATTCATAAACAGCAACAACAGTACATTGACAGGGTACTACCAGAGGTTTGAGCAGAATTCAGAAAAGGATGGGGAATGAGAGATACCATAGCTGATGACAGGTGAATCCTGTCTAAATGCAGAGAATACCAGATAGGCATTTGCATGTGCTTTATTGACTATGGAAAGTCTTTTGATTGTGTGGATCTTGGCAAGCTATGGATGACACTATGGAGAACGAGTATTCTAGAGCACTTAATTGTGCTCATGAGGAACCTGGACTTATACAAAAAGACATTTGTTCGAACAGAACAAGGAAACACTGAATGGTTTAAAGTAAGTAAAAGTGGATGCCAAGGTTGTAGTTTTTCATCATACTTATTAATCCTGTATGCTGAGTAAATTATATAAAGAAAAGCTTAACATCAGGATTGGAGGAAGACTCATGAATAGCCTTTAGTGTGCAATGTTTATGTATTCCATTTCATTTTTGACAACTTCCAATGTTCCCAGATTCATACTTTGTGCATTCCATGTTCCGATTTTTCAATGGATTTTCCAATTTTACAGCTGTTTCTCTTCATTTGGAGTTGTGCCTCATCAGCAAATGAAGGACCCGTGGGCTTTTCTCCCAGGGGCTTTACTCCAATCATGTCATCATGGTCAGCTCTACTTTGAGGAGGCAGCGCTTCCCCAGTCGCATTTTGAGTGCCTTCCAATCTGAGGGGCTCATTTACCAGCACTATATCTGACAGTATTTCTCTGCTATTCATAAGATTTTCAGTGACTAAATATTTGGAAGTAGTTCATCACTCTTTCTTCCACTGTACCAAAAGGAAATGGTTGAACCATTTCAAGAGGCAGCATATGATGATCAAGAGCCAATGATACTGA
>NW_006408675.1:4231002-4232263 GCF_000296735.1 Chrysochloris asiatica | reverse complement strand
GTTGATACGAACAAGGTTTTTTGGTCCAGTGGTGAGGATTTTTGTTTTCTTTACATTGAGATGCAATCCATACCAAAGGCTAGGTCTTTGATCTTCATCAGTAAGTTATTTTAATATATTCTTGAATATATCCCACCTGAGTTTAGAGATAATCTCAAGAACAAATTTGGTTAATTTGACACTAATGATGGATTGCCAGATGAGTTGTGGATGACACTAAGAAGGTAATACAGGAAGAAATCAAAAGGTCATTAAGAAGAAAAGAAAGTATAAAAAGACCAAAATGAGTATCAGAAAAGACTCTGAAACTTGTTTTCCAGCATAGAAATGTTAAGGCAAATGAAAGAAATGAGGAGATAAAAGAGTTGAACACAAAATTTCAAAGGGCAAGTCGAGAAGACAAGGTCAAGTATTATAATTAAATGTGGAAAAAACTGAAGTCAGAAAACATAAAGGGGAAGAACACTCTCAGCATATCTCAAGCTGAGGGAACTGAAGAAAAAATTAAAGCCTCAATTTGCAATATAAAAGAATTCCATGGAGAAAATATTTAATGATTCTGGAAACATCAAAAGAAGCTGGAAGGAATATAGAGTCAGTGTACCAAAAAGAAATGGATGATCAAGTATTTTAAGAGCTAGCATACATCAAGAGACAATAGTACTAAAGGAAGAAGTCCAATGTACACTGAAGGTATTAACAAAAAACAAGGCTCCATGAATTGATGGACTATAAATTGAAATCTTTTAACAAAGTGCTGCAACACTAGAGGATATTGCTCATCTATGTCAAGAACTTTGGAGGACAGCTTCCTGGCCAAATGATTGAAAAAGATCCATATTTATAACTTTCTAACAAAAATTACTTAACAAAGTGAAGAAATCATGGACTTTATTAATATCAGATGCAAATAAAATTTTACTAAATATAATTTAAAAATGGCTACAACTATGTATTTACAGGAAACTACCAGAAGTTAAAGCCAGATTCATATGAGGAAATGGAATGAAGGATATCATTGCTGATATCAGATGGGTCATGGTTGAAATCAGAGAATACCAGAAAGATGTTTTGTTGTTGTTGTTGTTGTTAGGTGCCATCAAATCTGTACCGACTCATAGCGAACCTACACACAACAGAATGTAATATTGCCAGCTTCTGGGCCAACCTCACTACTGTTACCATGCTTGAGTCCAGTGATGCTGCCACTTTGCCAATCCATCTTGCTGGGAATCTTCCTCTTTTTCTCTGACCCTCCACC
>NW_006408675.1:4221751-4225696 GCF_000296735.1 Chrysochloris asiatica | reverse complement strand
ACAACAAGACTTGAGCCCATTGCAATTGCCACTATGCCAAATCATCTTGTTGGGGGTTTTCCTCATTTTCTTCAAACCTCTACTTTACTAAACATGATATCCTTCTCAAGGGATGTGTCCCTCCTGATAATATGTTCAAAGTATGAGACACGGAGCTGCCATCCAAGGAGCATTCTGGTTGTACTTCTTCTAACACATATGATATATAAATGTATATACACACACAATTATTTCTTTATACATACACATATAGGAAAGGGTTTCAAAAAGTTTATGGAAAAATGTAGTTGAGAAATGGGATCTTTTCATAAATATTTTGAAGCCCCTCTTGTGTGTTCATATTTATATATTCATATAGCCATACTCTTAAAAGGGGTCCTGGTGTGGTACTCAGGATAAGCACTGGACTGTTAACCATAGGGTTGGCAGTTCAAACCTACCAATTTCTCCTCAGAAATCCTATACAGGATTGCTATGAGTCAGAATAATATCAACAACTCTTATTGGAGTCCTGGTATGGTGCTGTAGGTTGTTAAGCATTGGTCTGCAAACCACAATTTTGGTAGTACAACCCCACCAGTTACTCCTTGGAAACCTTATACAGATATGCCATGCGTTGGAACAAACTCAGTTGCACTTAACAACAGAAACATACTCATATGTATGTATAAAAAGTTTGCATAATTTTGCACAATGTTTAACATGATATTACCACAAACAAATATTTGCTTAAAATATATAATTCTAGGTGACAAAACCCACCACTCATCAGTCAGTTTATCGTACTGTGGTGGCTTGTGAGTTGCTGTGATTCTGGAAGCTATGCCACGGATATTTTAAATACCAGTAGAGTCACACATGGTAGACAGGTTTCAGATGAGCTTCCAGATGAAGACAGACTTAGGAAGAAATAATGAAGAACTAATTCTGAATACTCAGTCATTGAAAATGTTATGAATAGCAGAGAAACACTGTCAGATATAGAGTCAGAAAATGAGCCCCTCAGGTAGGAAGGCAATCAAAATGTGACAGGGGAAGAGCTGCCTCAAAGCAGAGATGACCGTGATGACCCGGATGGAGTAAAGTCCATGGGAGTAAAGCCCTTGAGACCTTCATTTGCTGATGGGGCACAACTCAAAATGAAGATAAATAGCTGTAAACATCCATTAACAATCACAACACAGAATGTATGAAGTATGAATCTAGGAAAATTGGAAATTGTCAAAAGTCAAATGGAACGCATAAACATCATATATTAGGCATTAGTGAACTGAAATGGACTGGTATTGGCCATTTTGAATCTGACAACCACATGGTTTACTATGCTGGAAATGGCAAATTGAAGAGGAATGGTGTTGTATTCATTGTTAAAAAGAACACATCCAGATCAGTCATGAGGTACAACGCTGTCTGTGATAGGATAATATTCATGAGCCTACAGTGAAGACCAGTTAATACCACTATTATTCAAGTTTATGCCCCAACCACTAAAGCCAGTGAGGATAAAATAGAAGAGTTCTACCAACTTCTACAATCTGAAATTGATCAAACATGCAATCAAGATGTATTGATCATTAATGGTGTTTTGAATGCAAATGTTGGAAACAAAGAGGAAGAATCAGTAGTTAGAAAATATGGCTTTGGTGGTAGAAATGATGCTGGAGAGAGCATGATAGAATTCTGAAAAACCAATGATTTGTTCATTTCAAATACCTTCTTTAGACAGCCAGATGGAATACACAGATGGAATACACAGAAATCAAATTGACTCCAATTTGGAAAAGCTTTATATCATCAGTCAAAATAAGACCAGGGGCAGATTCTGGAACAGATTATCAATTGCTCATATGCAAATACAAACTGAAGCTGAAGAAAATGAAATCAAGTCCATGAGAGCCAAAATACGACCTTGAATATATCCCACCTGAATTTAGAGATCATTTGAAGACCAGATTTGATACATTAAACACCAAAGACTGAAGAACAGAAGAATTGGCAAACATGTTAGCTTGAGGACTAAGCTGTGCCTGTCCCAAGCCATGCTATTTTCAATAATCTCATAGGCATATGCAAGCTGGACAGTGAATAATGAAGACCATAGAAGAATTGATGCTTTTGAGTTATGGTGCTGGAGGAGAATATTGAAAGTGTCGTGGGCTGCCCATAGAACCAACAAATCTGTGTTGGAAGAATTACAGTCAGAGTGCTCCTTGGAGGCCAGGATGGCTAAACTTTGTCTCTCATACTTTGGACATGTTGTCAGGAGGGGCCAGAGAAAAAGAGATAGAGCCCCAGCGAGATGGATTGTCAGAGTGGCAGCAACAATGGCTCAAGCGAGGCAACAATTGTGAGGTTGGCCCAGGATTGGGCAGTGCTTCCTTCTGTTGTGTATAGGGTTGGTATGCTGACTCTCAATGGCACCTAACAACAACAAATAATAAAATAGAGTTCTGAAGACTTCATTTATGATAGTCCTGTGTGAATTAACTAGGAAAAAGTTAGCAGTTGTTCTCCACACATCATGCTATATACATCATATTATATATATCATTCAACAATATTTCATGAATATCTAATCAGTTTCAGAAATTGTTCTAGATGTCAAATACAAAAGGGAAAAACATAAACAGAGTTCCTGCTCTCAGAGAGCTTTTAGGCTACTGCCTGTGTGACATTTTGACTCATTTGTTCAGCTTTTGGTTTGCATTTTTTCTTTCATGTAGAAACCCTAGCTTCCCTGTTTTTTATTAAGATCAGAAGCAAAAGTATCAGAACTGAGCTATTCCTGTCACTATTCAGCACTGAGTAGAACCAGGACTCTCTACAGAGGAATGTGCTGCAATCTATCCTTGAGAGGCTTCCAAGCTGAAGACACTCCTAGGAGCAAGTCCCATGAGGCCAGGAGGTTTATAGATTTGTTGGGAGTTCTGGGGAAAGAAGACAGGCCTTATCTTTGGTCAGAGAACAGCTATCATAATCCTGAATGACACAGGATTTCTCTGAAAGTCAACAACATCCATCTTTTAAAAAAATCAATAACCCCTGCTCTTCACCCTCCTGAAGAATTTACTGGGCTGGTTTGCCCTTTCTCTGCCACATTCCATTCCAGAACCCCAGCTAAAATGTTCTCAAGGGCTGACCAGAGAGCCCTCCTCCATTCTCTGAGCTGGTACAAGTTGACCGCTGCTTGACATCAAGGTCAACTGGAGTCTGGGAACAGTTATGTAACTGCGTTGTAAATTGAATTAGAGCTGTACATGAGCCCAGACCAAATAACCAGGGCAGCTCCAGGCAAGAGCAGCAACATGTCCCTGGGAGACAGCATTGCAGAAACTGTTTATTGGTGAAAGGAAATACTGTATCATAAAGAAAATTCCATCTCCGCCAGTTCCTTCAAAATCTGAGCCCTGTCACATGGGGAGCAAGAAAGAGAAAGGCATTGAGTGTCTTGACTGGAAAGATGGCATTTGCATGGCAGGCAGCCAGTTAAGAAACAATGGCATGCATAGGACACACAAACAGAATAAGATTTTTTTTTTTTTTTTTCCCTATAAGAACAGGCACTGCCCATGGAGGAGAAGCAAGAAAGTTTACTCAGAAGGAGAGGGAAAAAGCTGTTGGAAGTCATCTGTAAATTGGAGGAAGAACAAAAATCTTATTGCAGGAATACACTTCCGCTGTTGTTTAGTGTCATTGTGTCGATTCATCTTCTTGAGACTCTTTCTCTTTTTTGCTGACACTCTACTTTACCAAGCATGATAAAATGTGTGGTCCTTTCTGATAATATGCTCAAAGTATGTAAGCTAGAGTTTCACCATTTGTTATTGTTGTTAGGTGCCATCGAGTTGATGCTGACTCATAGTGACCTTATGCACAGCAGAATGAAACTCTGCCTGATCCTGGACCAACCTCATTATTGTTGCCACGTTTGAGCCAATTGATGCT
>NW_006408675.1:4179054-4220981 GCF_000296735.1 Chrysochloris asiatica | reverse complement strand
TTCTTCTTGGATCAACTATCAACATTCATGGAAGCAGCAGTCAAGAAGTCAAAGGACGTATTGCATTAGAGTCTCACCATACTCACTTTTAAACAGCAATCGGGTTGTACTGGTTTCAAAACAGATTTGTTTCTTCTTCTGGTAGTCCATGGTGTATTCGATATATTTTTCCAAAGGCATACATTCTTCTCTGGTTTTCCTTATTCTTTGTCCAATTTTTACATGCATATATTGTTGTTGTGAAGTGCCATCGAGTTAGTTCTGACCCATAGCGACCCTGTATAGGGTTTCCAAGGGGCAGCTGGTGAGCTTGAGCCACCGACCTTGCAGTTCAAATGGTTTTGCAGTCTGGCGCATTAACTCATGCATGTGAGGTGATTGGAAATATCATGGTTTGGGTAAGGTGCATCTTAGCCTCAAAGTGACATCTTACTTTTTAACACTTTAAATAAGGCCTTTTGTAGCAAAATTCCCCAGTGAAATATGTCCTTTGATTTCTTGACTGCTGAGCATAGGAACTCTGGTAGTGTAGTGGTTACAAGTTGGGTTGTTAACCTCATGGTTAGCAGTTCGAAACTACCATCTGTTCTGTGGGAGAAAGATGAGGCTTTCTGTTCCCATAAAGATTTGCATCCTCAGAAACCCTCTGAAAGGTCGCTATGAGTCAGAACCGACTCCATACCATGTCCCACCACCTCTTCCACCACCAGCCTCACCACATCCTGGGCATTGATTGTGGTTACAAGTAAAATAAAATCCTTGAAAATGTCCATCATTTTCCCTTTTAACATGATGTTCCTTATTGATCACTTATATTAATGGTCTTCCTCTAAACCTGATACTGTGGTTTTCTTCATAAAGTATAGTCAATTTTCTTAGGTTACTTGCTCAGCATACAGACTGAATAGTATGGCAAAAGGATGCAACAACCCTGACACACACTTTTCCTGATTTTAAGCCATGCAGTATCCCCTGATTCTGTTGCTGTGCTTCTTAGTCATCGTATAGGTTCTACATGAGCACAATTAAGCGTTCTGGAAGTCACATTCTTTGCAAAGTTATCTATAATTTGTTATAATCTATGCAATCAAATGTCTTTGCATAATTAATGGATCACCACAGGTTAAGTGTTTTTTATATTCTCTGTTTTTGGTAATCCATATAACATCAGCAATAGTAGCCCTTATTCCATGTCTTCTTCTGAAACTGGTTGAATTTCTTGTAGTTACCCATCAATATACAGCTGCAACTGTTCTTGAAATATCATCAGCAAAATTTTACTTGTGTGTGATATTGTTCAAATAATTTCTACATTCTGTTGAATCACCTTTCTTTGGTATGGCCACAGATATGGATCTCTTCTAGTCATTGGCCAGGTAGCTCTCTTCCAAATTTCTTAGCATAGACAAATGAATGTATCAAGCATTACATCCATTTGTGGAAACGTTTCATCTGTCATTCTGTCCTGTAGCCTTGTTTTTGCCAATGCCTTTAGTGTAGCTTCTTGATCATGTGCTACCTCCTGAGATGTTAAATGTGGGCCAATTCTTTTTGGTACAGTGACTCTGCATATTCCTGCCCATCTTTTTTTTTTTTTTATGCTTCCTGGGCTGTTCACTATTTTGTCCATAGAATATTTCAATATTTTAAATTGAGACTTCAATTTTCTCTTTGGTTCTCTCTGCTTGAGAAATGTTCCCTTTTGGTTTCTAACTCCAGGTCTTTGCATAGACCTGCAGAGTGGCTGGGCAGGGACAGAGACGACAGTCCTGCCAGCAGCTAGCACCATGGCTCTATGCCAATCACAGAATCAAGTCCCATGCTACAAACTCAATGACAAGCATTCCTGCTGGAGCTCTTCTAGGCAAGTCACTCTTCCCTGCACTATGGAAATATAGGCAGATGGAAGTTGCCAGAATGGACGTTATGTGTTAGTCTTCTCACGCAGTCCTTTCGAATCTTCTGTTCAGCTCTTCTACTTTCTCATATTTTAGCTATTTTAACTCCAAGAGCAAGTGTCAGAGTCTCTTTTGACATCCATTTTGATGTTTTCTTTCTTTCCTATCCTTTAACTTTATTTTTTACTTTCTTCATGTATAATGTCATCTCACATCTCAACTGGTCTTCAGTTATTTCTGTTCAATGCGTCATATCTATTCTTGAGATGGTTTTTAATTCAAGTAGGATGTATTCAAGACCATACTTTGGTTCCCGTGGATTTGTTTTCATTTTCTTTAGCTTCAACTTAAACTTGACATGAGAAATTGATGATCTGTTTCACAGTCAGTCCCTGGCCTTGCTCTGACTGATGATATTGAACTTCTCTATCGTCTCTTTTAATATATATAGTTGATTTGGTTCTGTATGTTCCTTCTGGGGACATCATGTACATTGTCACCATTTATGTTGAAAAAAGGTATTTTCAATGAATAAGTTACTGATTGTGCAAATTCTGTTATGTGATCTCTGCCATAGTTACCCTGCAGAGGATTTCTGATGCCACCAACCTTGCCATTAGCAGTCTAGTACTTACCCTACAGTGCCTCACTAGAACCCCACATGCATATATTGTTGTTGTTAAATGTTGTCAAGCCAGTTCTAAATCAAGGAAACCCTGTAGAGGGTTTCCCAGGAGCATATGGTGAATTTGAACTACTGATCATGTGGTTCAAACCAATCTTGTGGTCCCAGTGCATTATCCCACAATGCCACATGCATATGAGGAGATTGAAGATAGCATGGGTTGGGTCAGGCATACCTTATTCATTAAAATAACATATTACTCTTTAACCCTTTAATAAGGCTTTTTGTAGCCTATTAACCCAGTGCAATATGTCATTTGATTTCTAGACTTCTGCTTCTGTGAGTATTGATTGTGGATCCAAATGAAATTAAATCCTTGACAATTTGAATATTTTCACTGTCATAATATTTATTAGTCCAGTTGTGAGGAATTTTTTTTTTTTGTTTTTTTTTGTTTTGTATTGAGTTGCAAAACATAAAACATGCTGTATTCTTGGATTTTCATCAGCAAGTGAAGTACAAATAGAAAATCCTTTTCTCTTTCAACAAGGAAGGTTGTATCATCTGCTTATTGCAGATTGTTAATGAACCTTCCTGTAATCCTGATGTTCCATTGTAATTCAGATAGTTTAATGTCTCAGATTATTTGCTCAGCATACAAATTAAATAAGTATTCTGAAAGGATACAACCCTGATGTATACCTTTACTGATTTTAAACCAGGCAGTTTTGATTTCTTCCTTCAATACCATGGATTCTTTCGATCATGTATTACCTCCTGAAAGAGATAGACATCAAACAACTCTTTTAGGTACAATTACTCTGTATATTCATTTCTTCTATCTTATTTTGATGCTTTCTGCATCATTCAATATTTTGCCCTTAGAATTCTTCAGTATTTAAAATCAAGGCTAGGGTTTTCTTTTCAGTTCTTTCAGCTTGAAAAATCTTGAGAATGTTCTGCCGTTTGGGTTTGGTTTTATAATTCCAGGTCTTTGCACATTTCATTACAAACTTTAATTGGTTTTTGTGAGCTGTCCTCAAAATTTTCTGTCAGCTCTTTTACTTCATTAGTTCTTTTAGTCCTTTTAGCTACTTTGTGCTTAAGAGCAAGTTTCAGAGTCTTTTCTGATAGCCACTTGGTTCTCTTCTTTCTTTCCTGTCTTTTTAATAACGTTTTGCTTTTTTCAAGTATGGACTCTTCTGACACACTGACACTAGTGTTCAATGTGTCAAATCCATTCAATGCATCTTGGTCATTAATGTTAAATGTGTCAAATTTAGATAATCTCTAAAATCAGGTGGAATATACTTAAGGTAATATTTTAGATCTAATGAACTTGTTTTAATTTTGTTCTGCTTCAACCTGAACATGCATATGAGTAATTGATGGTCTGTTCCACAGTTTGTTCCTGGCCTTGTTTTGGTTGAAGTTATTGATCTTTTCCATCATCTCTTCCCATAGATGTAGTTAGTTTAATTCCTGTGTATTCCATCTATATTTATACAGGTCCATGTGTATATTCACAATTTATCTTGTTTAAAACAAAAGATAGTTTCAATGAACAAGTAATTGGTCTTGCAAATTTTTATTATAGAATTTCCAGTATCATTTCTATCACTAAGGCCATAGTTTCTAACTACAGACCCCAACTCTTTGTTTCCCACTGTCACATTCTAATCACCAGTAATATTAATACATCTTGATTACTTGCTTAATCAATTTAAGACAAAAGACATGGGTAGAATTCTTCAATCTCTTCAGCATTAGATTTGGTGATTGGTGCATAAATTTGACTAATAGCTATAATAAATGGTTTTTCTTATAGGCATATTATCTGGTCACAGATGGATACTCCAAGATAGATCTTGAAATGTTCTTTTTGATGATGGCTGTCACGGCATTCCTCTTCAATGTGTCACTCCTGGAATCAGCTCACTAAATCCTAGGATGAAGTCCTGGTGTGATGCTGTAGGATAAGCACTGGGCTGTTAACCACAAGGTTCAAACACATTAGCCTCTCAACAGAAATCCTATATAGAGTTGCTATTAATCAGAACAGACTTGACAGTGCATAACAACAACAACAACAACAATGCCCAGAACATCAATCTGTATGCGTTCCATTTCATTTTCTATGACTTTCAATTTCCCTAGACTCATATTTAGTGTATTCCACATTCTGATTATTAATGGATCTATCTACGATGAAAATCCCAAAAGCTTTACTCCATATACCTTATTAAAGTTGACTCTTCTTTAAGGAGGCAAGTCTTTCCCAGTCATATTTTGAGTGTCTTTCAACCCAAGGAGGTCGTCTTCTGGCACTATATCAGCAATGTTTTGCTGTATTCCTAAGGCTTTCAGAGATAATCCCTTGTAAGTGAACAGTCTATTCCTTCTTCCTAGCAGTCTTTGTTTGGTAGCTCAGTTGAAACCTGTCCACCATCAGTCATCCTTCTGGTATTGAAATGCCAATGGCATAGCTTCTGGTATCACAGCAACAGGCAAGCCACCACAGTATAATAAATGATTGGGTTTGACCAAGCAAACAGGTGTACAGGACACTAATGTGAAGATTGAATGGTTTTGCCATTTCATCAAGTTTAAAATCTTAGAAGCAGGAATAGGGCATCTCATGACTATAAAGAAACAAGAACCATTAGCTGCACCTGTCTTTTGAACACAGAAATGGTAGAAGCAGAGGCAACAGCTTTCTGTCCCATGGACAGACTGATTACATTTAGGCAAAAGTCTGGTTTGCAGAATGGGTGTCTTTTGGGCATTTATCTACAAGGTTAAAGGAGCTTGTAACATTTGCCCAATCAGGACAGAATTCAAGGGACAGAATGTCTGGGAGGTCGAGAATGAGAAAGGCATGCCTACACTATGGCTGAGAGCAGTGCTCTGGACCAGAGAGTATTTGTATCCTAAGTTGTTTCTAATCCTGAATTTACCCTCTGAAAAGTTCTCCTTTATTTCCCATGGAGTTCAGATTTTTGTCAGTCACTCTGGGAAAGTAAACACCATCATTCATCTAGGAGCCATCTAAGCTTCACATTGCAAACAACAGTGAAAGATATTTAAATTTCATTCTTGATCTTCCATCTTCTTTTTCACTTCCAAATCAGAACAGCATGAGAAACGCTAGACATGAAATAATAATAATATTTATGAACTAAACATCAGGAAATTCATGAGTTCTTGGAGGATCTTTACAACAAATGTTGAAGTTAAAGTACAGGATGTGTCATTGTTTTTTCTTATTTTGGTGGCATAATAAAGCAAACTCCTTTAGCTACCTTAATTGCTTGACAGACCAATGATGGGCTCTCCAGAAGTAAACAAGAATTTAAGAGAATCACAGTACTTTTACCATAAGTTATTTCACCTGTGAACTCTGTCGTTATTGTTGTTATCTCCTTTCAAGTTGGCCTTGACTCCTGGCAACCCCAGGCACAGAAGAAAGCAACACTGTTCAGTCCTGTGTCATCCCCATGAACCATTGTACATCTTCACTGTTGCAGTATGGACAGTTTTCATTGACTGATCTTTTGTAGTAAATTACAAGGTCTTTCTCTCTTGTCTTAATATGGAACCTCCTTGAAACCTTTCAACACAATAACAATGCACAAACCTCCAGGGATAGACAAGTGATAGCTTTGCGTGAGATATATTGATCATTAATCAAACCTGGGTTTCCCTCATTGAACGCATGCATTCTACCATTGAACCACTACTGCTTCTTCCATCCTTATTATTATTAATTGCTACTAATTTGTTTGAGACTTACACTGACCTCATGTGTGCAGAGTAGAGCTGCTCCATAGGGATTTCAAGGTTGTGACATTTTGGAAGTAGTTCATCAGGACTGTTTTTCAAAACATTTCTGGGTATCTTTGAACTGCCAACTTCTCTGCCCATTTGTGCCACACAGAACTCCTTGTCTCCATCTCTGCCCAGTCCAAAATTGACCTGAATCAATGAATTAACAATCATTTTGTACATTTACAAACTGTCTTCTATCTGCCATGAGTTTGGTCTTTTTCCCAGTCTGGATGCTTCCATGCTCCACTCAGACACAGTTTTATGAGCTGTGGGACCTCCCACCTTTGCCCTGTCTAGACCCTAAAGATTCCAACTCTGAAGTAAAGTAGGAAAACACCTGGAGACTGTCCAAATGTTGTGCTAACACATAACACTACTGTACAGCTACCAGAGACTCTTTTTTTTTTTTTAATTTTCAGCAAAGGCTGAATGTACATTTAAAATTTAATTGCACAACCATTTTTCTCTTTTTCCGTGAGATTCTATCAACGTCTTAGGCAATAAGAAGGCAGGCCACTGCCAAGTTTGTGTGGTGAATTTGGGAACACAACGCAAGAAGGAGAAGAAAGGCTGAGTCTATTAAGGTGTGACTTAATTTTATAAATGCTTATATTTCCCCCTATTGTGAAGAATGATTATTCCAGAAAATTTGTGTCCATGAGAAACCTGTATATATACCAAGAAAAAATTGTTACAACAGAACAAGTGGATAGTGGATGATTTATGACAGGGTTCTATCCTTTCACTTTGCTTATTCAGTCCATATGCTGAGCAAATAATCCCAGAAGCTAAATTATATGAAGAAGAAAATGGCCATCAGTATTGGAGAAAGCCTCATAAACAATCTGTGGTATGTAGATGATTACAACCTTGCTTGCTGGAAGTCAAGAGGACTTAAAATACTTACTGATGAAGATCAAAGACTACAATCTTCAGTATGGACTGTACCTCAATGTAGAGAAAACAAAATCCTCACAACTGGACCAATAAATAACATCATGAAAAATGAAGGAAAGATTGACATCACAGGCTTCATTTTCTTTTGATCTACAATCGATACTGATGGAAGCAGAAGTCAAGAAATCAAAGGACATGTTGCATTAGGCAAATATACCACATAAGACCTCTTTAAATTATTAAAGAGCAAAGAGATCAGTTTGAAAACTAAGTTGCAACTGACCCAAGTCATGGAATTTTCAACAGCCTCATATGCATGTGAAAATTGGACAATGAATAAGGAAAACCAGAGAAGAATGATGCATTTGAATTATAATGTTGAAAAAGAATATTAAATGTACCATGGAGTGCCAGAAGAACAAACAAATCTGTATTGGATGAAGTACAGGCTCCTTAGAAACTAAGATGGTAAGACTTCATCTCTCATACTTTGGACATGATATCAGGAGGGACAAGTATCTGGAGAAAGATATCATGCTTGAAAAATTGTTGTTGTTGTTGTTGTTGTTGTTGTTAGGTGTCATCTAGTCAGTATTGACTCATAGCGAGTCCATGCACAGCAGAATGAAACACTGTCCAATCCTGGGCCAACCTCACCATTGTTGCTATGCTTGAGTCCATCAATGCTGCCACCTGGCCAATCCATCTCATTGGGGGTCTTCCTCTCTTTCTCTGACCCTCAACCCTACCAAACATGATATCCTTCTCCAGTGATTGGTCACTCCTGACAATATGTTCAAAGTATGAGAGACAAAGTTTGGCCATCCTTGCCTCCAAAGAGTACTCTGGCTGCACTTCTCCCAACATGGATCTGTTGGTTCTTTTGGCAGCTCATGGCACTTTTGATATTCTCCTCTAACACCATAACTCAAATGAGTCAATTCTTCTACAGTCCTCCTTATTCACTGTCCAGCTTTCACATGCATATGAGGTTATTGAAAATACCCTGGCTTGGGTCAGGTGCACCTTAGTCCTCAAGCTGACATCTTTGCTCTTCAACACTTTAAAAACATCTTGTGCAACAGATTTGCCTAATGCAATACGTTGTTTGATCTCTTGATTGCTGCTTCCATGAGTGTTGATAGTTGATCCAAGAAGAATGAAGTCCTTGACAACTTCAATCTTTTCTCCATTGATCAGATTATTGTTTATTGGTCAAGTGGTTAGGATTTTTGTTTTCTTTACATAGAGATGTAATCCATACTGAAGGCTGTGCTCTTTGATCTTTATCAGTAAATATTTTAAGTCCTCTTCACTTTCAGTTAGCAAGGTTGTATCATCTGTATATCACAGGTTGTTAACGAATCTTCCTCCAATCCTGATGCCACATTTTTCTTCATAGAACCCAGCTTCTCTGATTATTTGCTTAGCATACAGGTTGAATGAGTATGGTAAGAAAGTACAACCATATCACACACTTTTCTTAATTTTAAACCATTCAGTGTCCCCATGTTCTGTTTACACAACTGCCTTTTGGTCCAGGTACAGAAAATAGAGGGTCAGAAAAAAAGAGGAAGATCCCCAATGAGATGGATTGACGCAGTGACTGTAGCAATGAGTTCAAACCTAACAACAATTGTAAGGAGAGTGCAGGACCCAGCGGTGTTTGGTTTTGTTGTGCGTAGGGTCACTATGAGTCAGAAATAACTCAACCGAACTAACAGCAATATGCTGCTTTTTGAAGACTATCCTTTGTTTTCATGTTGGCAAAATGGGTAATTATTATTATATATAAAATCAATCTTTTTTGAAAGTATTTCTCTGTTCCTATAAAGGTAGAGGATGCAGACCCCAGGAACAGAACACATTTGGCTTCCTATTATGTAGACAAATGATTGTTTACCTGACATCTGCTACCAAGGACCACAGAATGCTTTTGTATTACCCATTAGAAGTGAAGGGGATAGAAAGGTTTTCCACAGGCACACACACACACAAAAATTTTCTTATTCTCTTTCACAGTGGTAACTATTATTTTTAGCATTTTGTTGGCAGCCAAAATGACTTAAATAATATCCCTTCCTTACAATTCACAGCTTTGATTAATTTTATTTAGCTCAAATGGTCTCATATAATAAATGCTGCAGCTGCTAGGCTTTACAAATAGGCTTAAACTATAGCAAGTTCCATTAAGCAAGTCCTTAATTAGAAAGGCAAAGCAAAATTGAACCTTTCCATTTTCTGTATCCTAATAGAAATTGCAGCAAATTCCATTCCTTTATCATAACAATTTTAAACCACAGTAAATAACAAGAAATGAATACACTTTTATTAATTATTACTGGAAACTTCTCTCCTCAGTGACCAACTCAGTAAGCAAGCTGTTTAAGGCTAGTTAAGCACCATTCTGTATAATCCTATCTGCACACTATTATCTGGACAGTGGGAGATAAAGAAAGAGAAACAATTGTCAACGTGTAAGAAAATCAAATATGTGCAAAGTGGATACAGAGTTCTTAGATCTGGGACAGGTGTGAAGAGCCACTAAGAATCAGGGACCTAAATTTAAAAATGGAAAAGAAAAGAAAAGAATCAGAGGCCTTGAAGTTGAAGGCTTGGTTGAAGCACTAAGTGAAAAAACAGACCGGCACACAGAGGTCTGAGCAGTCAAGTGAAATGGTAGGCTTGAAACCAGGAGACACAAATGCCAAAAGGTCAGGTGGTTCATGTTTCTAAAGTTCTAAACTGATATTCACAAATCAGAGGATCCATGGTAGCTGACAGAGTACAACACAGGCAACTAGACAGGGGTTTGGCGTCTACATCAGAGAGGTTTGGGTAATCAAAGCAACCATTCTGCAGCTAAAAGTCTTCTATTATGTTTTTTGTTTTGTTTTGTTTTTCAGTTAAATATAGTGTAATACCCATGTGTAACTTGCCTGGAGCCTTCAGCTAGACAAGCAAATTTTATCTCTAATAAGGAATTGTTGTTGTTGTTAAGTGCCGTTGAGTCGGTTCCGACCCATAGCGACCCTGTACAGGGTTTCCGAGGAATACCTTCCTGGAAATGTAAAACACTAAGTCATGCTCACTTTATTTAAAACAGTTCATAAATTATGGAAAAGCTTAAATACTAAAACACTCTAGGTAGTGAATTGCTTTGAATGTGACCATTTATACAAGTGAAAAAACTGAGAGGCAGTTAAATGAAGTGGCTGACCTAAGGTGTCAGGGCCAAGACAGAAAATGTGGCTTCTAATCCACTGATTCCATCATTTGGAGCCCTGCAGAATACACACAGAACTGCTAACTTCAAGGTCGGCAGTTCAAACCCACCAGCTTCAGAAACCGGGTCACTATGAGTTGGAACCGACTAAATGGCTCACAATAACAATAACCACCATATTTAAGAGTCAGCTGAGTGGTGAAATGGCTAACATGCTTGGCTGCTAGCCAAATGTCATCCAGAGCCCATTCAGAGGTAATTCAGAAGAAAGGGTAGTGATCTACTTCTGAAAAATCAGTCACTGAAAATCTGATGGATCACAGTTCTGCTCTGGAATACATGAAGTCATCAAGAGTTCAATTCAACTCAATAGGAACTGATTTATGAACTAGCTAGGGTAACCCTGTTAATCCAGCATCCTTTAGTATTTGTTTCCAAAGGAGAATCTACATCAACTCCAGTGGGTTTTGGTTCATCTGAGAAGGGTTTATTTTCACTTGCTTTGTTAGGTAGGAATGCTCTCATTCCTATATATCCAGGCAAATTTTAAGGTATTCATAGACCTAGCATAAATCCAGGCCACAGAGATTCTAAGAATTATGTTCAAGATGGTTTGAACTGCAGATGCCATAGGTGCTCTGGTACTAAAGAAAGGGGCAGAAAGTGACCCAGACAAAGGATATGGTATCTGTAGAGTAGATGGGAGTAACAAATAAAGGTTCTTCATTGATATAATAGATATGGTTTTATAAGATAGGCAGTTACAAGCAACTAAAGAGGTATTTTGTTGTTAAATGTCATTGAGTCAGTTCAGACTCACAGGAACCCTGTATAGGGTTTCCAAGGAATGGCTTTTGGGTTTGAACCACCAACCTCACAGTTAGTAGTCCAGTGCTTATCCTACAGTGTCACACTGGGACTCCATAGATGAATAGAGGCAGCTCATGGATAATATTGAGTGAAAAATAATATGGATAATGATGGGGAGGATGATGGTTATTCAAAGATTAGTAATAATAGAAATTGGGGGAAGGATGAGGAGCAAAAGATAGTGAGATAGTGAGGCAGGCAGGCCTGTGGAAATAGGCACTGTCCCCCCTGCTGCCCCCCCCAGGCTCATAGCTCATTCCTGGAGCAAGGTTCACATTCCAGGAAATAAGCAACAGACCATCTCAGCCTCATATGATTACCCAGGCTAATCTCTTGTTCCTGACCCACCTCCCGGAGGGAACAGAGCCCCAAGCTAATGTTCACCTACTTCTGCTTCTGTAACTGCTCACTTGTATGCTCATATATCCTTCCCCACTTTATGTTTGAACCAACCAATCCCAGGTAGCCCCGTGAAGCTGTTGGGCCCCGCTAACCAATCCCAAATGAACTCATGTATACACCCCCTATTCCCTATAAAATATCCTCATACAGAGAGGATGGGGCTCAGCCTCTGGATACGAATCCGCTGAGCCACATGCTAGCACAATAAAGCCCTTCCTTTGTTACATCCCACGTTGTGTTGGCAACTCCTTCAGAGTGACTCCCGGAACAATATGTGATGGGTTAAATAAACTTAAATTCACTGTTGGGGCATGAATGGGTCGGAACCATGTCTGTGTTTCTCATTACTACATGTTCAATATCTTGCATAGCACCTGGCCCAGTATAGATAGAGGCTTAATTAATAGTATAGAATTGAATGACCTGAATTGAAGACCATGAGCCATGATCATGCCAGGGATGGTGTGAGATTGCTGTAAATTTTGTTTCCCTCAGTAAGGACTCGCACTGACTTGAGATAAACTGTGGCTTGGCACTCGTCCATTCTTACCTTGTTCATTTTTTGAGGCAGACAGTTTTTGCCTCATTGATTTTCACTGCTCATCAAGTTCCATTAGCCTATTCATTAGTGATGGCTTCATTCCCTCCCCACATATTCATCTCCTGAATGACACTTCTTTGTGTTAATGCTGTACTTAACATAGACCATGATTGCTGGGTATCAACGGAATGTAGCATTACCAGCAGGACCCACTGGCTGGCAAATAGCTCCCTTCTCTTCACATTGGTATCACAGGAAACTCCAATTACAAAGAACAAAGAACATAAGACTATCACACTGACATTTTATCCTCTCCCTCTCATTTTTTTTTCCCTCTCTCTTTCACACACAAACATACACTTTAATTCCAGAATGACATTAATGTATTACCTCATTGTCAGTGCATCCAACCTAGTGTTACTCTGGTACTTCAAACTCACTTGCCTAACACTAAACACATTACTGTAACTTCAGCCCTGAGCTTGCTTCTGAATTCATTTTCCAACTGAAATCACTCTCCACCCATCAGCCAAACTGGAGACTTAGAATAATGTTTACCTCTTTGCTTTACTATTTCCACATCTGACCAAGCTTCAAGCTCCAACTGTGCTAGAATCCCATTTGGGAACCATTTGGTTTTGTTATATAAATGAGGCAGGCTTAGTGAAGGTGTGTCTTGAGTTAATCTCTTACAAGATATAAAACAAGCAAGCAGAGATGGGAAAGATAGATGCCAATCCACATGGAGATTACCAAGGAACCAGAAGACGCATAATCAATAAATTAGAAGTTGAAGGGACAAAGACCTTTCCTCACAGCTGACAAAGAGAGATAGCCTTACCCTATAGCTAGAGTCCTGAATTCAGACTTCTAGCCTCCTAAATTATAAGAAAATAAGTTTGTACAGGAAAAAATATACATATCCAATCTTGTTTCCTTAGAAATGGCTCTTGAATCCTTCCCCCTTTCTCCTTTTTGACTGTATTTGCTCTAGTGTGGCTCTCTATTGTCTTTGGCCTGTATTTAAGTCCAGTGGCTTTTCCAGCCTCCAGGTATTTCATCCTTCCAGTTGCTCTTCCCCTGAGCACAGTGATTTCACAAAGTACTGAGGGCAAGGAAAGACAGACTCCAGATGTTGGAGAGAAAAAAGTAATAATAGCTAACATTCACTGAGAATATTTATTGAACATTTAATGTGTACCAGGCACTGATTTATTAATGTTTACATTATTTTACTTAATCCTCAAAAATACTCAAAGACAGGTATTATATATAATTAGCTTTATTTTACAAGTAAAATACCTGAGGTGAATAAATTTTAAGTGATTTTTTTAAGTCTTATTAAAAACCTATTTAAGACCTGGGACTTAAACCCAGGTTTGTTTAACTCTTAAATCTGTGTCATTTTCATTACATTATCCTATTTTTCTAGCTGCTGTAACCAGTTTCAGAATCCCCTCCACAGCCTAGTCAAACACAGATTGTAGATTCCCACTCCCATATTCCAATTCAGTATATCCTGGGGTAAGAACAAAGAATTTGTATTTTTCACAAGTTCCCAGGAAAATCCAATGCTGGTGGTCCAAAGACCACACTTGGAGAGCTACTGCTCTGGCCACCATTTGTTTGAGGTACTTTCCTGTTAGGCAAAGCATTGTTGTTGTTGTTAAATGTCGCTGAGTTGGTGCCGACCCATAGTGACCCTGTACAGGGTTTCTGAGGAGCAGCTGGTAAGCTTGAACCACCAACCCTGTAGTTCAAACCAACTTTGAAGTTCAGGCATAACCCACAATGCCACACCAGGACTCATGGATTAATGTGCTGAACTGCAAGGTCATTTTAACTGCAAAGTCAGCAGGTCAAGCTCACGAGCCACTTCTCAAAGACCCTATACAGTATGCTGTTAAGTTTCAGAGTTGTTTCTGACTCATATAGATGTTGTGGTTCAAACCAACTTTGCAGTCCCCCACATTAACCCACAGCACCATATATATTGCAATAGCAATATATATATATAAAACTGCGCTGTGTGACTAGTCTGGCACAAGATAGAGATCAATGAATATTAGCTGATATTAAGTTTTATAATCTATGAAATAGTCCAATTTTGCTTATTTCTGCCCTCACATTAAACTCATGCCTATCTCAGATGCTTTGCTTTTGATAATGCTTATATGCTGAATATTTTTTCTGCAGATCTTTGCATAGCTTATTCCTGATCACAGCTCAGGTTCCAACTGAAAAATATACCACCGCAGAGAGATTGAGTTTAGGTAATGCAGCCCCTTAAATACGTTTTATATTGTTTGCTTGGTAGATTAAATTTTAAATACTGATCCAATTTCTGAAATGGCTATAGACATATTCATGGTTTCTATTTCTTCTAGAATCAGTCTTAATGTTGTTGTTGTTGTTTTAATTTCTGGCTAAGTTGCCATACTAATTGACATAAAAATTTATTATTTTATACTAATATTTTAATTTTGTATTCTATCAGCATTATACTTCTTTCACTTCTAAAGTAATTTTTGTACTTTATTTTGATGTTGATCATCTTGCCAAGTTATATCTATCTCATTACTCCTTAAAAGTAATGTTATGTTTGAACCTCTCAATTATATTTTTGTTTTCTATTTATTTCTATGGAGTCCTGGTGTGGCCCTGTGGCTTAATGCATTAGACTGTAAAGTTGGTTTGAACTGCAAGGCCAGTGATTCAAGCTCACCAGCCACTCCTCAGAAATCCTATACAGGGTCGCTATGGGTCAGAACCAATTTGGTGGCACTTAACAGCAACAACAATTTATCTCTATGGTTTATTTTTTTCCTTCTCTTTTTTTTTCTGAATGCTTCCATCTTTAAATATCCGTGTTTTTCCATTTAGACCATAAGCATTTTAAACTGTAAATGTCCAACAAATCTCATTTGTGGTTTGCTTCTTATTGGTCTTTTAATATTTTTGAGGTATGTGAGCAACTTAAATCTTGTTAGAATCTAGAAGGACTTGGCTAGAGAGAAATTTCTTTGGCTTTGGCCAGGTGCCCAGGGCACAACAAAACTGAGGCCATTATATGTTAACATCCTAGTTTAGCATTTCCCAGCTCATGAAGGTGGGGGTATATTTAAACCACCAGCCCACCTCAGGGCAAGGCTGTGGCTATAAGCTCTTAGGAGAGACTATATTTTTTCTTCCTCCTGAATTTTAATCAAGACAGAAACTTTCTCTAGTCAACTCTCTCAGACATCTTTTCACTGAGGTTAAGAGGTCTTCTTCGGTCCCAAATTTATTGAATATTTTAGTTCTGTTGTCCATCTTTACTCAGACTCCATCTTTAACCTTGTTTTGCCATCATCACCCCAGACTACACTGGCTTCAGTATTGGTAGATGCACTCAGGGAGATTTGATGCTCGTTTATTATTCTGGATAATTGTTTATTTTCTATTTTTGTTCCCTAGGAGTTTTTCTAAGAGTTCCAGGGTGACACAAATGGTTAAGCACTCACTACTTTATAAAAGGTTAGAGATTTGAAACCACCCAGTGGCACCTTGGAAGATAGGCTTGGAGACCTGCTTTCAAAAGATCACAACCTTGGAAAACTTATGAAGCAGCTCCACTCTGCACACATGGATATCCATTAATCACAATTGATTTGACAATAGTGACAACAGCAACAGGAATGTTCCTTACTTTCATATCCATTTGACTATCCATTACCTACCTGCTTCCCATCCCAAATCAGTATTATTCCCAAAATGTATGTGTGTGTACATTGGGAGTTATAAACAACAGCTCCTTTCAGACTGTCTCTGGTAGGATAATAGTTACAAGTTGGGCTGCTAACCTCACAGTCAGCAGTTTAAAACTACCAGTGGTTCCATGGGAGAAAGATGGGGCTTTCTGCTCCCATAAAGATTTACAACCTTGGAAACCCTATGCAGGGTCTCTATGAGTTGGAACCAACTCCATGCAAATCACCACCACTGCCACCATAGTCTACTGTGTTGCCAGAGTCCTGGTGTGGTGCCATAGCATAAGCACTGGACCACAAGGTCAGTTTGAATCACAATGTCAGCAGTTCAGACTCACCAATCCATCCTTGGAAACTCTATACAGTATTGCTATGAGTTGGAACCAACCAGATCACACTTAACAACAACAAAAAAATGTTGCCATAAATTAGAGTAACCCATAAACTTTTACCACATTATTATTACTTAGGAATAACCATTATTACTTAATATTAACTAATTAATTCACTACCTCTCAGTGACTTATTTATTATCTATACTATAGTTGAGCTAGGGACACAAAGGTAAGAATCAATGCCAGTCTGTCAAACCTACATTCTACTTGCAAGAACTCAGACATGTGGCCACTCCTAGCTACAAGAAAAGGCTGAAAAATGTAGTCTAGCTATGGGGAAAAAAAAAAAAACAAAAACAAAAAACCTTGAAGGATTAGTTCTTATTGTTGTTTGTGAAAGACTCTAAATTTTATACAAAAAAGTTTACAATATTCAATAGGCAAAGACAATTAGTTGGTTAACTTTCAGTACAGTGCAAGCCTGATGTTTTATATATTTATATAACAATTTACAACTCTGTAGTGACAAGTTAAAATGTAGACTTTTTATCAGGTAGAAATTAACATAATTAAGTGTGAATAGTTTATAAATATAATATGATATGATATAATATAATATAATATAAACCAGGTTTATTGACCTATTGGACATGAACCAGTTTTGACTGTAACCCAGAAATCTTATCCTAACATTTCTTTCTTAACTAAATTCCTAACTTTTCAAGTATTCTATAGAATGGTTTTAATATCTTACTGGACAATTCTTTAGTTAATTGACTTTAATAAAATCATTGTCATGTGTTTTTCTTATATATGCCTGACAATCACGATTTTACCTTTTTGAAAATGATATTTTAACAATTTTCAAGCCAGTTGGAAAAAGCATATCAAGCATGAATGTCATGAAGATAGAACAGGGTGGGGTGTCATTCTGTTGTAGATAGAGTTGTTATGGGTCAGAACTGACTGAACAGCATCAAACAACAACCTTCAGATTGATTCTGACTCTTGGAGACCTATATGTATCAGAGTAGAACTGTGTGATCCATGGCATTTTTTAAAAATGTTTTATTGTGAATTATGTGATAGTTTACATGGGAGAACATTAGTTTTACATTCATCCCATCGCATATTGTTTCATTGCTATGGTTACAATCCCCTCCATGCATCATCAACCATCCAAAGGGTATACACTACAAGCCTTCCCCCTGGTTGTCAGCACACAGCCCCTCTTCCTCTCTGGGTCTAAAGTCCCCACCATCTCTCCACCTCATTGTCTCTGCCTCCATCTCAGGCATCACTGCTTCACTAGGTAGGGTCCTGCTCTCCACTCTTCTCCCTTGATGGTCCCAGGGACCTCTGCTCCTAGGCTGAAAAGTTAATCATTCCCCTCCTTGCTACAAAACATCTATCTTTACATTTCCAAACATCACAAGCAGTCCTGATAACAATTATTCACTATTGTA
Source organism: Chrysochloris asiatica (assembly GCF_000296735.1). NCBI lineage: Eukaryota > Metazoa > Chordata > Mammalia > Afrosoricida > Chrysochloridae > Chrysochloris > Chrysochloris asiatica. The sequence goes on along the minus strand of NW_006408675.1, from coordinate 4,203,144 downwards.
TAACAAGAGGCCCATCTGCATTTCATTTCATCAGTCCCACCTGGACAGATTGTATACTACTCAGTGGAGATTCTACCATCCTTCACACCCTCTGAATCTAGGTTCCCTCTTGAAAGCTTGTAAGCCAGTCACTTCTTGCTTTTGTAGCCTCTCCATCCAAGGCATTTTTAATGGCTGCTTTTTCAGAAATAGACAGCCATTTCTTTCTTCCAAGGAGTCTGTGGGTAGATGCAAACCTCCAGTATTTTGGTTTGTATCACTCAGGGTCTCCTTCAAAAAGATAACAGGGGTATTATCGGGACAATGTAGACAGAAGAACAATATAAAAAAGGGAGAAATATACACAGGCAGGGCTGAGAAAAATCCTAGACGGTACATGGAGTTCCCAAACACAAAGTTCTACTATTGGAGATTTTTGTTTGAAGAATACAGAATTTGCATTATGAGTTCATTAAAAATGACTGGTAACCTAATTTCTCTCAGTGATAGATTATCAAACAGCAATTAATGGATGAGTAGCAGAAAACAGGCTTTATAAAAGTTAAATCCATGTACTCATCAAAAGACTTTACTAAAGACTTAAAAGACACTGGGGAAAAAAAAACATCAGGAAAGATGTATCCAGTAAGAATCTAAGAGGATGACTAGCAAACATGAAAAAGATGCTCAATATCATTAACTATAAAAAAATGCATGTCAAAAGAACAATGAGATAGATACTTTTCACTCCTACCAGTATGACAAAGATTTAATTAAAACTTAAGCTACACACACACACACACAAAGATAAACCAGAAAATAACAAGGGTTGTTGAAGATATAGGTAAATTGGAATCTTCATCCATTTCTGGTGGAAACGCAAAATGATAACACTATTGCAAAGAACAGTCTGACAGTTCCTCAAAGAACTAGAGGTAGAACTGACAGATTACCCAAAAATTCCACTCCTAGGTATATACTGTAGGGATTTAATATAAGTGACATAAATAGACATGTGCAAAACTATGTTTATTGAAGCACTATTCACAATAGCAAAAATATCAACACAACCTATGTGTCCATCAATGGATAAACAAATAAAGAAAAATGAAACATCTTACAATGTTTATTAAAGTCGAGGACTAAAATAATTCAAACATCAAAAGATAAATATTGTATTTTCTCACTTTTATGAAATACATGAATAGAGAAATATACAGAGACTAATAATCATTAATGGTTACCAATATTAATTAATGGTTGCTGTTGTTAAGTGCTATTGAGTTGATTCTGACTCACAGCAACCCTCATAGGATTTCTGAGGAACAGCTGGTGGGTTTGAACTGCCAACCTTGTTCTCAGTGCTGTGCTGATCCTAAAGCGACATGCCAGGAGTCCATTTATTAATTGTTTGTTGTTGTTGTTATGTGCTGTGGAGTTGGTTCCGACTCATAATGACCCTGTACAGGGTTTCGGTGGTCATGTGTCGTGGAGTGAGTTCCGACTCATTGTGACCCTGTACAGGGTTTCCGAGGCTGTAAATCTTTACGGGAGCAGAAAGCCTCATCTTTCTCCTGTGGAACAGCTGGTAGTTTCGAACTGCTGCCCTGAGGTTAGCAGCCCGATTTGTACACTACCAGAGCTCCTTAATTGTAGGGAGGAGGAAATAGTCTCTAGGTATAGTCAGTTTTTGTTTATGGTAATAGGACTTCTGGTGTGGAGCTCTGGATCATCACTGGACTGTGAATCACAAGGTTGGCATTTCAAACCTACCAGCTGCCCCTTGGAAACCCTAGAGGGTTACTATGAATTGGAAATTACTCAATGATGCTTAACAACAATAGGAAAGTTAGCACCGAATTTGGCTGAAGTTTTCATAGCTTTGGTGATGTAGCTGATGTCAATACGCTGTACATAGAAGAAGATGAATGCTCAAATGCTCGACATGTAAAGTTTTACAGTAAAAACTGAAAAGGGCCGGGGGCGGTTTACAAGTGGAGTCCTGGTGTGGCATTGAGGAATAAAGCACTGGACCACAAGATCAGTTTCAACCACAAGATTGGCAGTTCAAACTCACTAGCTGAGCCTTGGAAACCCTATACAAGGTTGCTATGAATTGGAACCAACTCAACAGCACTTAAGAGCAACAACAGATGCTGATAATAATTTGTTGTTAAGTACTTTTGAGTTGGTTCTGACTCATAGCAACCCTATGAAGGATTTCCAAGGAGCAGCTGGTGAATTTGAACCGCTGACATTGCAGTTCAAACTGACCTTGCAGTCCAATGCATTATCCCAAGCACTACAACACGACTAATTGTTGCTGTTAATGCAACCAAGTAGGCTCTGACCCATAGCAACATTGTATAGAGTTTCCAAGGAGTGACTGTTGGGATTGAACCACCAACCTTGGGATTCAAACCAGCCTTGCAGTCCAATGCACTAATCCACGGCATCACACCAAGACTAATTATGTATAACCAATTATAGGAGTTCTGATGTGGCACTTTAGGATAAGATCTGGACCACAATGTTGGTTTGATCCACAAACTTGGCAGTTCAAACTCACCAGCTTCTTGGAAACCCTATACAGGGTTGCTATGAATTGAAACTAACTGGATGGCACTTAACAACAGCAAGAGTTACAGGATTAATTCTCTTGGTTTAAGGGATTAAGTCCATGGTTTTATGAGTCAATCCAATCAATTTTCAGATGAAAAATGACATATTTCTTCAATTTCATGATAGCTGGCTTTAGTGATTGGTGTGTAAATATGAACACTGGTTGTATTAAGTGGTATTTCTTGTAGTTACATGCATATTATCCTATCATAGACAGCATTGTACTCAAGATAGATCTTGAAATGTTCTTTTTGATGATAAATATGATGTGATTACTCTCCAATTTGTCATTCAATTGATCAAACACGCAATCAAGATGTTTTGATAATTACTGGAAATTGGAATACAAAGGTTAGAAACAAAAAGGAAGGATCAGTAGTTGGAAACCATGGCCTTGGTGACAGAAACAATGCTGGAGATCACATGATAGAATTTTGCAAGAACAATGACTTCTTCATTGTAAGTACCTTTTTTAAACAATATAAAAGATGACTATACACATGGACCTCACCAGACAGGATACACAGAAGTTAAATTGACTACATCTGTGGAAAGAGACAGCAAAACAGTGCCATATCATCAATCAAAACAAGGCTAGAAGCAGACTGTAGAAAAGACCATCAGACTGAAGTTGAAGACATTTTTAAAAGTTGACAAGAGTCTAAATATGACCTTGAAAAAATCATACCAAAATTTAAAGACCATATCAAAAACAGATTTGATGAGTTAGACACTAATGACTGAAGACCAGAAGAGTTGTGAGATGACAACAAGAACAACACACAGGAAGAAAGCAAAAGGTCATTAAGAAGACAAGAGAGAAGGAAAAGACCAAAATGGATGTCAGAAGAGACTCTGAAACTTGCTTTCCATTGTAGAGATGCTAATGAGGAGGTAAAAGAGCTGACTAGAAAACTTCAAAGGGCAGCTCAAGAAGACAAAGTCAAATATTATAATATAATGTGAAAACACCAGGAGTTAAAAAACCAAAAGGGAATGACATGCTCAGCATTTCTCAAGCTTAAGAAACTGAAGAAAAAATTCAATTCTTGACTTGCAATATTAAAAGATTCGATGGATAAAATATTGAATGATGCAGAAAACATTAAAAGAAAATACACAGAGCAGGAATACATGGAGTCATTGTACCAAAAGGAAATGGTTGATGATCATATGCTACCATTTCAAGAGGTAGCATATGATCAAGAGCCATACTGAAAGAGGAAGTCCAAGGTGCACTGAAAGAGTTTGGTAGAGAAGAAGACTTCAGGAATTGATGGGATACATATTGAAATCTTTTAACAAACACATGAAGCACTGGATGCACTACTCACTCATCTATGCCCTGAAATTAAGAAGACAGCTACCTGGCCAACTGATGTGTTGAGATCCATATTTGTATCCATTACAAAGAGAGGTTACTCAACAGAATGTGGAAACCATTGGACAATATCATTAACATTGCATGAAGTAAAATTTTGCTAAAGATAATTCAGAAAACAGTACATTGACAGGGACCTGCAAGAGACTCAATCCAGATTCAGATGAGGACAGGCAATACAGTCTATGTGCATATCAGATGGATATTGGTTGAAAGCAGAGAGTACCAAAAGGATGGTTACCTGTCCTTTATTGACTATGCTAAGGCTTTCAATTGTGTGAATCATGATACATTATAGACAAAATTGCCAAGAATGAATATTCTGGAACACTTAGTTGTCCTCATGAGGAACCTGTACATAAACTGAGAGGTAATTGTTCCAACAACAACAACAAAAAAAAAACACTGAATGGTTTATAATTAGAGAAAGTCTGTGCCAAGGTGGTATTTTTTCTGAATGCTGAGCAACTATACTTATTCAATTTATATGCTAGCAAATAATCTGAGAAGCTGGATTATAGGAAGAAAAACATGGCATCAAGTGTGAATCAAGACACATTAACAACCTCTGATATGCAGATGATACAACCTTGCTTGTTGAAAGGGAAAAGAATTTAGGATACTTATTGATGAAGATCAAATACCATTGCCTTCAGTAATGGTTGCTCATCAGTGTAAAGAAAACAAAAATCCTCATCACTGGGCCAATAAACAACATCTGTATAAATGGAGACAAGTTTATCGAAGACTTCATTTTGCTGGAATTTTGAGAAATTCTCAAGATGATCCATATTCAGGAATAAAGGGTGTATTAGATTACTATAACAGATATAGGTTGTTGATTCACACCCAGGGGTATGTGAGCAGGATGAATTGGGTAAGGGAGGAATTAAATCTGTTCTAAGACTAGAAACTTTTAAATAAGAATAGTCATTAATGCCTCAGGTGTCATCTGGGCTAGATTATGAGCCCCATACTATCTGGGGGACGGACTCTCAAGACAGGGCAATAAAACTCTTTGCAAGCTGGCCATGTGGCACATTTACAGGTGTGGCACTGTGGGTTAATGCGTCAGACTGCAAAGCCATTTGAACTGCAAGGTCGGTGGTTCAAGCTCACCAGCTGCTCCTCGGAAACCCTATGCAAGGTTGCTATGGGTCGGAACCGACTTGATGGCACATAACAACAACAACAACAACAACAACTGGGTTGCACACCCAATTTTGCAAAATCGAGTAAAGAAAACCTCACTCTCACTAAAATGAGTACAGATTGGATTTCTTGAGCATTTGTCAGTAAGCACTTGTGATAACTCATCGATGACTTCATAACCAAGAGGAACTGAGGCAGTATCCATGTTATCAACAATGTTTCTCACAGGAACAACCATCAACCTTCATAGAAGCAGCAATCCAAAAGCCAAAGCAGTAAAAAAGCCAAATTCATTAGGCAAATGTGCTGCACAAGACCTCTTTAAAGTGTTGAAGGGCAAATATATCAGTTTGAGGACTAAGGTGTGCCTTAGTCCAAGCTATGGTATTTTGAATCATTTCATATGTTTTTGAAAGTTGAACAATGAATATAGAAAACTACAGAAGAATTGATGTATTTGAATTGTGGTGTTAAGAGTACCAAGGAATGCCAAAATATCAAACAATTCTGTGTTGGAAGAAGTACAGCCAGAATGTTCCTTTGAAATCAGAATGACCGGAGTTTGTCTCTCAAACTCCAGACAAAGTATCAGGTAGTACCAGCATTTGGAGCAGAACATCATGTTTGGTAAAGTGGCAGCTGATAGATAAGGAGTAAGACTCCAAACTAGGTGGAATGGAACAGTGGTAGCGGCATCAATGGGCTCAAGCTTAGCAAATATTGCAAGGTTGGCACAGCACCAGACAGCCATTCTGTTGTGCATAAGGGCACTATGAGTCGGTATGGACTCCATGACATCTAAGAAGAACAACATCAAAGCTGGCACCTAAGAACAAGAACAAAAAAAAAAAAAAAGAGGGAAGAGAAGGATTTTAAAATGAACTGTGCAAAGTGAAAACAGAATTTAAAGATCTGGAATTTCTATTACACAAACTAAGCACACATATCATAGAATTTTCACCAAGTGTGTAGAATTTGCACCAAGGATATTGCTACTCAATCTTTTTTAAAAGAGATTAATCCTGTAAGACCACAGCAGAACATCTATCTGCTTAGATTGAAGGGGACAGAGACAGGACAAAAGGAAAGAAAACTGTTTGCTACTATGATTTCTATTGGCAGTAAGTAGGCCAATTAGTAAGAAAAGGACCAACTGACCATGGAGTTGATTGAAGATAAGCAGAATTATTGGAAAGAATATGAGAAACACCATCTTATTGGTTGCAAAATGATCTCTTGAATCTCAAAGGATGGAGCCAGTCTTTTAGTTTTCAAAGAGTCAAACCTCTGCTAACTCGATTCTGGAGTATATGGCTACCACTAAGATGTGCCAGGGGTCTGTGGCTAGTCCCCAAAGCTGAGAAGTGAGGCTTTCAAGTGCAAGGGGCAGGAGTATGGAGCCTATGGAGCTGAGAAGTTTGGGTTGCCGCTCAGATATATTAGGAGAATGGGGCCACCTGAAGCTGAGGTGGCAGAATCCCCATTGCTTCTGCAATGTAGTCCTCACATTTATAATATGGTCCTTACTCAGAGCATCTGTCCATACATTCCAAACTGAATCAAATGAAGGAAAAAAAGTTTTTTTGTTTTGTTTTGTTTTTTTTTTTAAATACATTTTAAATAACATCATTTAAAATAACACACTGGATTCCTGGTATGGTACTGTAGGGTTAGAACTGGACTTTAAACAAAAAGGTGGGCAGTTCAAACCTACCAGCTGCTCCTGGGAAACCCTATGCAGGGTCACTATGAGTTGGAACCTATTTGATGGCACATAACAACAGCAACATTGCTGTCCAAATATTGCATAGTGCAGTGCTCTTTCAAACAGGAAGCAAGTAAATGATTTTTTTTTTTTAGTTTTTATTGTGAATTATGTGGGTTTACATAAGAGAACATCAGTTTTACATTCATCCTATCATATTTGGTTTCATTGTAATGGTTACAATCCCCTCCATGCATCATCAAAAAGCCAAAGGGTATACCCCACAGGCCTGCCCCTGGGTCGTCAGCACACAGCCTCTTTCCCTCCAAGTCCAGTGTCCCCAGCTGCTCCATCTGTCCACTTCATCGTCTCTATCTCCATTTCTGTCTCACTGCCTCTCTGGGTAGGCTCCTGCACTCAGCTCTTCTCACTTGATAGTCCCAGGGACCTCCACTCCTAGACTGAAAAATCAGTCACTCCCCTCCTTTTGTTAAAAATATCAAAAACATCTACCTTTACATTTCAGATCCTCACAGTCAGTCCTGATGCCAATTATTCACTATTGGACCACAAGAGTCTTATCTCCCTCTCCTTTCATTAGGCTCGTCCCAACAGATTGGAAACCATTCAGTGGAAATTCTACCTTCCTCCACCCTGTCTGGAACTAGGTTCCCTCTTGAAAGCTTGTAAGCCAGTCACTTCTTGTCTTTATAGACCCCTCCCCCCCATTTTGGGTAGCCAATGTCTAAGTTGCCCATCCCTGTCAACCCTGGTACAGAGGGTGTGGGAGTGATCCTCGTTGTAAAGATGTGTTCCCTTTTTTGAGCTACTACATCTATAAGTATAGGTAACATTCATAAAATTGTAGCGGGTTACTATTTTTTTTTCCCTCCCCCTCTTCTTTCTTCTTCTAGTCGAGTTCTGAACATCCAGCCATTGAAGCCAGGTCAAGTGGGTACTATCTGCAAGTTTGGGTATTCTTGTGCATCTCCCCTCACTTCATTTCAGCTGGACACAAAACTGCCCACCTGTTCCCCCATCAGTCTTGTTCTTCCAGTCCCCTTTACCTTCTTCTGTATTGACCCCCAGACCCCTCCCCCATCACCCAAGCTATCTTGTGTATATTACCTATCCTGTGCTCTCACTTGCCTCCCACCTTCCCCTCCCTTCATCACATACATCCTGGTGATCAGCAAATATATATATAATTTTAGTTTAGTTTTCTCCTTTAAGGGTGGGTTCTTTTTCTTAGTCTTTTACAATAATGGTCCTATGCAGTAATTCTCCTTTTGTGGTTGACTAATTTCACTCAGCATAATGTCCTCAAGGTTCATCCATGTTATGCATTGACTTGCAGTTTCCTTGTTGTTCTTCAAGGTAGCATAGTATTCCATTGTGTGAAGGTACCACAGTTTGTTTATCCATTCTTCAATTGATGGGTACTTAGGATGTCTCCATCTTTTGCTATTGTAAATAGTGCTGCTAGAAACATTGGTGTTCATGATATCTACTCTTGTTATGGCTCGTATTTCATGTGGGTAAATATCAAGTAGAAATTGCTAGATCATTAGATATTTCTATTTCCAAACTTCTAAGGAAGTGCCATATTGTATTCCAGAGTACTTGGACCATTTTGTAATCCCACAAAGAATGTAGGAGGGTCCCAGTCTCTCCACATCCTTACCAACATCTATTGTCCTCTACTTTTTTGATATTTGCTGTTCTTGCTGGTGTGAGATAATATCTCATTGTTGTTTTGATTTACATCTCTCTAATGCTAGTGATCCTGAACATTTTTTCATATGTTTGTTGGCTACCCAGATCTCTGCATTCATGAAGTGTCTGTTCATGTCCTCTGCTCATTTTTTAATTGGATTGTCTTTTTCTTGTAGAGGTATTGTAATTTCCTATGTATTTTAGAAATGAGTCCCTTATCTGATGGGTCATTGGAAAAGTTTTTTTCCCATTCTATATGTTCCCTTTTTACTCTTTTGGTGAAGTCTTTTGATGCACATAAGTTTTTAATTTTTAGTATACCCCATTTATCCATTTTATTTACTTTTGTTTGTGTAATTTTCAAAATGTTTGGTAGTCTGTGTATATCCTGAATTAGAGCCCTCACATTTGTCCCTATTTTTTCATTGATGACCTTCATAATTTTGGAATTCACATTTAGGTCTTACTCCATGCTGAGTTGGTTTTTGTATAGGGCATGAAGTAAAGGTCTTGTTTCATTCATTTGCACATCACTTTCCAATTCTGCCAGCACCATCTGTTAAAGAGACTATCTCCTCCCCATGCAATATACCTAGGCACTTTGTCAAAAATCAGTTGGCTGTATGTGGATGGGTTAATTTCTGGATTCTCAATTATGTTCCATTGATCAATGTATCTTTCATTGTACTAGTACTAGTACTAGGCTGTTTTCACCACTGTAGCCATGTAGTAAATTTTGAAATCGGCTTCCAACCTTTTTCTTCTTAAGCAGTGCTTTGCTTATCCTGTGTCTCTTTCCTTTCCATATAAAGTTTGTAATTGTTTTTTCTGTCTCTTGAAGAATGTCGTTGGAATCTGGATTGCAATTGCATTATATGTGTAAACTGCTTTGGGCAGTATTGAAATTTTCACGGTGTTGAGTCTTACTATCCATAAACATGGTATGTTCTTCCATTTTTGTAAGTCTCTTTTAGAGTGTTTTGTAGTTTTCTTTGTATAGGTCCTTTGTTTCTCTGATTAAGTTTATTCCTAAGTATTTCACCCTTTGGTGGCTATTGTAAATGGTATTGCTTTCCTAATGTCCTTTTCAGCACTGTCCTATAGGGGAATCCAACTGATTTTTGTATGTTGAAATTATAACCTGCCGCTTTGCTGAATCTTCCAATGATGTCTAGTAGCTTTTTTACTGAGTCTTTGGGGTTTCCTATGTATAGGATTATATTGTCTGCAATTAGAGAGAGTTTTATTTCCTCTTTGCCTATTTGGATGCCTTTAATTTCCCTGTCTTGCCGTATAGCTCTGAGTAAGACTTGCAAAATAACATTGAACAGGAGTGGTAACAAAGGACATCCTTGTCTGGTTCCCATTTGCAGAGGGAAGGCTTTCAGTTACTTTGCATTGAGAGTGATGTAGGCTATTGGTTTTGTGTATATGCTCTTGGTTATGTTGAGCAATTTCCCTTCAATTCTTAATTTGTTGAATGTTTTTATCAGGAATGGATGTTGGATTTTGTCAAATGCTTTTTCTGCATCAATCAATATGATCATGTGGTTCTTTTCCTTTTTCTTATTTATATGGTGGATTACATTGATTGTTTTTCTAATGTTGAACCATCCTTGCATCCCTTTTAAGAATTCAAGTTGGTCATGATGTATTCGTTTTTTTATGTACTGCTGGTTTCTGTTGGCTAGGATTTTTTTGAGAACTTTTGCATCTATGTTCATGAGAGATATAGGTCTTAGTGGTGTCCTTCCCTGGTTTTGGTATGAGGGTTATGTTTGCTTCATAAGAATATTAGGAAGTTTTCCATCCTCTTCTAAGTTCTGGAATAATTTGAGTAGATTTGGTGACAACTCTTTCCTGGATGTTTGGTAGAACTCACCCGTGAAGCCATCTGGGTCTGGAGTTATTTTGGTTGGTAGTTTTTTGATGACCTGATCAACTTCTTGTTTTTTATGGGTCTGCGTATGTTTTCTACTTCACTCTGTCTAAGTTTAAGTAGGTTATGTTTTTCTAAAAATGTATCCATCTCTTCTAAGTTTTTTACTTTATTTGTGTACAAGTCTTCATAGTATTCTGTTACTATCCTTTTGATTTCCTTTGGTTCCTTCGTGGCATCACCCATGTGGTTTCTAATGAAAGCTCTTTGTGTCTTCTCCCTCTATTCTTTTGCTTGGTTTGTCAATTGCTTGTCAAATTTATTAATCCTCTCAAAAAGCCAGATTCTTGTCTTGTTGATTCTTTCTATAGTTTTTCTGCTTTTCATCTCATTTTTTTCTGCTCTGATCTTTATTTTTTATTTTCTTTTGGTGACTGTAGGTTCCCTCTGTTGGTCTGTTTCTAATTGTTGAAGATGCTGTGTTAATGTGTTAATTTTGGTTCTTTCTTCTTTTTGGATGTGCGCATTTATCACAATAAATTGTCCTCTCAGCACTGCTTTTGCTGTGTCCCAAAGATTTTGTTATGTTGTGTTTTTGTTCCTGTTTTATTCTAGGAACTTTGTGAATTCACATTTAATTTCTTTTTTTACCCAGTCGCTTTTCAGAAGGGTGTTATTCAGTTTCCATGTATTCAACTTTATCCTTGGTCTTCTTATTGTTGATTTCTAGTTTTATAGCATTGTGGTCTGAAAAGATGCTTTGTAGTATTTTGATGATTGTAAATTTGTGGAAGCTTGCTTCCTGACCTAAAACATGGTCGATTATGGAGAATGTTCTATGTGCACTGGAGAAGAATATATATTGTGCTGTTGTGTTGAATGTTCTGTACACATCTATGAGGTCAAGTTGGTTGATATTGTTGTTTAGTTCCTCTGTAACTTTGTCGAGTTTCTTTCTGGTTGTTCTGTCCCTTTTCTAAAGTGGTGTATTAAAATCTTCTGCTATAATTGTACATTTATCTACTCATTTCTTCTATAGTAGTTGGGTTTGCTTCATATATTTTGGTGCTCTTTCATTAGGAGTGTAGATATTTATTAGGGTTATGACATCTTCCTCCATTGAACCTTTGATCATGAGATAGTGTCCTTCTTTATTACTTATGCTGGGTTTTGTCTTAAAGTTTACTTTATCAGAGATTAGTTTTGCCACTCCTGCTTGTTTAGTGTTGCAGTTAGCTTGATATATTTTTTCCATCTTTAACTTTTAGTCTGTTTTTGTCTTTGTGTGTAAGGTGTGTCTCCTGCAGGCAGCATATTGAAGGGTCTTGTTTTCTTTTCAATTCTGCCACTCTGTCTCTTCACAGGTGCATTTAATCCACTGACATTCAATGCAGTTATTGATAAGTATGAATTAATAGCTGTCATTATGTTAATTTTTGGACAGTGCTGTTTGTTCCTTTGTTCTACTTGCCTTCTTGTGCTGTGTTTGTGGTTTTTGTGCCGTTTCTTGTCAATTTCTTCTTTGTTTTCACGTTTCCTTGTTCTGCTTGGATGTGCATTGTCATGGTAAGTTGTGAAGTGTTAACTTTCTTTGGGGTTACCCTGTAGTCTATTAATTTTTCCCTCCATTTAAGACAGTGTTTGTATCCTGTAATCTACCTGACCTCCTCACCACCTGTATATGTCTGTTCCTGTATTTTTCCCTTCTCTAACCTTGTTATTATTTTGATCTTCAGTTGATCTCCCAGCGCCTTTGAATTTGTGGTTGTAATTTTTTTCCTGTTCTGGACTCTGCTATCTGTCTTCTGAGTTTCAGGTGGTGTTACCATGCTTGTCAATCTCTGGTTGTTGTCTGTTCTTGTTGGGTTTCAGTCCAAAGAACTCCCTTTAGGATATTTTTGAAGTACTGGATTGGCTTTAACAAAATCTCTTAGCTTCTGTTTATCCTGGAATGTTTTGATTGTACCATCATATTTGACTGAGAATTTTGCTGGATAGATGATTCTTGGTTGGAAGTTTTGGGTTTTTTTAGGGTTTTGCATATGTCTCCCCATTACCTTCTTGCCTGCATGGTTTCTGCTGAGAAGTAAGAGCTTAATCTAATTTGCTTGCCTTTGTGAGTAACACATCTCATTTCCCTGTCTGCTTTTAAGATTCTCTCCTTTTCTTTGATTTTGGAGAGCTTGATTATTATATGTGTTGGTGATTTTCTTTTGGCATCTATCCTTTCTGGGGTACTTTCAGCTTCTTGAATGTTTATCTTCTCATCTTTCAAAATATTAGGAAAATTTTCTTCCAGAAGCTCTTCAACTATCTCCTTTGTGGACTTCTCTGATTTTTCTTGTTCAGGAATTCCAATAATTCTTAAGTTGTTGTTTTTCATGTTATCCAGCATGAATCTTAGACTATTTTCAGAATTTTTTTACTCTTTTTTTCTGCTTGCTCTTTTATCTAAGCATTATTGAGAGACTTTTCTTCCAGCTCGCTGGTTCTGGCTTCCATCTCTTCAGTTCTGCTCCTTTCCTCTTTCAGTGTATTGTCCATTTCTAATATTTTATTGTTAATCATTTGGACCTCCTTTTCCAGGTTTTATATTGTTTCCAATGCTGCATTGATATTGTTTGATTGCTATTGTAGTACTTTCCTGACTTCTTCCTTATTTTCCTCCACTCCTTTTTGGAGCATTTCAATTTGTTTCCATATCATTCTTCTGAATTACCTCTCAGGCAAATCCAAAGCCAGCTCTTCTTCTTCTATAAAGTCTTTGTCTGTCTCCAGCTCATTTGTCTCATTTACTCTTTTCTGCTTTTGGACATGTTTTGAGATCTTTTGTTGTGTTTTTCTGTTTGTTTGTTTGTCATTTTCTCTAGTTAGGTGGGTTTTTAATGCTTAAATGTATATTTTTTGCTGTATTGTTAAGCTTACTTGGTGTCTCCTGGTGGATATGATCAGGAGATAGGCTTCCCTTTTCATTTTCCCATGTAATGCCTAGTACCTCTTACTGGCTCTTGTCTCAATGGTGGAATGTTATGGGGTATGCTTGTAGCTTGATTATATGGCCAGGATTGCTGTCTCTTTTTGAGTAAATTAGGAAGAAAAAGCTCCCACCTCCAGGAAAAAAGTGTGATCAAAAGGACTAAAAAACAGAAGCAATATAAAAGCAGAGACAAAAACCACCACTTTATAACAAAAGTATCACTGTGAGTGACTGGCCAGTCACCTTTGCTACACAGGCATTGTGTGTGCACCATAGAAACCTCCAGCAGTGGGTGGGGTTTATCCACTCACTCAGGCCCCTCCTCTAGCCACCACCACAGAAGTGTGCAGATAGATGTTGAGAAATTAATGGGAGAAAGATTGTCTACTATTTTTGTTTCTGAAGGTCAGTTAGCTATCTGCGTGTGCACAATGTAATTCTCGAAATAGCTATGTTATTTTATGTTCAGGATTTACAGATTGTTCGTATGGTTTGTCTGGCAGGCCAGCCCTGCTTTTTTTCTTGCTGGTAGGCTGTCGGGGACCCGCCTCGACATAGGGGTTCGTTTCACGAGGAGAGGATACCTGACGGCGATTGCAATATATCAAGAATACACAGAAGGAGAAAAAAAGAGAGACAATGAGGCACCCCAAAGCCAGGGTGGATACATCACTGATAGGCAGGCTTGGGACTACAGGCATCATGGCCTCTGCAGGCAGCAACTCACTGCCCTGCAATCTTTACTGCATGCCTTCCAACCAGTAATGCACACCTGGGGAGGCCCGGGCCTCTGTTTTATTTAGGGGAGGAGCTTCACACCAAGCTGGGAGGGACTTAGGCAAAGTACAGCTAACATCAGTACTTTTCCAGACATTCAGGTAACTTTACATTGTGCTTTGCTGGTTCGAATCCCAGGCCAGCAACTTGGATTCTCAGGCCCAATTAACATATCTATAGCCCCTGAGCTAAGTTGGGGGAAGGTGAGAGTAATGACAAAAGCTTGGGCGGAGTCCTGCTGCTTCAGCTTCCTGAGCCAGGTTTTCAGGAGGACTTGAGAAGAGATGCCCAGGTGAATGGGCTGCACCTGGAAAAGGATTAGGGTGAATGGGCTGCACCTGGAAAAGGATTAGGGTGAATGGGTTCTTTGTCTATAGAACAAAGAACTGAGAAGTAGCTAAGATATTTTTAGTTAATCCTTTGGAGAAAGGCTTAACCTTGCAACCTTTAGTCTCAGCTTTAGGAAAATATCACATTTATCTGTGGATTGTCAAAGGCTCTAGTGTATTAATTTAATATATATAACTGAATATTAAGATGAAAGCAATTTGCCATTAACTGCCAGTGGCCTCATTTGTTACACTCGGCCCTAGAGGGCCTCGAACCTCTGACTAGTCTTACACAGTCTGCAACAGTAGGCAGAAGCAAAGTGTCCTGCACAAGTTATCTTTTGCGCTAGGACCTACAGTCAGATATCATAAGCAGCCGCCAAAGAATCTGGCTGTGGGATCAATGGGGTTCTTCCTCTCTGTGCCATGGGAAAACTGTATGCTCAATGCTGGACTCTTTTGGGGGTGCATGCCCACCCGCCTGTAGGCATCCAGGCTGGGTAAAGTAGGTACAACAGGGAAGAGGAGGAAGAAATGTGTAGAATCCCCCCACACCTCCTTTTGCAAATGCCCCTGCACCTGTTTTTGCACACTGGTTCACTGTGCAGGTCAGGTTGTGGCCCCTCCCTCTGAACTCAGCCTGGCAGGGTGACTGCAGAGGGAGTCCTGTGTCTGGATCGATTCTTAAATCACAATATTTTCTTTTACATCATGATTTTTCTACTGGTGGGTGCAGGAAACTGACGCCCTGCACCTTATGCTTGATCTAGATCTCTGGGGCTGTTCTGTGAACGCAGCTTCTCTGGGTTTTCAGTCCCTCCCCCGTGGAGCCTGTCCTACCTGACTCTGCTTCTGCCATCTCCAAAACCATAAGTCTC
Source organism: Chrysochloris asiatica (assembly GCF_000296735.1). Classification (NCBI taxonomy): domain Eukaryota; kingdom Metazoa; phylum Chordata; class Mammalia; order Afrosoricida; family Chrysochloridae; genus Chrysochloris; species Chrysochloris asiatica. Next base: position 4,187,749 of record NW_006408675.1, on the reverse strand, counting down.
AAATAAATGATTTTTGAGAATAATAACAGTAATGATGATGAAGACAAGAAGAAACATTGTTGTTGTTACATGCCATCAAGTCAATTCCAACTCATAGTGACCCTGTATAGGGTTTCCTAGGAGTAGCTGGTGGGTTTGAATTGCCAACCTTATGGTTCAAACCAACCATGCGGTCCAGTGCATTACCCTGCAGTGCCACACCAGGACTCCATTAGCTAAACTAAATAATGATCCTAGAAGGTGGAACTGCATGAAGCCCAGGCCCAAGGGGCTTCTACACAAAATCCAGAGAACATGATCAGCACCAAGACAGGTCTATTGCCCAGATAGTCCCAAAGACATAGGGTTATTTTCAGGCTTTGAGAGCTACTTTAAGTTATTCTGATGGGTTTTGGACTTGATTCAGGTTTATTATCCCTTCTTTTCTTCCAATTTATCCCATTTGTAATGGAACTGTTTGTGCCTGTTCTATCATTGCACTTTGTAATCAGATAACTTATATTCTGGATTTCATACATTCACAAATGAAGGGCCATTTTGCCCCAAGATGGTATTTGAACTTGACTTAAGATGTTTAGAATGATGTGATGGGTTAAATGTGCTATGCATGTTGCAAGCATGAGTTTGGGTGAGGGGTCAAATTGTAGAATATTATGGATTGAATTGCATCCTCAAAAATTGGTATTATAAATCCTAGTCTCTAAATCATCTGGGAATGGGATGTCTTTGTTTTGTTAAGGAAACAGAATTTGTGTGGGTGTGTCTTAAATCAATCTCTTTTTAGATATAAAAGAGATTAAACAAGTAAGCAAAGAAACAAAGGTAGAGATGCAGGAAGACTGATGCCAAACCACAGAGAGTTATCCAAGGAACCAGGAAGAAGTAGTTTAAAAGACAAATCCCTTTTCCCAGAACTAACAAAGTGTGTCAATGCTCTAAATTTGGACTTCTTTCCATTAAATTAAGTATTTAATTGAACAAAGTAAATAATTTAATTGAACATGAGGACTTTCCACCTTCTTTGAACGCAGAGAGCAAAAACTGAGTAATGTCAGGGGTCTTTGACTACATTGTAAATGGGAATTTAACACAATAGATTGCTTTAACTGGTAGTATTTTAAATTTTCCAAATTAATTTGTTCATTTATGTCACAGTTCAACAAAGTTGATCTGAGCCTCTCACTAATTTTGGCTGCTAACCCAGTGCTAATGATCAGACATGGTTAAAGTCTTAGAAAATATGCAAAAACATCCCAACACTCCCTTAAGTTCTCTTGGAATAATAACTGGTTTCCATTAAGAAGAAATATTACATTATCTGAGTAAAAGAGCTCCATTCATTAGCTTTTTTGTCAGTTGTATAATAACTCACCTTTTGACCTTCCACCATTCCAAAAAATCTTCTTGGCCCCTTCCACATCACAAAAGTCATAGCTATGTGAATCTAATTGGTCCAGCAAAAACAAAAGTTTAGCCCAAAAGATCTTCTAGCTTACCTGTCCCCTCACCCACCCAAGGCGATTACTTTGTGAATGGTCCATTCTAAATAGTCATTGTAAAACTACTTATGTAAGCAGTATTTTCTTTTCAGAGTTGCTCACCTCTTGCTATCATCTTTACAGTGTAAAATTTTCAAGGCTTGCATCTAATTACTGTCCAAATTTTGCATCGTGTAATGCTCTTTCAAACAGAAAACAAATATATGATTTTTGAGAATAATAACAATGATGACGAGGACAAGAAGAAACAAAAGCACGTATAGGAGGAGAACAATGTGGAATGAACTCAAAATCATTGGATAAGAGAAAATGAGCAGGCTTACTGATTGGATAGAGATTTGTAGATACCCCAAGACTGGTCCTTAGTCACCCTTCCGATCTGGAGATGAACTCACTCCCTTGGCTCAATTTTCAGCCAAACAGTAAATCTATAAGAGGAATAATAACACTCATGAGATATGCACACCTTAGAATAATCAACCATTTGAGATCAAAAGTCCAACATTTATCCAAGGACAAAATTCAGGAGGATTAGGAAAGAAGGAATGGAAAAAGGAAAAACAGAGGAAGTGTGATATGTTGATGTTTCACTGAGAAAATTGAAATAAATGAGATGAAACAAAATCTGTATGAATTTTTGAGTGTAAAACTGATGTTATAAACTCATCCAATTCACAATCTAAAACACACACACACATACATAAAAGCATGTGTAGGGTGAACCCAGGACAGGAAGAGTATCCCTACACATAACTAGTGATGAGACACAGTTGTGGAAGAAACATCAAATACAATTGGTGTTTTGGGGCACTGTTGGAACTAGAGAACAGATGCGTCCTGACTCTGTGTCTATGCATTACAAATGACTAGCTAGCCTAGAAATGTGGTTACAATTAAGAAAATAAAAGTATATTTTCTCATTCCATTTCTCTTTCTCTGTACAAAATCCACACATCCTTACTGCACTCTCTCTTGTGTTCATATTATTTGCATTACATTTAAGAAGGTCAAATGGCTGAGTGAGTTTCTATAAAACACTAAGGAGTACCCCCTGGTGAACACTTCTTGCTGCAGCCAAGGCCACATGCCCATTACCCGCACCTGCCGAGCAGTAAAATGAGGAAAACATGCTTTAATGAAATGGAGGAGTCTTCTGGTGATGAACAAAATGGAAAGCAGGAAATAGGGATCCCACACATTTCCATTTGGTGCAGAGGAAATGACTCATCATCAGACCATCATCTTTTGCCAACTACAATCACCTTCTATTCCAGGAGCAAAGCAGGAGGAGGGAGCACTGGAAAGGAAGACGAAAGAAGATTGCTGGAGGGCTCATGTCAACTCCTGTCCCAAAGCCCCTATAGTAATCAGAATGATAGCCACCGTTTATGGACATCCTTAATGTGTGCCTGTCTCTGAACTAAGTGCTGTCTGTACATTAGCCACTGCTGTTGAGTGGATTCTGATTCATAGCCATCTTGTAGGACAGGGTAGAACTGCTCCATAGGGTTTCAGAGATTATACATCTTTATTGAAGCAGACAGCCTCATCTTTCTCCCATGAACCCACTGGTGGGTTCAAGCTACCAACTTTTCATTTAGCAGCCTGATGCTTAACTCACTTTGCCAGGCACATTAGCTAATTTCACCTTTTACTACACCTCTTATGAAGCAGGTAAAATTGATTCCTTTTTCCATATTAAGAAATTAAGGCTTAGTCAGTAAACACTCAGCCAGTAGGTGATAGAACCCAAATTCAAATTCATGTCTGTCTGATTCTTTCAGGTTCCTCTTAAGTATTATGCCAAGTTTATTCTATATAGGAGTCATTGAGTGGTGCAAATTGTTAGCACACTTGGTCACTAACCAAAAGATTGGAGGCACAGTTTTGCTTTGACACACATTGGTTGTCATGAGTCAGATCCACTGAATATCAGCTGTTTAAGTCCCACAGAAAATTTGTGTTCAGTCTTCTCTAGTCCAATTTTTTTTATGGCTTACACGAATTCCTTCAATAGCACAACTGATACACAGTTACTTGAGATTTTGTAACCTCCACTAAGGGCAAAGCAAGGCATGATATTTCATGCCTTTGGGTTCTGATTCATAGTGACCCTGTGTAAAGTGTCCAAGACTGAATCTTTTGGGAGCAGTAAGCCTTCTCTTTCTCCTGAGGAGCGGCTGGTGGATTCAAACTACGCATAATCCATTATACTACCAGGGCTTCTTAAGGTTGTTGTTGTTATGTGCGGTGGAGTCGGTTCCGACTCATAGTGACCCTGCACAGGGTTTCCGAGGCTGTTAATCTTTACGAGAGCAGAACACCTGATCTTTCTCCCGTGGAGCAGCTGGTAGTTTCGAACTGTTGACCTTGCGGTTCGCAGCCTGATTCATAACGCTACGCTACCAGAGCTTCTTACCACCAGAACATATACAGTCTTAAAAGCCATTTGTACAGAAGAAATATTTAACACCATAGTCTAAATACGTCTCCTCTTTTAGAGTATCAGTTATACATAAAGGGAATTATATTTTTCAATTAAAACAATAAATAAATTTTAAAATTAATTGTAATGTTGTCATTCACGCTCAGGTAAAACCTGGACCTTCAAAATTAGCACTTGGTCACCTAGAATACCAGAACTTGCAAACCCAACTTTTCCCTACTGCCACGTTTTGTCTTCTTTTAGAAGTACTTAGTGCAAGTCTGAGACAGAATTGTTATAATGGGATAAGCATATTCTTTGGGACCTGAAACCAAGATTCATCTCATTCTCTACTACTAGTTTGCTATCAGTCTAGCCTTGGGCAAATTACTGAACTTTAGTTTCCTTACCTATAAAATAGCAATCATAGGGTGGTTATTCCTACACATAGTCAATTCCTACACCAAGGTACCTTGTACAGGGTTTCCTAGACTGTAAATCTTTATGGAAGCAGAAGGCTTCATGTTACTCCCATGGAGCTATTGGTAGATTAGAATTATTGACATCACTTTTAGCAGCCCAGCCTGTAATTCATTAAGGTACCAGGGTTCCTTATAAAACAGGAATGACAATGATAATTTCTCAGAGTTATTTGGAGGATTAAACAAGTGCACTCTGTTTGGCATAATTCCTGACACATTACAATCAACATTGTTTCCTTCCCATTATTTCTTGAAACCCATGAAACTTAAGCAGTTTGTTCAGCAGAATCCACTCTCCTGGTATCACCAGAGGTTTCCACTGGGCACTGAAGCTTTTTAAGCTTCTGTTTACACCATCTTTGATAAGACACAGTTAATAGAGACTGCAAGAGAATAGCTAGTGCACGTATCAGGCAGTTTTTTCTCCATAGAAAACAGACAGTCCTTCCACTTGTGAGATTTATATGACTGTGCTTCAAAGAGCAGGAATCCCAGAGAATAAGGCACCTTAGTAGGGACATGAGGAAATCTATAGCTGCATGAGTGTTGTGGAAAAGGACCTTATCAGTCATACAGGATACGTAAAGGTGCACAAGTTGGGGGGAAATACAGAAATAGTTCCTGGATCCCAGATACACTTGCCTATTTGGGGTTATTGTGAATAATCCACTTTAGTTTTGTAGAAATCTCCAATTCCTGACTCAGATGGGGTGTGTGTGTGTGTGGCTGTAAGTCAATGTCAGGGATGTGAAAAGGGACTTGTAAACAAGGTCCACACCTCCTCAGCAGGTGCTTAAAAAGGAAATTGCATCCAGATGCTGTGGGCTCCCCTTACACTGGTGGAAGACACAAAGGGAACAAAGGGTCCAGGTGAGGCCCAGATTGTGCCCTTGTCACACAACTAAAGAAGTTCATCTCTCTGAATCCCAGGGGGTCCCTGGCTGAGGTGGGATTACAGAACTGGTGAGTTCTTTTCAATAGATTTTATTGTGATAATGGAATGTTAGGGGAAGAAGGTGAAAGGCAGGTGGAGTCATTTGACAGTGTTGTTACATGTGATACTTACAGAAAGCATTTCCTTTTTATTCAAGAAACAGCCAGCTACGCAGGTGGTGTTTGGGTAAGATTTCCCTGCCAGCACCTTTCTGACCTGATGAGGAAGCCAGTAACAATTTAGGGCTCTGTTCCTTCCAACAATTACCTCCTTCATTAGGATAGTCTGACCACTCCTCCCTAGAGAGCAGGGTCAGCAACCTTTGGGTCTTGCTTCCTAGATTAGAAGGACATGGCCCAGGCAGGCTGACATATAGCCATCCTAACCTGTTAAAGTTTTACTAAAAGTAATACAGAAATGGCTGCAAACATACATTGACAAAGAATTTCCAGAGGTTCAAGCTGGATTCAGACGAGTCTGTGGAATGAGAGATATCATTGCTGATGTCCAATGGATCTTGAAAACAGAGAATATCAAAAAGGTATTTACTATGCTTTATTGACAATGCAAAGGCTTTAGATTGTGTGGATCATGACAAACTATGGACAGCATTGCGAAGTATGAGTATTCTGGAACACTTAATTATGCTCATGAGGAATCTGTACACAGACCAAGAGGCATTTGTTCAAACAGAACATGGGAACACTGAATGTTTTAAAATTAAGAAATTTGTGAGACAAGGTTGTGTTCTTGCACCATACTTATTCAACCTGTATGCTGAGCAAATAATACGAGAAGCTGGGTTCTATGAAGAAAAACGTGGCATCAGGTTTGGAGGAAGACTTATTAACAACCTGCGATATGCAGATGATACAACCTTGCTTATTGAAAGTGAAGAAGACTTATATATTTACTGATGAAGATCAAAGAGCATAGCCTTCAGTATGGATTGCATCTCAGTGTAAAGAAAATGAAAACCCTCACCACTGGACCAATAAACAACAGTCTTATCAATGGAGAAAAGATTGATTTGTCAAGTACTTCATTCTTCTTGGATCAAGTATCAACACTCATGGAAGCAGCAATCAAGAAATCAAATGACATATTGCATTAGGCAAATCTGCTGCACAAGACCTTTTTAAAGTGTTGAAGAACAAAGATGTCAGCTTAAAGACTAAGGTGTGCCTAACCCAAATTATGGTATTTTCAATAACTTCATATGTATGCAAAAACTGGACAGTGAATAAGGAAGACCATCGAAGAATTGGTGCTTTTGAGTTATGGTGTTGGAGGAGAATATTGAAAGTGCCATGGGCTGCCAAAAGAACAAACAGATCTGTCTGTGTTGAAAGATGTGTAGCCAGAGTGCTCCTGGGAGGCCAAGATGGCCAAACTTCGTCTCTCATATTTCAGACACATTGTCAGGAGGGACCAGTCTCTGGAGAAGGATATCATGTTTGGTAAGGTGGAGGGTCAGAGAAAAAGAGGAAGAGTCTCAGCGAGATGGATTGGCCAAGTGGCAGCATCAATGGGTTCAAGCATGGCAACAATAGTGAGATTGGCCCAGCATCGGGCAGTGTTTCGTTATGCTGTGCTTTAAGGTCACTATGAGTTGGTACCGACTTGATGGCACTTAATAACAACAACAACTTGCTAAAGGCTTAGCTGACAGGATTTCTCCTCTGTCTCTGTTTATTTCCAACACAGAGTGGCAAAGGGTGAGGGCAGGGAGAAAGCTATGTCTGTGTAAGGTGCTTATCCTCAAAATTCTCAATCACATATTTGGTAAACTGGATGCCCCTATGTCTCTCAGGTGAATCAGGAGTTAAGCAGAAAACATTCAGAAAACCCCCAATACCCTGAAACTAATAAAACCCTCTTTCTCTTTGATAAGGATGATAGTTCTGTTAGCCAGTTTGGTTTGAAAAGTAGTGTAAAAGATACAGTAGTGAAAAGATAACACCCTTGATATATAAAGCTAGAGCTAATTTTCATTTCAATCTCTAATCATGTGGAGTTTTACTACTTAGAACATGATAAACTGAGTAGGGCAAACTGTTAAAACATTGTTGACAAATCCATTAACCCCGGGAAGTAAAGAACAGGGTTTTCTATCAGCCAAGAGTCTTATTGGACAGTTTGTGCTCTCAAAGCACTTTCTCCTCTATACAATGAATTAGTTTCATGACAATTTTGGCACCATAAAAGGCTTTCTGTTCATTATACCCATAAGGGGTTCAAGAGAAACGATAAGCTAAAGGATTTGGTGCCTACACTTGGGCCAGGGAAGTGACCCTTTAGGCCTCAGAGCAAGGGGTGTGACTTACCCTGCTAAACTTTCTCCCTAAGCCAACCACTCCCTGAAGTGGCTCTTCCATTAACTGTATCTGCTAATATTAACTATCTCTTTTATTTATTTATTTATTTATTTATTTATTTATTTATTTATTTATTTATTTATTTATTTTCTTAACTGTTTTATTGTGAATTATGTGATAGTTTACATGGGAGAACATTAGTTTTACATTCATTCTATCTATCGTCTCATTGCCATAGTTACAATCCCCTCCAGGCATCATCAACCAACCAACCCTGCAATCTTATTTGCACATCTGTTTAAATTCTACTTTAGAAGACATGAGAAGCAAAGGGAGAACTTACCAAGGGAAGATGTTCACATAATTCATTGTGTCCTCACCAGATGGAAGACAAATAAAGAAAAAATTTGAAGTTTTTAAAAATTTTTTTGTTTTTTTCCAGATGAGTTGAAAGAATGTCCCTGTGTGGCTTGAGTGGCAAGAAAAGGAAAATATTCCTCTCAATGGGTACTTCCTCTGCTTTAAGCTGGCAAGAAATATTTCAATAACAGGTTGTACAAAATGTTACTTCAAAGACTTCAAGTCGGCACTTTGGATACTCTTGCCACAACTGTATCCAAAAATGATTTAACTTTCCCAGTCAGTGATGTGTGCAAATGGCGCACACACCACCAACCACACATGCACGCCATGTATGACTTCTACATTCCTGATTTCTCATTCCAGCCAAAGAAAGTTTTTTTGTTATTGTTTCCAGAGCTACAAAGAAATGAATTAAGTTTTTAAAAGGATACGTGTGAAAATGCCAAAGGAAAAATCAAAATCAGATGCTTTTAAGAGCTGGGCCTGGAGGGCTTTGCTGAGATGGTCTGCATCCTTCCAATTGAATTCTGCATATTTAAGAGGGTATAGAGTGTAGCAGGAACTAGGACTACTGTAGTCAGTAGTTCTCCAAAATGGCTAAGAAATGGCTAAATTTCTTTTTTTTTTTAATTAAATGTTTTTATTTTGCATTGAGTGAAAGTTTACAGGGCACA
>NW_006408675.1:4162034-4174384 GCF_000296735.1 Chrysochloris asiatica | reverse complement strand
AGATTTTGGTATGTTGTGTTTTCGTTCTCATTGAATGGCTAAATTTCTTGAGGGAAGACATTTCAGACCAGTTCTTAAGAACATAGTATAATCTATTTAGCCCAAGATATTTTTCTGCATCATTGCTGCTCTACTTTTAGCTAGTGGGCTTCTTGAGAAAGAAAGAAACCCTTTTCACCAAAATGAATCCTGTGATAGCATGACTAGGCACAGAACTTTTTTTTTTTTTTTTTTTTTTTTTACAGCCTAGTAAATAGACTCACAAAAATATATTTATTGAGAACATAAAATAGTGGAGAGGTAATACTTTGCATGATGGCTTTTATTTTGATAAATCCCTGATGTGAATCTCTGTGTTCTAAGTTAGTTTCTCATTAGCACATTTAACATGTTCTCTGACATTCCTATCAACATAGTATTGATCACAATACAGAGCAAATTCAGCCGCCTTCACAAGAAATGCTACCATGGGACAAAGTGGATTAACTGACAACAATCAGCTGTAGGAGTGTTCTCTAGATGGTGACCTGGCATGTTTTATGTATGCTACTGCCTACAAATCACTAAATTGGATGAAATTTATCAAATCCATTATGGGCAAGTATGATATCAAAAACATCAACAAAATTGAGGAATGCCCTACACTCTTGGGTCTCTATGCTGGTAGTTGGTGCTGGTTATTTGCTGTGGAGTCTGTTCCAACTCATAGCAAGCCTGTACACGGTTTCTGAGGCTGTAAATCTTTACGGGAACAGAAAGCCTCATCTTTCCCACAAAACAGCTGGTAGTTTCGAACTGCTGACCCTGAGGTTAACAGTCCAATTCATAACCAATATGCTACCAAAGCTCCTTGTTAGTTGCCATCAAAGGGATTTGGACTCATGGTAACCCACAGAAAAATTGTGCTCCATAGGGTTTTCAGTGACTGACTTTTCACAAGTACTTCTAGATGTACTCAAACTTCCAGTACTTTGTTATCAGCCAAGTGTGCTAACCATTTATACCACTGAAGGTCTCAATACATTTTTCTAAATCTTCATCTGATTGCTAAATATTTAACTAGTGCATGGATACACCATGTGGGCTATTGTCAGTTTGACTGACATGGAACATTATGCTTATTCAAGAACAAAGCAGATTTGAATGGTGCTGTGGAATAGGAAATGTGATAAACAGCTAGAAATATGCTGGCCATATAGACACATAATACTCTATTTTTTTTTCCCTAAGGAATGAAAGTGTTGACAGGTATTAAATCACATTTCTTCTATGATACACATGTCAATAATTCCTGACTGACTGGGATTAATTAAAGAAGAAATAATTACTACAGAAATATAAACAACTAGCCACACAGAAAAATCCATTTTTCCTTTCCTTGTGTCCCTAAAGTACAATATCCAATACTGACAAATCTATTTCTACTCAAATACTCTTTATAGCATAATTTCTGAGGGAAATGCTGGATCTGCAGTAACTATTCCAAATTGCTTTTGCAACTGACTTCAACCACAGTACTAACACTGAAAGAGTCCTAAAAGAAACACTACTTCTCCTGTTTTTCAAATAATCCCTTTTTCATTACATCTGGCATTAGAGAGATCAGAATAGTCTAAGATATTAGTTGACAATTGTAAAGAAATTCCAACCATCCATGTTGTGCCCAAACAAAACAAACAAACAAGAAAACCCATTGCCACCGAGTTGACTCTTACTCATAATGACACTACAGAATTGTCCCCCAGGGTTTCCAAGTTTATACATCTATATGGAAGCAGAGTGTCTCATCTTTCTCTTGTGGAGGGACTGGTCAGTTCAAACCACTGACCTTTGGATTAGCAACCCGACACTTAGTCCTCTGTTAGATATTATAATATTGTGCCAAACTGTATAAGATGGAGGGGTGAAAACAGGACAGAAATATGACCAACAGATGCGAGCAATGTCTAACTCTTGGCTATCGAACTTGAGTTTAAAGAAATTGTTCAAAGCCCTTTGTGTCTTTGTTGGGAGACTCATTCCACAAAGACGTATAACTTCAGAAACCTTGCATTGAGTTGCTATGAGTCAGAACTGACTTGTTGAAGTTAGGGTAGGGGGTCAGCAGGAAATTAATGGCAGACAAATCAGTTGTTGTTGCTGTTATTTTTGAGTGCTGTCAAGTCAATTCTGACTCATAGGAACCCTGTATAGGGTTTCTGAGAATGGCTGGTGAACTTGACCCACCGACCTTGAGGTTCAAACTGACCTTGCAGTCCAGCACATTACCATGTAGCGTAATGGACTCAGTAGGAACCATAAAACCTTCAAATGCAAAGGATAGGCAGGGCAGCATATAAGCAAAATATAAAAACTATCTCCTTGTCAGGTGGGGCAGGACCTGGGAAAAGAGGGAAACTATCTCCTTGTTCATGTAGAACCCAGTGGGATTTGTTTACCCTCCCTCCCTATTCAGCTGCCCAAAGTGGTTTGTTAACCTTCAACTATCTCAAGCTACCTATTAACTTCTCCTAACTAGTTTTTTGTGCAGGCTCAAAACATCACTCAATGATGTCAGCATGCAGCTACCAGAGCAGACCTGGTTCTCAAATCAGCATCTTGATAGAGGGAGCATGGTGGACACTTGTTTCAAGTATCCCAGATGCCTCTGAAACAGAATCCATCTTGAAATCTTTGACTACATCACAGATGTTAGATGTACGTGCAGGACAGGACAAGAGAAACAAGGAAATAGCACATGGAAATAGAAATTCACAAACAAGAAAATCCCCCTTTTTTCCAAATCTAGGAAATTCTCTCTGTAGCTTAATCCCTCCATTTATAAAAGCCTCCTAAATTGTGACCATGAGGAGAAATACTGATGTCTGTATCACGTCTCCCCTGAAGGTATTTCCATAATTTGTTGTTGTTGTTGTTGTTGTCAGATGCCATCGAGTCAGAACCGACTCATAGCGACCCCATGCTCAGCAGAACAAAACAATGTCTGATCCTGGGCCAACCTCACTACCGCTGCCACACTTGAGTCCATCAATGCTGCCACCTGGCCAATCCATCTCGTTAGGGGTCTTCCTCTTTTTCTCTGACCCTCCACCTTACCCAGCATGACATCCTTCTCCAGCTACTGTTTCCTCTGGATAATATATCCAAAGTAGGCTAGACGAAGCTTAGTCATCCTGACCTCCAAGGAGCACTCTGGCTGCACTTCTTCAAAAACAGATCTATTGGTTCTTCTGGCAGTCCATGGCACTTTCAGTATTCTCCTCCAACACCACAACTCAAAGGCATCAATTCTTCTATGATCTTCCTTATTCAATGTCCAGCTTTTGCATCCATATGACGCTATTGAAAACACCATGGCCTGGGTCAGGCGCACCGTAGTCCTCAAGCTGACATCTCTGCTCTTCAACACTTTAAAAAGTTCCTGTGCAGCAGATTTGCCCAGTGCAATATGTCGTCTGATCTCTTGACTGCTGCTTCCGCGAGTGTTGATAGTTGATCCAAGAAGAATGAAGTCCTTGACAACTTCATTCTTTTCTCCATTGATAAGAATGTTGTTTATTGGTCCAGTGGTGAGGATTTTTGTTTTCTTGACATTGAGATGTAATCCATATCGAAGGCTGTGCTCTTTGATCTTCATAAATAAATGTTTCAAGTCCTCTTCACTTTCAGCAAGCATCCATAATTAGTAGAACTCTTGTAATGCTACATTTCATGACTTTCTTGTCTTCTGTTGCCCAAACTGGAAACATCAACACTTAACAACAATAAGCACCTCCTGTCTTTTATGAGTGAATATATTATTTTCATTATGAAGGCCTGAAACTCAAGTTCAGAAAAGTTAAGTGACTTGCTGAAGGTTCCAGACCTGTGATTTGTAGGAGAATTTACCTTGTAGACAGACACATATCTTAAAAGACTTTTAACTTCCTGACCATTTTTTCCTCCTGAAATCTGTCCTGAGTTTGCTTTGCCATGATCTCATCTAATACATAAGAAATGTAGATTGTTTGAGTGGGAGGTAGAAGACAGGATGTCAAATATATTTTCTATAATAAATGAATGCCAGTGTATATAAAGGAGTCCTGGTATGGCGGTGTGGGTTAGTGTGCTGGACTGTAAGCTCAGTTTGAACTGCAAGATCGATGGTTCAAGCTCACCAGCTGCTCCTTGTAAACCCAATACAGGTCACTGTGAGTTGGAACAGACTGAACGGCACTTAACAACAACAGCAATGTATATAAAGTGTATACATTATGTACAGATGAGCAGAACAGAATATAAGTGTTCTATAATACTATGGTGTCCTGGTATGGCACTGTAGAATAAGCACTGGATAGCTAACCAAAAGGCCAGCAGTTCAAATCCACCAGAAGCTCCTTGAGAATCCTACTCAGGGTCTCTATGAGCATAAACTAACTCAACAGCTTATACTGGTTTAAGAACAATATAAGGTACAGTACATGTCTTTATTTCATTTGCAAATATCACCAAATATAAAACACAGTTGATCAGATAACTTTTCAAGGAAAAAAGAAATTCTACATTAAAGGCACTCATCAATTATGAAATTCGTTCCATTGTGAAGAAATGTGAAAATATGAAGACCATGTGTGCTAGAATAAATGAAATATGGAGTTTATATTATATCATCCTTATTAAGGAATATGGAGCTGATGGATCAGCACTGTAGTGCTAACTGCAAGGTCAGCAGTTCAAACCCACCAGCCCAAACTCACCAACCTTTCCTCAGAAATGCTATACAGTGTCTCCAAACGTCAGATACAATTCGACATTATTTACCACCACCACCAACATCCTTACTAAAGCACACATTGTTTCCAAGATGTTCATTTTTTAAAGAGCATACAGTGTAACATTATTGCATTTCTGATTAAAAAACCTTTGAGGTAATAGGAATCAAATACAAGGGATGCTGTCTCTGGTATTTAGAGCTCCTCAAGAGTGAGTATCCTGTCTCTAAAAGTATGGAAATAAAATTTGGTTCATCAATTTTCAAGAAAATTATGATTCTGTTCACCTTAAATAATATTTTGGCTTATTAAAAAAAGAAAAAGAAAAAATGGAAAATGCTTCAATTGGCATATCTAATCTAATCCTCACAATAAGTTAACATTTATACAGTACTTACAAGTGTCTTGACTCTTAGCCTAAGAATTGGAGAAAAATAGTAATCAATGATCAGGAGGAACCAGTCCCTGGGCAAAGACATGCTTGGAAAATGGAGGGTGAGTAAAAGAGAGGAAGACACCCAATATGATAGACTGGCACAGTGGCAGCAGAAATAGGCAAAGCAGTTGTAAGGATGGTGCAGGATGGGGTGGTGTTTCCTTCTGCTGGGCATAGGGGTCACTATGAATCAGAACAGATTCAATGTCACCTAACAGTGGTCAAATGAAATGGGGGTGTGGGACTGTAGTTTGTAGAAAAAGAGTAGCTTTCTCCTTATGCTTTTTAGTTAAGTCACTTTCTGTAATCAGCAGGCTTTTTTTTTTTTTTTTTTTTTTTGCCTATAACCCACTAAGAATTCCAAGGGTTTACCTAGAATTGACAGAGGTCTTCGTCAGCCACCAATGGTCAGTTCTGTGGTGGATTCATTTTACCCTTGAATCTGTGAGTTGTTGATGAATATAAATTGCCTACAGTTTTTGTAAAATCACATTCATGGCTAGTAAAGAGACCAAAGGACAATAATCATCATCAGGAGACAGTGTTAGAAAATAAACACGTTGCTGAATTGTTAAGCAATTTGGAAATGAACAGGAGAGAAAAACTCCATGTACTCTCACCTGAAAGGTTTTGGTGTCCTAATGAGGTAAGCAGGCTTGCTGGGAGGCTGGGATCTGAAAAGCATATGAGCCCCTTTCACCCTCCAAGGGCTGGCAAAGGCTAAAATGGCAAGCTTTCTGCCCTCCATTGAGATGTTAACTCTTACCTCAGAATTGCATACCTAGGACACTGCCCTTTATTGGCAGTGTTTCCTGGAGAAAAATGAGTCATTTTCTACTCATTTAGAGATTAAGGGCATGCTGAAAGCATTCAGATTGTGTTCACTATTGAGTAACATTATTGTAGGGTGAACTGGAAGAAAAAGAAAGAAGACAGCTTTTTACTATCCTGAAGCATATCTGATAGGTAACTCTATGCCAGAGGCCCTCACACCAGGGTGCTGAAAAGATGTTCTAATTACCTAATTCGAAGGCCCCACCATTGTCCTCTGCCTCTTTATCTTTAACTCCCAGGTGCAAACCAGGGAACTGTCAAGTAGCAACATCATCCTGGGGAACATAGGATGGAGATATGGAAATGAAGGTAACTTGGGCTTGTCAGCTCAAATTACAGGGAACAGAAACATTTATTGTTTCCTTGCCACTGCTGAGTGCAAAGAAGCATATGGAAAGCTTGAATTCTCACTAGTTAAGAAAAGGAGAACAACATCAAATCCCGTCAGAATGAAAAAAAAACAAAACAAAACAAAAAACTTTTCTTAGTAGAAAATTACTTCTTCTTCTTCTTTTTTTTTTTAAGGTGGTGAGCAAGACCAGGCAAGTTGACATTGGGGATCTTTGTTGAAAATTCTATTCATCAGATATGTCTTGTTCCAGTTAATTGGCAATCTTTGACTTAAAATAACTTTGGAAAAGTCCAAGTTGTACCAGATTTTCAGAGAAAATTAATGGTTTAATGATCAGACTGACAGGGGAATGTGGAAGTGTGTATCTTAACTGATTCATCTCTTCCCCACTGGGAACTTAGGCCAAAGTTCTAAATCTTCTCTGGTCTGTGTTGCTTTTTTTTTTTTTTTTTCCTGGCAAGTTATGTGCAGTCACATAAAGGATGAAGCAGGAATTCCTGGTGTGGCACTACGGGCTAATGCATCAGACTATAAAATCATTTGAACTGCAAGGTTAGTGGTTCAAGCTCATCAGTTGCTCTTTGGAAACCCTATACAGGGTCTGTATGGATTGGAGTCGACTTGACAGCACTTAACAATAATAAAGGACAAAGCTGGGGATAGTGAGTTATGAGTTCTGGGGTCTTCAACACTGTCACAGCTTTTAGGAAAGTTAGTGACACTTACTGAATATTCATCCAAATGAAGGATCCGATTGTATTATATATAAACTTCTTGACTATTCTAAAGCTCTGATTCTTTAGGTAATTAAAAATAAAACCCTCAATACCAACTGAGCGGGAAGGAGTCTTCACATCAGGTATCAATCCTATCCCCTTTGTATACAGGGTAGAGAGGGATGGGCAACTTAGACATTGGCTACCTAGAATGAGGGGGTGATAAAGGCACTAAGTGTCTGGCTCAAAAGTTTTCAAGAGGAAGTTTAGTTTTAGACTGTGCAGAGGAAGGCAGAATCCCCACAAAATAGTTTTCATCTTGTCTAGATGGGTCTGGTGAAAGGAGATGGGGATAAGATTTTTATGATTTAAATGTGAGTAATTTGTTATCATGACTAATTGTGACTGTCTCAACTGTAAAGGTAGATGTTTTGGAACAAAAAAAGGAGAATAGTTAATCTTACAGTCCAGAAACAGAGGACTCTAGGATCATCAAGGAAGAAAAGCATGAGCAGAAAGTGTAACCCTATCCAGAGAAGCAGCAACACCAGAGATGGAGGCAGAGATGCAAACATGGAGAGAGAGAGAGCAGCTGAGGACTCCAGACACATGGAAAGAGAAAGACTGAATGCTGGTGGCCAGCAGGCAGGCTTATAGAATGTGCCCTTTGGTTGTTTAAATTACTATATATTCCTGAATATTTTAGTGTACATTCCCCCCCTCACTCTACAAAAAAACAAAAATAAACAGAGGGAATAGAAGCAAATACTGTTGAATGATGATGCACAGAGGAGATTGCATTCATAGCATGAAACAATGGTCTAAAACCAATGTTCTACCATATAAAATATCACTTAACTCACAATAAAAACTTGAATATAAATAAAGCCTTCATTTTTAATTACCTCCTTGTTTACATCTTTATCCTCACTTTCAAAAACAAAAAACTCCTTTTGATTGAGTTAATTCTGGATCATGACTTCCCCCTTGTAATACAGAGTAGAACTGAGCCCCATTGGATTTTCCTGGCTCTAATGTTTAGCTCTGGTAGCGTAGTGGTTACGAATCGGGCTGCGAACCTTAAGGTCAGTGGTTCGAAACTACCAGCCGCTCCGCGGGAGAAAGATGAGGCTTTCTACTCCCGTAAGGATTTACACCCTCGGAAACCCTGTTCAGGGTCGCTATGGGTCGGCTCCGACTCGAAGGCACTTAACAACAACAACAACAATGTTTAAGGAGTGGATTCAGAGCTGGGCTGATAATAGAAAGGTCTGCATTTCAAATCTATTAGTCATTCCACAGCAGTAAGATGAAGCTTTCTACTCTGGTAAAAATTTGCAGTCTCAGAATCCATATACAGTGCCATCATAAGTCTGAATGGACTCATTGGCACACAACAACCAGCATCACAAATATTTATGAAAGGAGCATCAGCATAAATATTTCACAAATATTTATGAAAGGTATAGTGGATTGCACATTGGGCTGCTAACTATAAGGTGAGCAATTCAAATCCACCAGTCACTCTTTGGGAGAAAAATGAGCCTTTATGCTTCCATAAAGATTTACAGCTTCAGAAACCCTATACAACAGGGATAGGGAACATTCAGCTCACAGGCAGTATAAGGCCCTTGAAATCATTTGGTCTGGTTCTGTAAGGCTACCATAGTTCCATCCATCACTGACCTTGTGCCAGCCACACTTCCTCCTTTCTCACTGCTTCATCAGTTAAAGAAAGGAATTGCATCAAGTAGCTGAGCTCTTTTCTAGCTCCATTAGAAATTATTCTGAGATTACCAAATCTTTTAAGACCTTGCTTGTTCTGATACTGACATTTCATATTTATGCAGTATGTTTTCATTTCTTCCTTTAATGCATTTTTAAAAGAATCCCTTTAGTAGTCCATTGTTGTTCTTCAGTGACCTCGAGTTGCCAACTCATAGTGTTTCTGATGAACAGCTGGTGGGTTTGAACCACCCCATTGTGGTTAGCAATCCAGTGCTGATCCTACAAGGCCACACCAAGAGTCCATGCTGTTGTTGCTATTAAGTGCCAACAAATCATTTCCAACTCATAGTGACCTTGTAGAGGGTTTTCGAGGCTTTAAATCTTCATGGTAGCAGAAGGTCTCACCTTTCTCCTGTGGAACAGCTCATGGCTCAAACCACAGACCTTTTGATTTGCAGTCCAATGCTTGTTATAGGGACTCACTCCATCCCCATGAGTCCATCCTAGAGATGTCCAAATACATGTCTGGTTCTATTGTAGAAAACAACAAAACAAACAAAATGTGAATGAATTGTTGAATGGAACATCAATTTGCTCTGTAAACTTTCATCCAAATCACAGTAAAATGTAAAAAAATATACCTTTACTGGATCTTACCTCCCCAGAGATTCTAATTTGCTTCTTAATGGCATATTTAGGGGAGGGGGGGAAATTACAAATTTTGTGTTTTTCTCTTATTCTTAGGAGACACCTACTATCACCCAGTTTTGTTGTCAGGGTCCCTATTCTGCTAAATTATTAATGAACACAATAATTAAAAAGTAACACCAGGTTTACACTATGCTTTGTAGAATTCAGTATGCACAGCCAAGCTGATACTGACTTATTGATAAGGGTGTATTTGATTCAATTAGAGTAAAATAGATGCCAAGAAAAAAGTATATTACTACTATTGGGTATAGAGAATAAGCCTGACTGAATCAGTAAAAAATCTGAATGAATGAAGGTTTTGCAATATTGATTTTCATTTCCAGGAATATTTAATGACAGTAATAGTAATAATATTTGAATTTACAGTGCAGATCATCAGTTTTATATTTGACAAATCATACGTGACAAATCATCTCACTGATTATAATCCATTCTGTAGGGACACAAACTTAATGCTCCAAAATGACCACACCAAGGTCACCTCGAAACTATCTCCTGTCTTTTCCCCTTGTTCCTGCTATCTAGGAAGTAGCAGAGAGCCGTTGTTCTGCTGCTTTAGTTATGCCTAAGCTAGGATGGAACTCCCTCCTTGGATTCTGAAACTCTTTGTTCTTTAGGAGAGGACAGACAATCCAGCACATTGGGATTTCCTGGGTTTAGCATACCACCCTTAACTGCCCTTATGCTTGTGAATATCCCATGGTATAAAAAGCCTCAAGTCCCCACCCCTTGTTTAGTAAAACTTCATGATTCAGTCTGCCTCCATTAGCCACAGCTGTGTTTCGCTTTTTGTAGGTAAATTAACTTGTTGGTAAACCATCTCTTTTCTTTTCTGTAATAAACTAGTGTCTCTTCGAATGAGTTCAGGTCATTTTTTCTGTCTCTCGGCACCTATGTGTCCTGAAGTCTTTTCTCTTCTGGGTCTGAAACCCAACACTCTCAATGTAACATCACTTAGTCCACTTCCTGTATTTGTTTTCATTCCTCCATTCCATCATTCTGTTTTTCCATGAACTTTTTGAAATCTCTTCATATATGATCTTATTTAATTGATTAATGGTTAACTTAGGACAAGTGGCTAGAAACTTATCAGCCTGGCAGACTCCCTAAACATACTCTAAGAAACAAATTAATTTTATGGATTTCCCTAGAGAATACAGTTTTCATAAGGACTGCAAGTTCATACCACCACTAGACTGTCAGTTTGTCCTACTGTGGTGGCTTGCATGGTGATGTAATTCTGGAGGCTATGCCACAGATACTTTAAATACCAGCAGCATCACCCAGGGGACATAGATTTCAGAAGACAGAAAAGGAAGATGGAGAGATGGACTAATTCCAAGTATTTAGTCATTGAAAACATGAATAGCAATGGAATACTGTCAGCACCAGAATATCAAATATTAAACCATGATTGAAGAACACCAGAATATCGTCAAATATAATGCAAAAAGATGGATTCCTCAGTTGGAAGGCACTCAAAATGAGATTGGAAAAGAACTGCCTCCTAAAAGTAGAGTTGACCATGATGGCATGGTCATCATGGTCATCACGACAAGGTCATCATGACAAGGCCCTTGGGACCTTCATTTGCTAATGAGTCCCAATTCAAAATGAAGAGAAGCAGCTGTAAACATCCATTAATAATTGGAACATGGAATGTATGAAGTATGAATCTAGAAAAATCAGAAATTGTTAAAGACAAAGTGGAATGTGTAAACATCAATAACTTAGGCATTAGTGAGCTGAAATGGACTGCTATTGGCCATTTTGAATTTGACAATCACAGATTCTACTATGCCAGGAATGGAAAATTGAAGAGGAATGGGGTCACATTCATCATCAAAATGAATACATTAAGATCTGCCTTGAAATAATACTGTCTGTGATAGGATACTGTCCATACGCGTACAAGGAAGACCAGTTAATACCACTATTATTTGAATAGTGGCAGCAGCTACTAGAACCAGTGATGATGAAATTGAAGAATTCTACCAACTTCTTCAGTTTGAAATTGACCAAACATCATTCAATATGTATTGATAACTACCAGTGATTGGAAGGCAAATGTTGGAAAAAAAGAGGAAGGATCAGCAATTGGAAAATACAGCATTGGTGATAGAAATGATGTTAGAAATAACATGATAGAATTTTGCAAGATCAATGACTTCTTCATTGAAAATTCCATTTTTAAAAAACAAAAAAGACAGCTGTACACATAGACCTCATCAGATGGAATATACAGAAATACAATTGACTACATCTATTAAAAAGACATAGTGAAAAAGCTCCATATCATCGGTCAAAACAAGACCAAAGGCAGACTGTGGAACAGATCATCAATTGTTCATATGCAAATTCATACTGAAACTGAAGAAAATTAAAACAAGTCCACAAAAGCCAAAATATTATTTTGAATATATCACATCTGAATGTAGAGATCATCTGAAAAACAGATTTTACATATTACACAGTAAAACCGAAGATGACATCAAGAACATCATACAGAATGAAAGTAAAAGTTCATTAAGAAGACAAGAAAGAATGAAAAGACCAAAATGGATGTCAAAAGAGACTCTGAAAACTTGTTCCCCAGTGTAGAGATGCTAAAGCAAATGCAAGAAATGATGAGGTATACGAACTGAAGAGAAAATTTCAAAGGTCAGATTGGGAAGACAAAGTCAAATATTATAGCATAATATGCAAATATCTGGAATTAGAAAACCAATAGCAAAGAACATGCTCAGCATTTCTTAAGTTGTTGTTGTGGTTGTTGTCAGGTGCCATCGAGTTGTAACCGACTCATAGCGACCCCATGCACA
>NW_006408675.1:4154085-4160689 GCF_000296735.1 Chrysochloris asiatica | reverse complement strand
GGCAGATATGAGAGAGTGCCTCTTGTGCCGCCTCACTTTCTTGAAAGATTTCAATTTTTTCCATCAATTCCTGGTGCCTTGTTCTTTGCCACTTCTTTCAATGCACTTTGGACTTCCTCCCTGAGTATCATTGGCTCTTGTTCATATGGTATCTCTTGAAATGGTTGAACATTAGCCATTTCCTTTGGTACAAAGTTGAGGAAACTGAAAAAAAAACACATAAGTCTATTTGTGGTATTGAAAAATTCTCTGGGCAAAGTACAGAATGATGCAGAAATCATCAGAAGAAGATGAAAGGAATACACAGAATCACTGTACCAAAAAATAAGGTTGGTGTTCAACCATTTCAAGATGTAACATGTGATCAAGAAGCCATGATCCTGAAGGAAGAATTCAAGGTGCATTGAAGGCATTGGCAAATAATAGGGTACCAGAAATAGAAGGACTACAAATTGAAATAATTCAACAAAGTGATGTGGCACTTGAAGTACTCACTCATCTATGTCAAGAAATTTGGAAGAAAACTATCTGTCCAAATGACTAAGAGAGACCCATATTTGTGCCCATTTCAAAGAGAGGCGACCCAATGGATTGCTGAAATCATTGGACATTATCATTGATATCCCTTACGAGTAAAGTTTTCCTAAAAATAGTACAAAAATGGCTGCAATCATGCATTAACAGAGACCTTCCAGAGGTTCAAGTCAGATTCAGAAGAGTATGTGGAATGAGGGATATCATTGCTGATATCATTTGGATCCAGTCTGAAAGCAGAGAATACCAGAATGATGCTTACATGAGCTGTATTGACTATGCAAGGGCTTTTGACTGTGTGGATCAATGCAAATTATGGACAACGTTAAGAAGAATGAGTACTCTGGAACACTTAATAGTGCTCATGAGGTACCTGTATATAAACCAAAAGGCAGTTGTTCAAACACACCATGGGAACACTGAATGGTTTAAAATTAAGTAAGATGTGCACCAGGGTTCCATTTTTTCAACATTGTTATTCAATTTGTATGCTGAACAAATAGTCCAAGGAGTTGGATCATAAAAAGAAAAAAGTGGCAACAGGATTGGAGGAAGACTCATTAACAACCTGCGATATGCAGATAATACAACCTTGTTTGCTGAGAGTGAAGAGGACTTAAAGTACTTACTGATGAAGGTCAAAGACCACAGCCTTGGGTATGGGTTAAATCTCAAGGTAAAGAAAACAAATATCCTTAACACTGGACCAACAAACAACTTCTGTATAAATGGAGAAAAGATTAAGTTGTCAAACTTCATTTTGCTGGGATCAACCATCAACACTCATGGAAACAGCAGTCAAAAAATCAAATGACATATAGCATTAGGCAAATCAGCTGCACAAGATCTCTTGAAAGTGTTGAAGAGCTTGAGGACTAAGGTGCACCTGACTCAAGCCATGGTTTTTTTTTTGTTTGTTTTTCCCTTTAACTTTATTTATTTATTTATTTATTTATGTTTATTGTGAATTATGTGATAGTTTACATGGGAGAACATTAGCTTTACATTCATCCTATCATGTATTGTTTCATTGCCATGGTTACAATCCCCTCCATGCATTATCCACCAACCAAAGGGTATACCCTGCAAGCCTGCCATCTCAGTTGTCAGCACACAGCCCCTCTCCCTCTCTGAGTCTAAAGTCCCCAGCCACTCCATCTCTCCATGTCATGTCTCTGCTTCCATCTCTGATATCACTGCTTCTCTGGGTAGGGTCCTGCTCTTGGCTCTTCTCCCTTGATGGTCCCAGAGATCCTAGACTGCAAAGTCAATCACTCCCATCCTTTTGCTACAAAACACATCTACCTTTACATTTCCAAACATCAAAATCAGTCTTGATAACAATTATTAACTACTGCATCACAAGAAACCTATCCATATCTCCTTTCATCAGCCCCGCCCAGACAGATTGACTACTACTTAGTGGAGATTCTACCTTCCTCCGCATCCTCTGTTTATAGAGGGGGTGGGAATAAGGCTTGCTGTAAAGATTTGTTCCCTCTTTTGAGCTACTGCATTCATAGGTGTAGGTCAAGTTCATCAAATTGTATCAGATTACTCTTTTTTTCCTCTTCTTTCTTCTTCCAGTTGAGCTCTGATTGTCCAGTCATTGAAACTAGGTAAAGTGGGTATTATCTGCAAGAATGGGTGTTCTTGTGCATATATCCTCTCTTCTTATCAGCTGGACACTTCATTGTCCATGCAAGTCCTTTGTGGCTATGTCACTGACTCTGGGGTCAAGAGTCCCCAGGTCATACCACACTGCTGGCTAACCAGGGGTCCACCTGGGTTCACAGGACTCTATTGAATGTTGTAGGGCTTCATCGCTGTTTTTCCCTCATTTCCCCATATCAGTGATGAACGTGGTCATCAATCAGAGCATGTATTCCCATTGGATCTTAGTCTTGGAAGGGGGTTTGCCCTGAGGGGACCTGACCACTTGCTTGCCTTTGTAAGTGAAACTTCTCTTCTCCTTTACTGATTTTAGGATTCTCTCCTTGTCGTTGATTTTGGAGAGCTTGATTATTAAATGTCTTTGTGAGTTTCTTTTGGGGTCTGTCCTTGGGGTACATTTGGCTTCTTGAATGTTTATCTTCTCATCTTTCAAGATGTTAGGGAAGTTTTCTTCCAGAAGCTCAACAATCATCTCCACTGTGGACTTCTCTAATTCTTCTTGTTCCTGAATGCCAGAAATTCTTAAATTATTCCGCCTTGTGTTATCCAGCATGAATCTTAGACTCTCTTCAGATTTTTTTATCCTTCTTTCAGCTAGCTCTTCTATCTTAGCAGTATTGAGAGATTTTTCTTCCAGTTCACGAATTCTGACTTCCATCTCTTCTATTCTGCTCCTTTCCCCTTTCCGTGTATTGTCCATTTATGATATTTTATTATTAATCATCTGGACCTCTTTTTGTAGGTTTTGAAATGTTTCCAATGCTGTATCAATCTTGTTTGATTGCTCTTGTAGTACTTTCCTGACTTATTCCTTGTTTTCCTCTACCTATTTTCACAGCATTTGAATTTTTTTTTCCATATTATTCTTCTGAATTCTTTCTCAGGCAAATCCAAAACTTGCTCTTCCTCTTCTGGGGAGCCTTTATCTGTCTCTACCACATTTGTCTCAGTTACTTTTTCTGGTTTTGGACATGTTTTGAGAATATTTGTTGTGTTTGAGATCTTTTGTTTGTCATTTCTAGTAGCTATGTGGGTTTTTTAATGCTTAAATGAATGTTTCTTATTGTGTTATTAAGTTTACTGGATGTCTCCTGGTGGATATAATCAGGAGATAGGCTTCCCTTTTTGCATGTAATGCTTATTGGCTCTTGTCTCAATGGTGGAATATTATGGGTTATGCTTTTAGCTTGGCTATGTGGCCATGATTTCTGTCTCTACTTGGGTAACATAGGGAGAAAAAGATCCTACCTCTTGGAAAAATGTGTGATCAAAAGGACCAAAAGCAGAAACAATATAAAAGCAGAGACAAAACCACCACTTTGAAACAAAAATAAAACTGTGGCCAAATGTCCAATTGCCTTGCTACACAGGCAGTGTGTGTGCACCGTATAAGCCTTCAGCAGTGGGTGGGGGTGTCCATTTGCTCAGGCCCCTCCTGTAGTCACCACCGTGGAGGTGTACAGATAGAAATTGAGAAGTTAATGGGAGAAAAATTGTCCACTATTTTTGTTTCTGAAGGTCCGTTAGGTATCTGTGTGTGCACAGCAAAATTCTCAAGATAGTTGCATCCTTTCATATTGGAGTTTTACAGATTGTTCTATGGTTTCTTTATCAGGCCTGACATGCCTGATCTTTTCTTGTTATATAGGCCTGAGTAAGGTTCCTACACAAGTTTATTTTAGGGCTGCGACTCCAAGGCTGATGCCAAGCTCTTTCACTCTGTACTGTGGGGAAACTGTGGGGTCAGCACAGGACTTTTTTTGGGGGGGCGGGGAGGTGTGCACCCACCTGTCTGAAGCCATCTGGGCTAAGCAAAGAAGAGACTACATGGAATAGGGGAAAGATATATAGAATCCCCACACCTCCATTTGCAAATGTTACTGCACCACTTTTAGCGCTGGTTTCCTGCGCTCTTCTGGCTGTAGCCCCGCCCTCTGAATGTTGCCATGGTGGGGTGGCCACAGAGGGAGTCCCATCTTGAGTGATTCCTAATTCACAGTATTTTCCTTTATATCATGATCTTTTCACTTGTGAGTAGAGGAAACTGACGCCCTGGACCTTATGGTAGATCCAGAGCTCTGGTGTTGTTCTGTAAGTGCAGCTTCTGTGGGTTTTCAATCCCTCCCTCACGGAGCCTTTCCTACCTGGCTGGCTCTGCTGATATCCAAACCTGAAGAGTTTCCCCCAACCCTGTTTATTTAAATAACCTCATATGCATGAGAAAGTTGGACAGTGAATAAAAAAGACCATAGAAGAATTGGTACATTTGAGTTATGGTGTTGATGGAGCATATTGAAAGTAACATGGAGTGCCAAAAGACAAAACAGTTCTGTGTTGGAAGAAGTACAGACATTAAAAGCCAGCATGGCCAGACTTCATCTCTCATACTTCAGACATATTATCAGGAGGGATCAATCAATGCAGAAGTATATTATATTTGGTAAAGTGGAAGGTTGGAGAAAAAAAGGAAGACCTCAAATGAGATGGATTAACACAATGGCAGTAGCAGTGGGCTCAGGTGTTGTAATTATTGTGAGGTTGGCACAGGACCTGGCAGTGTTTTGTTCTATTGTATGTAGGGTCACTATGAGTCAGTACTGACTTGATTGTACTTATCAACAACAACAAGCTTATTGAGTCCAGGTGTGCATCCGAAGTATAAACACTGGGCTACTAACCACAAGGTTGGCAGTTCAAACCCACCTGTCACTCCTCTGAAACCCTATACAGGATCACTATGAGTCAGAATAAACTTAACATGCCCATATTCCTTAACATGTGAATCAATTGCATGTGTGAGTGTAGAGAACGAGCATGAGACAACAGGGATTGGAGAGAACTGGAAAGTGTACACTCTAGCTGATATGTGGGTGTTGTTTACCTGAACTTTCAATATTTTTTTTCAAATCTCTAGAAATCTCCATATGTATGTGGTAATACCCCTTGTTTCTAAAGCCATGGACCAGTCCAACAAAGCCTATCTATAAGTGACAGAGTACCTACCTAGATCTAGCTCGTGATCGGAGCTCTCTACTATTCATTATAAATCACATTCTACTGTCTTGCCACAAGTAACTATTAAACCTGTTACCTTCAAGTTGACTGTGACTCATGGTGACTCCAGGTGATATAGACCAGAACTGGATGTAATCTTTACAGAGCATGTCATCAGGTCTTTCTTCTGAGGCATTGCTGGTTGGGTTCCAATCACAAACCTTTTGGTTAGTAGTACAGTGGCCACCCAAAGACCTATAACTTGTACAGGGAATCCATGGCCTGTGATGGTAAAAGGTCATGCTGGCTATACTTGAAGACACAGATCCTTGGTCAGCTTCCTGCAGTTAAAGGCCTTAACCATTGCTGTCTCCTGCCAAGGACCTACTAAGCAGTCTAGATTTTTTTCTTCCTCTATTCTCCAAAAATTCACTTTCCATCATACTTGCAGAAAACTTGAATGCCCTCTCAATTATGAATGAGAACCAACTCAATGCCGCTAACCAACAACACATGATTCCCTCTACCTCCTAAGCATCTCCCTCTGTGGACTTTTATTTTGGAAGAACTTATCTTAAACATGTATGAGAATTTTCCATTCCATTTCAATGCTATGCTTATTTAAACTTCAAAATGACATAAGTTATTTATATAATTAAAAATTATCTCTCCCAAAATATGGGACATATTTGTTCTGAGATTCGAGTATAACTTATATGCTGTGATGTATATTTAGCAATACATGGACCCCAGAATGAGAAGTAGAGTCATGTAATGGTTAAATGTAGACTTTACGTTGTTGTTAAGTGCCATCAAGTTGGTTCCGACCTATAGTGACCCTGGATAGGGTTTCCCAGGAGCATCTGGTGAGCTTGAACCACCGACTTTGCAGTTCAAATGGCTTTGCAGTCTAGCGCAGTAACCCACAGTGCCACACCAGGACTCCATAGACTTATATAGTCAGGCCTAAAAATATAATCCTTTTTATATGTAATATTATTTCTATGGAAATTTTATTTTAAGTTACAAATAGCCCTTTGAGACACAATTTGTTTTAAATTCAAGATTGAATGGCAAATGTCTATGGTCAATATTCCTTCTCTCTGTAAACATTTATTTAAAAGGTAAAGAAAATCAATCTTTATTGTGGGCCAAGTATGTGCTATGTACTTGACTATTTTATCTCTTTTGAACCTCAAAACAACATTGTAAGTTACTGATGTTGTTGTTAGGCACCATTGAGTGGGAACCAACCCATAGCAACCTTATGTTGTTGTTATGTGCCGTGGAGTCGGTTCCGACTCATAGCGACCCTGTATAGGGTTTCCGAGGCTGTAAATCTTTACGGGAGCAGAACGCCTCATCTTTCTCCCGCGGAACAGCTGGTAGTTTCGAACTGCTG
>NW_006408675.1:4148317-4149159 GCF_000296735.1 Chrysochloris asiatica | reverse complement strand
TGTTATCATGACTAATTGTGACTGTCACAATTGTAAAGGTAGAAATTTTGTAACAAAAAAAGGGGAGTGGTTAATCTTACAGTCCAGAAACAAAGAACCCTAGGACCATCAAGAGAGGAACACCCAAGTAAAATGCGGGACCTTATCTAAAGAAGCAGTGGCACCAGAGATGGAGGCAGAGATGGGGGCATGGAGAGGGGATGCGGCTGAGGACTCTAGATTCATCAACTAAGAAGAGAGGGACTAAGAGCTGGTGGCCAGGAGCAGACTTGCAGAATGTGCCCTTTGGATATGTAAAGTATCATATATGCTTGAATGGTTTTGTTTGTTTGTTTTTTTAAAAAGCTAAAGTGGATAGAGAGAAATACTGTTAACTGATAGTACATGGAGGGGATTATAATCATTGTAATGAAACAAGGTGTAGGATTTGTTGAATGTAAAACTGATGATACGCCCTGTAAACTTTCACTCAATCCACAATAAAAACCTTAAAAAAAAATGATAATTATGTTTTTCTTATTTTAACTCCAACTACTATTGACTGCCACTATTATGTTCCCTTCTTTGATGAATATGAAGACTATTTTTTAAAAAGAAGCCTGAACTTAGCAAAACTCATCTACTGTATGACATCTGAGTTAATGGACAGTATTTGCTAAACTGTCAGGAAAATTTATAACAGAAAAATCCCTGGCTGATATTCAGCTAAGGGCAATGGCTTTATTGCAGAATTCATGGCTAATATTTTGACATTTTGTAGCCCTCTGTATCCCCCTGGGCTCCCAAACCCTTCCCCATATAGGATCATCACTAGTAACTCATCTAAGTTTCAAACGTCTTTT
>NW_006408675.1:4143882-4146240 GCF_000296735.1 Chrysochloris asiatica | reverse complement strand
TGAGATTCTCATTCAGTAAACACAAGTAGCCCTCCACTACAGATTAGAGGGGTTTAGGAATACAGGGCTTCAAAAAATAAATTTTTTTATAAAAAGTAGAGTTCTGTAAAACCAGAGCTTGCTGTAAAGAATACAAAAATCAGAAGTGAAGTTAAATACTATCTTACAAATAAAATATTATTTTTCCATTGTTTATTACACAGTCAAAAAGGGGGGGGGGCACTCTAAGCTGTCTTTAAAAGATTCTTCATGCTTGAAGTGTATTGTGAGTTTCAAAGTAGTTATTTTTTTAAAAAATTAAATTTTCTCCAAAAAGAAAAGGAAGTGTGAGGGAAGATAGAGTCCCCACTGAATAGTTTTCATCTTGTCTAGATGGGTCTGATAAAAAGAGATGAGGATAAGATTCTTATGATTCAATAGCGAGTAATTGTTATCATGACTAATTGCGACTATCACAATTGTAAAGGTAGAAGTTTTGTAACAAAAATGGTGGAGTAGTTAATCTTACAGTCCAGAAACAGAGAAACCTAGGACCATCAAGGGGAAGAACACAAGTGGAATGTGGGGCCTTATCCAGAGAATCAGTGACACCAGAGATGGAAGCACACATGGGGACATGGAGAGAGGGAGCAGCTGAGGACTCTAGATCCATGGAAAGAGAGGGACTGAATGCTGGTGGCCAGAAAGCAGACTTGCAGAATGTGTCCTTTGGTGGTGTAAACTGTTATATATCCCTGAGTATCAAAAAGAAAAAGAGCTAAAATGAATAGAGACAAATACTGTTAACTGATGGTACATGTAGGGGATTATAATCATTGTAATGAAACAAGGTATATGATTTGTGAATGTAAAACTGATGATCTGCCCTGTAAACTTTCACACAATTCACAATTAAAAAAAAATTAAAAAAAAGAAAAGAAAAAGAAAGGGAAGCTCTTAGTTCAAAGGAAGATTGAACTATTTTTAAAAGGTACAAACTGGCTTCCAATTGCATTTGTTGTTGTTGTTATTAAGTGCTGTCGATTCATTTCCGACCCATAGCGACCCTGTATAGAGTTTCCGAGGAGTAGCTGGTGAGCTTGAACTGCCAACCTTGCAGTTCAAACAGCTTTGGACTGCATTCTGGTGCATTAACCCTCAACACCACTCCAGGACTCCAATTGGATTTAGTAAACTCAAATTGTCTTCCAATATGCAGGCATCTTTTCTTCACCTTACATGATTTTTTAAATGGAAAGAATATTAATAGCTTTACGCTTCCATATAGAACCTAATAGGCTAAAACTCAAGATTGTATACCAACTCTGAGTCCTAAATTCCAGGGATAAGTCTCAACAAACTATGCAGTATATATTTTTTTTAATGCAGTATTTTTTAAACAGCATTATTGAGGTATAATGTGCTGTTGCTGCTGCTGTTGTTGTTCTTAAGAGCCTTCAAGTCACTTCAGACTCATAATGACCCAACATAGGATTTTCAAGGAGTAACTGGTGGATTCAAACAGTCAACTTTGTGATGAGCAATAAAGTGCATATTCAACATTGTTGTTGTTTTAAAGTGCCATCAAGTCGATTCCGACCCTTAGCGACCCTGTATATGGTTTCCGAGGAGCAGCTGGTGAGCTTGAACCACCGACCTTGCAGTTCAAATGGCTTTGCAGTCTGACACATTAACCCACAATGCCACACATATCGTAAAATTCATCCATTGCTCATGTATTCTTTTTTTTTTTTTAATTTATTTAAGGAAGCATGATTTCAGTTGTTTTATTGGGAAAACTATCAGGCAAAGTAGATTTTTACATCAAAAGTGTCCATAAAATGCACCAAAGCATGCACACAAGAGAGTGAAATAAAACAATAATTAAAAGATAGTTATGGAGAACAAACAAGATGGTGGATAGGGTAGAAGTTCTGTAAGGAGCTCCGTCAGCAACAATGTAGAACACTCAACCAAGCAGGCTCAGGGGATGGTCCCAGAACTCTGAACCACATATAAATGAATATTTAGAAGGTTGGAAGGCTTACAGCTGGGGGAATTTGTGGCAGAAGCAAGAAATCTTTCTAGTTTGGGAAGCTCAGCTGCTCCAGGAGCCACCATCTTGGGTGAGACCAAATGGGGGAAGGATCAGAGCGGCTACAGATGCCTGACAGAACTGCGGAGATAAAAGTATGGACATTCTTTTCTTTTGGTATCTGTTCATTGGTCCCTTGCTGTCTGAGCACCTCCATTCTGGTGACTATAGGGGTGCTTGAGCTAGTGGGCACCCCAGCCCCACCCTCGGAGGGTTCTCCTCCACATGCACACAGATCTCCTCAGAATTTAAAGAGACAGTTTCCAATTAAAACCAAACGGCCA
>NW_006408675.1:4133526-4140432 GCF_000296735.1 Chrysochloris asiatica | reverse complement strand
TTTTTTTTTTTTCAAGTTTTTATTGTGAATTGAGTGATTATTTGATTATTTTACATGGGGGAACATCAGTTTTACACTTATTGTTTCATTACGATGATTACAATCTCCTCTGTGCATCATCATTCAACTGTATTTGCTTCTATTCACTCTGGGTTATTTGTTGTTGTTGTTGTTGTTGTTGTTGTTTTGTTGTTTGTTTTTGGAGTGGGGGAATGTACACAAAATGATTCAGGAATATATAATCATTTAAATAATCAAAGAACACATTCTGCAAGCCTGCCCTCTGGCCACCAGCACCTGGCCGCCAGCACATAACCTTTCTTGTTCCATGAGTCTAGAGTCCTCAGCTGCTCTCTGTCTCCATGCTCTCATCTCTGTCTCCATCTCTGATGTCACTGCTTCTCTGGATAGGGTCCCACATTCTGCTTCTGCTCTTCTCCTTTGATGGTCCTAGGGTTTTCTATTCCTGGACTGTAAGATTAACTACTACCCTGTTTTTGTTACAAAACTTCTACCTATACAGTTGTGACAGTCGCAATTAGTTATGATAACAATTATTCACTGTTGAATTCTAAGAATCTTATCCCCATCTCCTTTCACCAGACCCATCAAGACAAGAAGAAAACTATTCAATGGCATTCTACCTTCTGCCCTACACTCTAAAACTAACTTCCCTCTTGAAAACTTGTAAGCCAGTCAAATCATGCCTTTATAGTCTCTTCCATTTTAGGTAGCCAGTGTCTAAGTTGCCAATCCCTATCAACCCTGTGTATAGAGTAGATAGGACTGCTTTTGGATGTGAGGACTCCTTCCCTCTCAGTTGATATTTTGAGCTACTACATACATAAGTATAGGTCAAGTTCATCAAATTATAGCAATGTACACTTGTTTCCTTGCAAAAAAAAAAAAGAGATTTTTTTTTTCTTTTCTCTTTTTATCTTCTTCTTTTCGAGTTCTGATCATCAAGGAATTGAAGGCAGATCATATGCATACTAGCTACAAGTTTGGGCATTCTTGTGCATCTCACTTCACTTCACATCAGCTGGACACTTCACTCTCAACTCTAGCCCTATGTGACTATGTCCTTGTCCATGGGCTCAGGAGTCCATAGGTCTCACCCCACTTCAGATAAACAAAACCCTCCTCTTTTCTCTCTCATCTCCAGGTCAATGGGCATTTGTGGAACATGGTTGAACTTATCGTTTCCCTCTCTTCCACTCAAAAGGAGACCAATGTGGTTGCCAGTAAGCTTACATATCTGCTCATGTGTTCCCTTTAAGTTTCAGTCTTGGGGGGAATTTGTCTTGAATGGACTTGATGGCTTGCCTTAATGGCTCCTCAGTGAATGGTTTGCTTGTTCTTGTAGTAGCCAATCAGACTACCATTTTTGTTTGGGATTTTTCCTGCTGGTCTTTCTTTCAAGAAGTATCTTCTGCTCCTCTAGCTATTCCAGGTTTGTCTACTTGTCCTTTCAAGTAGGAATGTCCCACTTCAGAGGATTCTGGATTGGGGTCAGGATACCACCTTAGATTCTATAGACTACAAGGGGTCCACAGGAAGGCAATTTCACTAGGCAAATTCTAGAACACCTTTAAGGTATTCCAATTAGTTATAGGCTGAAGACAGACTTACAAGCTTTCTGTAATCATATTTCCCAATATTCCTTTCTATCCCACTCAAGTGTCTGTTTTGCAGTAGTAGGCAAAGGAAACAAATATTCATAAGACAGTCAAGTATCTTAACATTATTTCCCCTCTTTCACCCATTCAATCTACACATCCATCCCTGTATCCCAGAGCCCTGATGTTCTAAGGTTGAGCATACATCACAGTGTGCTTCTGTTCCATTTAGTCAGTGGAAACCTGCCTCCATATTCCCATATCTACCTTGTTCTTCCATCCCCCATCCACTTCTTGTCCCTCCCACTTCTTGTGTGTTGCCCTTGCCAACACCTGAACTATGATGTGTCTATTCCCTATCCTGTGCTCTAGTGTTACCTCCCTCCCCAACCTCATTGCCCCATAACCAACAAATATATTTTTTTCTTCCCTTTTCTTAAGCTTTTATAATAATGGTCTCATGCGTATTTACTTTTTTGTGAATGACTAATTTCACACAGCATAATGTCCTCAAGGTCCATCCATGTTATGTGGTGGCTTACAGCTTCATTGTTATTCTTCAAGGTAACATAATATTCCATTGTGTATATATACCAAAGTTTGTTTATCCAGTCTTCCATTGATGGGCATTTAGGCTGTCTCCATCTTTTTGCTATTTTGAATAGTGTTACTATGAATATTGATATGCACGTATCTACTCGTGTTATGGCTCATAATTCTTGTGGATATATACCAAGTAGAAGAATTGCTGGATCATATGCTATTTCTGTTCTCAACTTTCTGAGGAAGCGCCATACTATTTTCCAGAGTGGTTGTACCATTTTGCTTTCCCACCAGCAATGTAGGAAGGTTTCAGTCTCTCCACATCCTCACCAGCATTTTTCGTCCTCTGTGATTTTGAATTTCACTGTTAATGCTGGTATGAGATGATATCTCATTGTTGTTTTGATTTGCATCTCTCTAATGACTAATGTTCGTGAACATTTTTTACACGTGTATTCTTGTCCCATTGAGTCTTTTCAGACTCAAGCTGTAGTTAGGTGTCGTCCAGTTGGCTTCAACTCATAGACACTCTATACATAATATACTAAAATACTCCCCTGTCCTGTGCCATCCTCACAATTATTGATAAGCTTGAGCTCATTGTTGCTGGAACTGTGTCAATTCATCTCATTGTTGTTCTTCCTATTTTTCACTGATCTAAGGACTATCCCTCCTGAAAATATGTCTATAGTATGAAAGAAGCCCATTTGGGCTTATACAGCACATCTGGTTGTACTTCATCCATCACAGATTTGTTTGTTCTTCTAGCAGTCCCTAGTACTTTCAATATTCTTCTCTAACACCATAACTCAAACACATCAATTCTTCTACAGGCTCCCTTATTAACTGCCCAACTTTCACTTATATATGACGCTACTGAAAATATCATGGTTTGGGTTGTTGTTGCTGTTGTTAAGTGCCATCAAGTCGGTTCTGACCCACAATGACCCTGTATAGGGTTTCCAAGGACCAGCTAGTGAGCTTGAACCACCAACCTTGCAGTTCAAGTGGCTTTGCAGTCTGGCTCATTAACCCACAGTGCCATAGGCATGCCTTAATCCTCAAACTGATATCTTGCTCTTAAAGAGGTCTTGTGCATCAAATTTGCCTAATGCAATATGTCTTTTGATTTCTCAACTGCTGCTTCCATGAGTACTGATTGTGCATTCAAGTGAAATGAAATCCTTTATAACATCAATCTTTTCTCTGTTTATCATGATGTTATTTATTGTTCAGTTGTGAAGATTTTTGTTTACTTTACAATGAAGTGCAATTCATAATTAAGGTCGTGGTCTTTGATTTTCAGCAGTAAGCATTTTAAGTCCTTTTCAATTTCAGCAAGCATGATTGTATTATCTGCACATCACAGGTTGTTAATAAGTCTTCCTTCAATACTGATGCCATGATCTTCTTCATATATTTCAGCTTATCTCAGTATATACAAGAGATTGAGTAAAAAAATTATTCATACTCTGGTTATATTAAAACACATGTCCATGTCCATGCTGATTACAGTAGTGAGTGTGCACATGAAATGATTCTGTAAAATAGATGAGTGACAGTGGATTATATGGCAAATCATCTGCACATCAGCCATGGCTCTGCCTATGAAATAATCTATGACAGACTTGGGTTTCAAAAAGTTTGTGTGAGATGGGTACCAAAATAATTCACAAAATAAATAGACATGTTTGGACATCTGCAAACAGAATTTGGACCAAAACTCAAAGAAGATAAAAGTTTCTTTAAAAAGATGGACATGGATTCATCACTATGAGCTTAACAGTAATTGGCAGAGTACTGAATGTTAACATCCTCAGTAGTCAACCAAGGACAAAGTTCAAAAGTCAATCTTCAACTAGAAAGTTGGTGCAGTTGGCTGGGATTCTTAAGGGCCAGTATTGGAACACTCTCAGGAAAAAAGTTCAATAATCAAAGTGCTCCTTATAGTGAGATGTTCACTGAAGAGTTGAAGCCTAAATTTTAGATCAAATGCAGAGGACTGCTATCCAAGGGTATTGTGATCTTGTGTGACAATGCATGTCCAAACACCTTGGCTCACACTGTTGACACTCTGCAAAGCATCCTCCCTATAGTCCTGATCTTGCTGCATTGGACTTTCACCTGTTTCATCCTCTGAAAGCAGCCCTTCAAGGATGAAGGAAGATTCACTTCTGATGAAGAAGTGAAGACAGTGGTGCCTTTGCGTATCACAGCTCAGCCTAAAACATTTTTAAAAAGGGAATCAAAAAGCTTGTTGACAGATGGACCAAGTGTCTTGACAAGCAGGGAGATTATGTTGAAAAATGATTTATTTGTCTATTTTAAATGTTGATTCAAATAAATTATATAACGAAAGAGCATATATTTTTTGACTTACTTTATATATGTGTATATATATACACACACACGTTAGGAGTACTGATGTGGCACTGTACGATAAACAATGGACAACAAGGCAGATTTGAACTGAAGTGTAGTATATCAAACCCAACAACTGCTCATCAGAAACCCTATACAGGGTTGCTATGAGGTGGAACCAATTCAATGGCATTTAACAACAAAAACACACTGAATATGTATGATGAAAGAATACAACCTTGACACACACCTTTCCTGATTTTAAACCATTCAGTATCCCCTTGTACTGTCTAAAAGACTGCCTCTTGGTCTAAGTACAGGTTTCTCATAAGCACAAGCAAGAGTTCTGGAATACCCATTCTTCACCATGTGATCTATAGCTTGTCATGATCCACACAGTAAAAGACTTCTCATACTCAATAAAGTACAGGTCAACATCCCTCTGGTATTCTCTACTTTCAGTCAAGCTCCATCTGATGTCAGGAATGATTTCCCTAACAACATGCCCTCTTCTGAATCCAGCTTGAGTTTCCAGCAGTTCTTTGCTGATGTACTGTTGCAGTCATTTTTAAATTACTTTGACAAAATTTTTCCTGCCTGTGATACTAATGTTATTTGATGACATCCACACTCCATTGGGTTACTTCTCTTTAGAATGTGCTCAAATATGTATCTCTTCCAAATGGTTTGGCATAGATGAGTGAGCACCTCTGGTGCAGCATCAGTTTGATAAAATAATTCATTTGTATTCCATCAATTCCTGGAGCCTAAGTTTACACTAATACCATCAGTGTAGCTTGGAATTCTTCCACCAGGGCCAACTGTGGAACAGACCATCAATTGTTTATATGCAAGCTCAGGTTGAAGCTGAAGAAAATTAAAACAAGTCCATGAGAGCCAAATATGACCTTGAAAATATCCCACATGAATTTAGAGACAACCTGAAGAATAGATTTGGTGCATTAGATATGGAAAACCAAAGACCAGAAGAGTTGTGGGACGACATAAAAATATCACACAGGAAAAAAGCAAAATGATCATTAAGAAGATAGGAAAGAAAGAAAAGACCAAAATGGATATCAGATGAGAGCTGAAATTTTCTCTGTAACATAGAGATGCTAAGGTAAATGGAAGAAATGAGGAAGTATAAGAGCTGAACAGAAAAGGGCAGCTCAAGAAGACAAAGTCAAGTATTGAAATGTACAAAGATCTGGAATACAAAAACCAAAAGGAAAGAACATGCTCTGAATTTCTGAAGCTGAAAGAAATGAAGAAAAAAATTAAGCCTTCACTTGCAATGTTTCAGCAATCTATGGGCTAAATGTTGAATGATGCAGAAAGAACCAAAAGAACATGGAAAGTATACACAGGAATTGGACTAATAAAGATCCTGTGTAGGGTTTCCGAAATTTTAAACCTTTTTGTAAAAGCAGAAAGCTTCATCTTCCTCCCAGAAAGCAGCTGGTTGGTTCAAATCACTGACCTTGTGGTTCTCAATGTAGTACTTATTTTTTAGAGTCCCGGAGCTCCCCATGTAAAGTTCATTGCACATGTTAAATTCAGTAATGCTTAATAAATTTTGGGGGAATTGTGCAAGCCCACACCAGTTTTAGAAGATTTCTATTAATGCCCCAATTCCCTCATGACTGTTGTCAATTCTAGCTCCCACCACCAGTTCCAAGCAAGCATAATCTACTATGTTTCTATATAATTTTGTGTTTTCTAAAATGTAATTTAAATAAAATAATGCAGCAATACATAGCCTTTTTAGATGGCTTCTTTTACATTACAGAATGCTTTTAATGTTCATACTTGTTATATAAAATATATCAGTACTTCATCTTGATTTATTGCCAAATAGTTTTATGATGGATACCAATAGTATATTTTCTTTGTTTTAACTTGAGTTACTTCCAGTTTGGGCTATTAAAAATAATGCTACTCTAACTATTTGGGTACAAGTTTTTAGATGGGCATACCCTTTCAATTTACACAGAGTTGTTGTTGTTAGGTGCCATCAAATTGGTACCAACTCATAGCAACCCTATGCATACCAGAACGAAACACTGCTAGATCCTGGACCAACCTCACAATTGTTGCCACACCTGGACGCACTGATGTTGCAACTTTGATAATCCATCTAGTGGGGGTCGTTCTCATTTTCTCTGAACCTCCACCATACCAAACATGATATCCTTCTCCAGAGACTGGTCCCTCCTATAATATGTCTGAAGTATGAGAGACAAAGTTTGGCCATGCTGGCCTCCAAGGAGCACTCTGGCTGAACTTCTTTCAAAATGGATCTACTGGTTCTTTTGGCAGCCAATTGGCACTTTCAATATTCTCCTCCAACACCATAACTCAAAGGCATCAATTCTTCTAC
>NW_006408675.1:4126411-4133091 GCF_000296735.1 Chrysochloris asiatica | reverse complement strand
CTCCAGTCCTGATGCCACATTTTTCTTCATATAACCCAGCTTCTTGGATTACTTGCTCAGCATACAGGTTGAATAAGTATGGTTAAAGAATACAAACCTGTCACACACCTTTCTTAATTTTAAACCATTCAGTGTTCCTATGTTCTGTTTGAACAGGGTTCAGGTACAGATTCCTCCTGAGCACAATTAAGTGTTCAGGAATACTCATACTTCACAAAATTGTCCATAGTTTGTCATGATCCACTCAATCATAAGCCTTTGTGTAGTCAATGAAGTGCAGGTAAACATCTTTTTTATATTCTCTGCTTTCAGCCAAGATGCATTGGACATCAGCAATGATAGCCCTTGTTCTGCATCCTCTTTTGAATCCGGTTTGAACCTCTGGAAGTTTTCTGTCAATGTATGCTTGCAGCTGTTTCTGTATTACTTTTAGTAAAACTTTACTTGCATGGAATATCAAAGAGATTGTCCTATGATTTCCGCATTCTGTTGGGTCACCACTTTTTGGAATGGGCACAAATATGGATCTCTTCCAATCAGTCAGCCAGATAGTTGTCTTCCAATTTTTTTTGCATAGATGAGTGAGTGCCTACTGTGCTGCCTCACTTTCTTGAAAGATTTCAATTTTTATTCCATCAGTTCCTGATGCTTTGTTCTTTGCAAATTCCTTCAATACACCTTGGACTTCACTTCAGTACTATCGTTGGCTCTTGACTATATGCTTCCTCTTGAAATGTTTGAACATCAATAATTTCTTTTTGATACAGTGACTCTGCGTATTCCTTCCATCTTCTTTTGATGCTTTCTGCATCGTTCAATAATTTCCACAGAGAATCCTTCAGTGATGAAAGTTGAGTCTTGAATTTTTTCTTCAGTTCCCCCTGCTTGAGAAATGTTGAGCGTGTTTTTCCTTTTTGGTTTTCTGATTCCAGATCTTTGCACATTTTGTTGTAATATTTGACTTTGTCTTCTTGAGCTGATCTTTGAAAATTTCTATTCAGCTCTTGCAACTCCTTATTTCTTCCATTTGCTTTAGCATTTCTATGCTGGAGAACAAGTTTCAGTGTCACTATTGACATCCATTTTGACCTTTTCCTTCTTTCTTGTCTTCATAATAACTTTTTGTTTTCTTCCTGTATGATGTTCTTGATGTCATCCCACAATTCTACTGGTCTTCGGTCTTTAGCATTGAATGTATCAAATCTGTTCTTCAGATGATCTCTAAATTCAGGTGGGATATACTCAAGGTCATATTTTGGCTCTGGTGGACTTGTTTTCATTTTCTTCAGTTTCAGTTTGAATTTGCATATGAGGAATTGATGGTCTGTTCCACAATCTGCCCCTGGCCTTGTTTTGACTGATGATAAGGAGCTTTACCATCATTTCTTTCCACAGATGTAGTCAATTTGATTTCTATGTACTATAATTGCTAAATCACATGGCAACTACGTTTAACTTATCAAGAGACTGACAATCTTTTTTGAGGTTTTTATACCAATCTATGATCACAATATAGTTTATGAGATTTCTAACTCCCCGACCTCCTCAACAACACTTGTTATTGTCCAAACTTATTGATTATAGGTATTTTTGTAAGTGAAAGAACTACCCATCTGTCAGTTTATTGTATTGTTGTGGCTATGATGCTGGATGCTTAGGGAAATGGGTCTAATGATTTACTTTTGACAATAAGCTAATGAAAACTCTGGATCACAACAAAATATTGTCTGCTCTCTGGATTCCAACAAAATAAGGTTGGAAGATGAGATCCTAGATTCGAAGGCACTGCTATAGTTACAACAATGGTCTAAATCATACCAATGATCGTGAAAATGGCGCCTAATCATAACGTATTTCATTCACTGGTAAATGGGGTCTCAGTGAGTACGGGCCTACTCTGTGGCAACTGACAGTATAATTGTGAATGTGCTCGTTGAAATTTTCATTTGCATTTCCTTAATTACTGATGGTGATTATGTTTTTATGTTTTTACTGTTATTGTGAAGAGCTGTCACATTGGTTCCATATCATAGCAGCCCTATATAGGGTTTCCAAGGAGCTGGTGGATTTGAACTACTGATCTTGTGGTTCACAGTCCAGTGCTTATCCTACAGCACCAAATATTTAGTCTCCATGGCACATAACAGCAACAACTTTTTAATTTGGCTATTTGTCTTGGTATAGAGTGATAGTGGTCTTTTAAATCCTGGATACATAGCTTTTAGTACACATAAGATTTAAACTTATTTTCTATCTGGCACTTGTCCTTTCATTTTCTCAATAGTGTCTTTTGAAAAGCCAAGGATTTTAGTTGTAAGGGAGTCCAAGTTATCAATTGTCTTTTATGGATCATGATTTTGATGTCATATGGAAGAAATCTTTGCCTTACCTGTAGCAATAATGATTTTCTCTTATGCTCTTTCTGGAAATTATATCATTTTTGCTTTTCTGTTAAGTCTGTGAAGTCTTCTGATTTAATGTTTATGTAAAGTGTTAGGTCTAAGTTCATTTGTTGGCATATAAATGTTTAATTCCCATGACATCACTGTTGAATTCACTATCTTTCCCCTATTGATTTCACCTTATATTGAAAAGCAATTGACCCAAATTTTACAAGTTTATGTCTGAACTTTCTATTGTCTTCCATTGATGTATTTTTGTGTGTAGCACAGTGGTTACGAATCAGGCTGCGAACCACAAGGTCAGCAGTTCGAAACTACCAGCTGCTCCGCGGGAGAAAGATGAGACTTTCTGCTCCTGTAAAGATTTATAGCCTAGGAAACCCCGTTCAGGGTCGCTATGGGTTGGAACAGACTTAACAACAACAACATTCCAATAACATACTCCTTCACTGGAGCCCTGTTGCGGCACATTAGGACAAGCACTAGACCCAAAGTTTGGCAGTTTGAACTGCTCCTCAGAAACCCTATTTAGTGTTGCTGTGAGTTGGAACCGACTTGATGGTACGTAACAATTCTTTCAATAATGTAGTTTAATGGTAAGTTTTAAAATCAAGCAATAAAAATTGTCCAAACCATGTTTTATTTTTTAAAAATTACTGACAAAAGTCAGGGGCCGTATGCCCCACTCCGCCTGTCCGGAAGCCATCCACAAGAAGGCTGGTTCCATGAGACCTGCAGCCTGTGGCCAGGACAGGCCCTGTTGCTGCAGGTGGAGCAGCTGCTGCATCATCATTGCTCAAACATGTAATCAAGATGTATTGATTATCACAAGCAATTGGAATACAATTATCAGAAATAAAAAGGAAGGATCAGTAGTTAGAACACATGGCCATGGTGATAGAAATGATGCTAGAGATCACATGATAGAATTCTACAAGACCAATGATTTGTTCATTGCAAATACCTTCAAAACCAACATATGGATTTTTTCATTTCAAGTACCTTTTTAACCAACACATGGACCTCTCCAGATGGAGTACATAGAAATCAAATTAACTACATCTGTAGAAAGAGACAGTGGAAAAGCTCCATATTATCAGCCAAAACAAGGCCAGGGGCAGACTGTGGAACAGACCATCAACTGTGCATATGCAAATTCAAATTGAAGCTGAAGAAAATGAAAACAAGTCCACAAGAGCCAAAATATGACCTTGAATATATACCACCTGAATTTAGAGACCATTTGAAGAACAGATTCGATATATTAGACACTAAAGACTGAAGACCAGAAGAGTTGTGGGATGGCATCAAGATCATCATACAGGCAGAAAACAAAAAGTCACTAAGAAGACGAGAAAGAAGGAAAAGGTCAAAATGGATGTCAGAAGAGACACTGTGACAGGATTATATTCTTTCATTGTTTTTATTTAGCTTGTATGATGAACAAATAATCTGAGGACTGGATTATATAAAGAAAAATGTGACATCAGGATTGGATGAACAACTTGCGATATGCAGTTTTTACAAATTTACTTGCTGAAAGTGAAGTGGACTTAAAATTCTTACTGATACAAATCAAAGACCCCAGCCTTTTGATATGGATTGCATCTCAAAGTAAAGAAAACAAAAATCCTCACCACTCACCAATAAACAACATTCTTATCAATGGAGAACAGATCAAAGTTTATTTTTCTTGGATCAACCATCAACACTCATGGAAGCAGCCTTCAAGAAATCAAATGACATATTGTTTTAGACAAACCTGCTGCATAAGACTTTTTAAAATTGTTGAAGTGTAAAGATGTCAGCTTGAGAACTAAGGTGCACCTGACTCAAACCATGGTATTTTCAATAACTTCATATGCATGTGAAAGTTGGACAGTGAATAAGGAAGACCATAGAAGAACTGATACATTTGAATTATGGTGTTGGAGGAGAATATTGAAAATACCATGGGCTGCCAAAAGAACTAACATATCTGTGTTGTACAAAGTACAGCCAGAGTTCTCCTTGGAAATCAAGACAGCCAGACCTCATCTCTCATACTTTGGACATATTGTTAGGAAGGACCAGTCACTGGGGAAGGCTATCATGTTTGGTAAATCAGAGGGTTAGAGAAAAAGAGAAAGAACACCAGCTAGATGGATTGGCAAAGTGGCAGCCTTAATGGGCTCAAGCATTGAGACTGTTGTGATGTTGTGTTTCATTCTGTTGTTCAAAGGGTCGCTGTATGTTGATACCGACTCATTGGCACCTAACAACAACACCATAGACTCCCAGAGGACAAATAAATCCATGTTGTAAGAAGTACAGTCAGAACAATCCTTAGAAACATGGATGGTAAGACTTCGTCTCTTATACTTCAGACTTATTGTCAGGAGGAACCAGTTTCTGGTGAAGGTCATTATGCTTTTTCAGTGAATAAGGGGAAGACCCCCAAATAGATGGATTAATGCTGTGGTAGTTCATGCTTATCAATGATTGTGATCATGGCCCAGAAAAGGGCAGTGTTTCCTTCTTTTGTGCATAAAGTTCCTATGAGTCAGAACCTCCTTGGTGCCACTTAATAATTGTAAATAATATTGCTTTTCTGATTTCCTTTTCAGAGTTATCTTTTTTAGTGTCAAGGAATGGGCTGATTCTTGAA
The DNA here is from genome assembly GCF_000296735.1 of Chrysochloris asiatica. Taxonomy (NCBI): domain Eukaryota; kingdom Metazoa; phylum Chordata; class Mammalia; order Afrosoricida; family Chrysochloridae; genus Chrysochloris; species Chrysochloris asiatica. The sequence goes on along the minus strand of NW_006408675.1, from coordinate 4,128,042 downwards.
TGTTTATCTTATACCCTGCCAGTTTGCTGAAAATCTTTGAATGTACTTCAATCATTTTTTCACTGAATGGTTGTGATTTCCTAAGTAAAAGACTCTATCATTTGCATGTATAGAGAGCTGTGGTGCTCTAGGAAAAGCACTGAATCACAAAGCTGGTTTGAGCTGCAAGGTCTGTGGTTCAAACTCACAAGTTGCTCCTCAGAAATTATACAGGAGAGTCACTATGAGGTAGAACCAACTCAAGGGCACTAAACATCAGCAACAACTTCTTCTCTGCCAATTTGGTTGCCTTTCATCTTCTTTTCTTGTCTAATAGCTCTGTCTAAGACTTCCAGGATTGTATTAAATTGTAGGGCATCCTTGTCTGGTTACTATTTGCAAGAGGCATTCCTTCAGTTTCACTACACTCTGAGTAATGTCTGTTAGTTCTGTATATATGCTGCACCTGTTCAGCTTCTTTTCCTAGTAAAGAGTCAATCCATTTCTCTATGACTTCATCTGACACTCAGGGTTCCGGAACTACCATCTCCATCTGCTTTATTTGGTCTTCTTTATCTTTCTATTAAGGAGCTCCGGTAGCGTAGTGGTTACGAATCGGACTGCGAGCCTCAGGGTCAGCAGTTCAAAACTACCAGATGTTCTGTGGGAGAAAGATGAGGCTTTCTACTCCCGTAAAGATTTATAGCCTCGGAAACCCTGTACAGGGTCACTATGAGTTGGAACCAACTCCACGGTACATAACAACAACAACAACATCTTTCTATTAGAGGTTCTTTTTAGCATGTCTGTCTAGTCTTGCTCAAAGTCCCCTACATAAAGTTTTGCAGCTGGAAGAACTTTATGGTTTTGCAAAATCAATGAAATACCCTCATGGGAGAAATAATCACCTCAACCAACTGTCTTGTATTTTCTAGAACGCTCTAGAGGAATGTCTTTCTCAGGATTAGAATAGAGTGGTCAGTCCCAAGTACCACATTCCTTTTGACTTACACTTGATACATGATTATCTTTCTTGTTCTTATCAACATTAATATGAACATACTCATATTTACTAACAATAGACATATTCTGGACTCCTGGTGTGGCGTGGCACTCTAGGATAAGCACGGGACTGTGAACCACAAGATCAGCAGGTCAAATATACCAGCTGCTCCTCAGAAACCCTATACAGTGTTGCTATGAGTTGGAACCAGCTTGTGGGCACTTAACAACAACAATAACATGCATATTTGAGACTTTCTGCCAAATAGTTCTTATTGATTCTTTTTTAGTTTATTTCAGCACTTGCCCATAGATACGTAGTGGTAAATTTGAATGTTTAAGTTTTACCTCTCTAACTAGATGCTGTGGTCCTTTAAAGAAAGGACTTAGCTTGTTCACACTGCAGTGCTTACCAATTCTTGTTGTTGAGTACTATGAGTTTGTTCTAATTTATAAAGACCCTGTATAGGGTTTCTGAGGAGCTGTTGGTAGGTCTGAACCAGTGTTTATCCTATAGCAAGCACCACAAGGTGCTAAAATCAACATTTCCCAAATGGGAGGACAGATCATTTATTGAATGGCAGAAAGCACTGGACTAATATAAACATTTTCTGGTTATTTCCCTCTTTCCTCATAATATATATATATAT
>NW_006408675.1:4125053-4126311 GCF_000296735.1 Chrysochloris asiatica | reverse complement strand
ATATATCCCTTTCCTGTCCACTTTTTCAACATGAATGAGAAGTCACTAATCATTAATGCAAACAACTAGAAGGATGATTGGTAAAAGAGAAGGTACAAACAGAGCAACAAGTAAGCAACAGAAATCAGGAAGCATCTTTGCACTGCAGTAATAGCAGTGTAGTTTGGCATTGAGAAAAATTTCTTTCAGCATAACTCTGCTTCTTTACAGGGGACACAAGGAAGACTATTATAGTTAGTAAGGCTTTTCACTGATAAACAAATGTAAAGAACTTGTAGTCACTGTGCCTTAACTCTCCTGATGGCTGTACATTTGAAAAACAAGGAACAGGTTTGAGTTCTGCAAGTTTTCAGGGGTTAGTTCATTTCAATCTGTTTTCTAATCTTCTTTAGCTAAATGGTGGTCTCACTTACTTTGTCTTTATCATACACCTGATCTAGTAGTATTTTCTAACCTTTTTAATGCTTTTATTGTGAATTGCATGTAGTTTACGTGGGAGAACATCAGTTTTGCACTCAACCAATCATATTTTGTTTCAATGCAACGATTACAACTCTCTCCATGCACCATTAATTAACAGTATTTGCCTCTATTCCTATTTCTTTATTTTGATATATACAAAAACACACAGGGCTATATAATCATTTAAACAACCAAAGGACACAATCTGTAAGCAACCCTTCTGCCCAACAACACACAGCCTTTCTCTTTCCATGAGTATAGAGTCCTCAGCTGCTCTATCTCTCCATACCATCACCTCTGCCTCCATCTCAAGTGTCACTGCTTCTCTCCTTAGGATCCTATGTTCTGCTCATGCTCTTCTCTCTTGATGGTCCTAGGATCTTCTGTTCCTAGAATGTAAGATTTGCTACTCCCTCCTTTTGTTATACAAAGTCTACCTTTACAGTTTGACAATCTCAATTAGTCATGATAACAATTACTCATTATTGAATCAAAATAATACTATTCGCATTTCCTTTCACCAGGCCTATCTAGATAAGATGAAAATTATTTGGTGGGGATTCTACTCTCCCCTACATGCTCTGCACTTGAAATTCCTCTTGAAAACTTTAAAGCCAGCCACTTTCTGTTTTTATAGCAACCCCCTCCCCCACCTTCTAAATAGCCAATGTCTAAGTTGACTGTATCTTGATTATATCAGGATTGTATCAAGATTAACATCGAAATTTAAAGAGACAGTATAGACATAAAACCAAACAGCCACCACTCGTCTGTCTGTCGTGCTGTGGTGGTCTGA
>NW_006408675.1:4115182-4122498 GCF_000296735.1 Chrysochloris asiatica | reverse complement strand
TCCGACTCGATGGCACCTGACAACAACAACAACAACAAGTTGCCTGACCCTATCAACTTTGTGCAATTAAGGAATAGGCTTGGTGCTTGATGTGAAGACTCCTTCCATCTCAGTTGGTATTTTGAATTACTACATCCATAAGTATAGGTCAAGTTCATCAAATTGCAGCAATTTACACTTGCTTCCTGTATCAAACTTCTTTATTTTCCTCTAGTGGAGTTCTGACCATCAAGCCATCCAAACTAGATCAAATGGGCATTATCTGCAAGTTTGGGCATTCTTGTGAACCTGTCCCTACTTCATATCAATTGGACACTTCACTTTCAGTTCTAGCCCACCATGGTTAGGTCAGTGTCCATGGGCTCAAAGTTCCCAAATCTCCCCAAACTTCAGACCAACCAGCCCTTCCTCTTCTCTCTTTCTCATCTCAAGGTCAACAGTTGTCTCTGGAATGTGGTTGAACTCAGCCCATATCTTCATTACTGTCTTTTTCCCCACTTCCACTTACAAGTTGACCAGTGCAGTCACTAGCGAGCTAACATGCCTGCTCATGTTTTCCCTTTGAGTATCAGGCTTGGAAGAGGGTTTGCCCTGATGGAACTTGATTGCTTGCGTTCAGGGCTCCAAGGTGAACAGCATGCTTGTTCTTGTAATAGCCAAACTGTCTCCTGTTTTTGCTTTTTCTTTTCCTACTGGCCTTTCTTTCAAGAAGTATCTCCTGTCCTCTAGCCACTCTGGGATGATCTGCATGTCCTTTCAAGTGGAACTATCCCACCTCAGAAGGTTCTGGATGGGGCTCAGGATTCCTTGAAAGATCCTATACACTACGAAGGCTCCACAAGAAGCCTATTTCACTGGGCAAGTTCTAGAACCCTTTTAGGCATTCCAATCAGACAAAGATGAAGGCAGACTTTGTTTCCCAATATTCTTTTGTATCTCACTCAAGTGTCTATTTAACAATAGTAGATAAGGGGAAAAGAGCTCTGGTAGCATAGTGGGTATAAATTGGGCTACTAACCTCAAGGTCAGCAGTTCAAAACTACAAGCTGTTCCATGGGAGAAAGCTGAGGTGGTCTGCCTCTGTAAAGATTTACAGCCTTAGAAACCCTGTACAGGGTCGCTATGAGTTGGAATCGACTCCACAGCACACCACCACCACCATCAAGCAAGGGGAACCAATAACCATAATACAGTCAAGCATCTTAATATTATTTCCCTCTCTTTTACTCATTCAGACTATGCCTTGATTTCTATATCACAGAGCCCTGTTGTTCAAAGATTAAGTATGCATCACTCTTATGTCTGTCCCATTTAGCCCATGCAAACCTACCTAAGTGTTTATCAATCTTCTTTGTTCTTCCACCCACACCCCTGTTTGTGTATTGCCCTCCCTTTCCTTTTATATTGCCCTGCCCATCACCTGAGCTATGATGTGACTATCATATAACCCAGCTTCTTGGATTATTTGCTCAACATACAGGTTGAATAAGTATGGCATTTACTGTAGTGTCTGAAATTCAAGATTCATATGAGGATGTGGAATGAGGGCTATCACTGCTAATATTAAATGGGCGTATCTGGAAACAGAGAATACCAGAAATATGTTTACCTGTGTTTTATTAACTACACAAAGGCTTTAGTCTGTCTGTGTGAATGATGACAAACTATGGATAACATTGAGGTGAATGAGTATTCCAGAACACTCAATTGTGCCCATAAGGGACCTGTACATAGATCAAGAAGTGGTCATTTAAACAGAACAAGGGGACACAGAATGGTTTACAACCAGGAAAGATGTGTGCCATGGTAATGTTCTTTCACCATACTTTTTCAATCTGTATGCTTAGCAAAAAATACAAGAGCTTGGATTATATGAAGAACATGGAACCAGGAATTGATGAAGACTCATGGAAAACTTGTGATATGCAGATGAAATACAACTTGCTTACTGAAAATAAATAGGACTTGAAATATTTACTGATGAAGATTAAAGACCACAGCCTTTGGTATGGATTGTACCTCATGTAAAGAAAACAAAAATCCTTACCATCGATCCAATACATAATATCATGATATATCTAGAAAAGACCTAAGTTGTCAAATACTTCATTTTGTTTGGATCCACCATCAACACTCATGGAAACAGGAGTCAAGAAATGAAATTGCTTACTTCATTTGGCAAATCTATTGCTCAAGACCTCTTTCCAGTGTTTAAGAGCAAAGATGTAAGGTTGAGGGCTAAAATGTGCCTGACCCACGCCATGGTATTTTTGATAGCCTCATATCTATGTGAAAGTTGGACAGTGAAAAAAGGAAGGCCACAGAAGAACTGATGCATGTGAGTTACATTGTTGGAGAAGAATATTAAAAGTACTACAGACTGCCAGAAGAACAAGATGGCCAGACTCAGTTGTCTTCACCAACACCATATTTAAAAAGCATCAACACTACTTTGATGTTCCTTATTCATTGTTCAGATATCACCTGCATATGAGGTGATTTCCAAACATCAGAATTTTGAACATTTTATTTGAATACTTTCAGAAACAAGACAGAATAGATAAAACAAATGAGTTAGAATTAGATGAGAAATTCCCATTGGAAGGAGAGCAGGAGTTGTAACTGCCTGATAAGTAATTCAGGAGAATGATATTGAAGCACAGTTAAATGCTCCATAGCGAGGTTGAGAGGAAATAAGGAAGAAGTCAGGAAAGTGCTACAGGAACAATCAAATGAAATAGAAATAGCATTGGAAACAATCCAAAACCTGCAAAAAGAGGTCCAAATGATTACTGATAATAAAATATCAGAAATTAACAATATATTGAGGAAGCAAAGGAGTAGAATTGAAGAGCTTGAAGACAAATATCTCAATACTGCTAAGATAAAAGATCAAACAGAAAAAATAATTTTAAAAACCTGAATAAAGTCAAAGATTCATGTGAGACAACATAAAAAGGAATACCCTCCAGGTTATTGGAGTGTCAGAACAGGAAGGATCATAGAAAACAACAGAGGAGATTGTTGAAGAACTTCTGGAAGAAAATTTCCCTAACATCCTGAAAGATGAGAAGATAGAAATCCCCCAAAAATATCACCAAGATATATCATAAACACCCTCTCCAAAATTAAAGACAAGGAGAGAATCCTGAAAGCAGCTAGGGAAAAGAGAAGTGTTATCTACAAAGGCAAGCAAATCAGATTAAGCTCTGATCTCTAAGAAGAAACCATGTAGGATTTGGAAATGCCTGAGAAGGAATTCAGAAAAAATGATCATGAAATGTATCAAAACACTTTACAGAGGAGTTGAAAAAAATAAGGACAAAGTCAGGAAAGCACTGCAGGAACAATCAAAACAGATAGATACAGCATTGGATCCAGTTTAAAACCTACAAAAAGAGGTCCAAATAATAATAATAGAATTTTAGAAATGGACAATACATTGAAAGGGCAAAGGAGTAGAATCAAAGAGAAGGAAGCCAGAACTAGTAGGCTGGAAGACCAATCTGCCAATATTACTAAGATAGAAGAGAAAGCAGAAAAAATAATTTAAAAATCTGAAGAAGATCTAAGATTCATGTTGGGCAACATGAAGAGGAATAACTTAAGAATTATTGGCATTCTGGAACAGGAACAATCACACAAGTCCACAGAGGAGATAGTTGAAGAGCTGCTGGAAGAAAATTTCCCTAACATCCTGAAAAGTGAAAAGCATTCAAGAAGCTCAATGAAATCCAGGAAGGATGTTGTTGTCACTCATAGTGACTCTGTACAGGGTCTCCAAGGCTATAAATCTTTACCGGAGCAAAATGTCTCATCTTTCTCCTGTGGAACCACTGGTAGTTTTGAATTTCTGACCTTGAGGTTGACAGCCCAACTCGTAACCACTATGCTACCAACCACAGGAGGATAGATCTCCCCACTAAAGTCACCAAGACATATAATAATTAAGCTCTCCAAAAATAAAAGACAAGGAGAGAATCCTGGAAGCAGGCAGGGAAAAGAGAAGTGTTACCTGCAAAGGCAAGCAAATCAGATTAAGCTCTGATCTCTCAGAAGAAACCATGCAGGCAAGAAGGCAATGAGGAGACATATATAAAACTCTGGGGAAAAAAAAAATTCCAACCAAGAATCGTTTACTCAGCAAAGCTGTCCATCAAATACAAGGGTATAATCAAAACATTTCAGGATAAACAGAAGCTAAAGGACTTTGTTGAAGCCAACCCAATGCTTCAAAACACCCTAAAAGGAGATATTTGGACTGGGAACCAACAAGAACAGACAACAATCATAGAGTGACAGTGTGGCAACACCAGCCAGAACTCAGTCAAAATATGGAGGAATCCAGAATAGAACAAAACTACAAGAATGAAATCAGAGGACCTGGGGGGTCAGTTTATGATCAAATCAATTACAATGCAAAAGAAGGGAAAAATAAAGGAACAGAGATCCAGGTGGTGAGGAGGTCATGTGATTACAGGTTAAAATACACTGTTTTGATTGGAAGACTATGTTAATAGAATGTAGGGTAACCTCAAAGAAAAGCACAATATATCAAGAAAATAAAAATCCAAGAAGAGCATGGAAACATTCAAACTATGAAGAAACTGACAAGAAAAAGCACACACACGCACGCAAAAACACACCATGGAAACATCACAGGAGGGCACACAGAGCAAAGAAACCAGAAGCACCATGGCAGAATGGATAAGAAAACAAGAGCCTCAATATGCTGTCTGTAAGAGAACACACCTTACACACAAAGACAAACACAGATTAAAAATTAAAGGATGAAAAAGATAAACCAAGCTAATTTCAATACAAAATGAGCAGGAGTGGCAATATTAGTCTGTGATAAAATTCAGTTTAAGGAAAAAACAGAATAAGAGATTAAAAAAAAAAAAAAAGACATTATCTCATGACTAAAGGGTCAATTGAACAAGATGACACAACCATAATAAATATCTATGCTCCCAATGAAAGAGCCCCAAAATATATAAAGCTTACAAATTGGACTGCTAATCTCAAGGTCAGCAGTTCAAAATTACCAGCTGATTCATGTGAGACAGATGAGGCTTTTTACTCCCGTAAAGAATTACAGCCTCAGAAACACTATGCAGGGCCACTATGAGTTGGAATCAACTTCATGGCACACCACCACCATCTATAGATTTGAAGAAAGAAATAGACAAGTATATAATAATAGTGGGGGATTTTAATACACCACTTTCACAAAAGGATAGAAAAACCAGAAAGAAACTCAACAAAGACACAGAGGAATTAAACAACACAATCAACCAACTTGAACTTGTAGATGTGTACATGACCTTGCAGCACATGCAACCCAACAATATCACAATATACATTCTTTTCCAGTACACATAGAACATTCACCAGACTAGACCATGTGTTATCCCACAAAACAAGCCTCCATAAACTTACAAATATCAAAATACTGCAAAACACCTTCTCAGATCAGAATGCTATAAAATTAGAAAACAACCATAGGAAGGTCAGGGAAATAAACACAAATACATGGAAACTGAATAACACCCTGCTTAAATGCTACTGGGTAGTGGAACAAATAAAAAGGTGAAATTACAAAATTCTTAAAAACAAATGAAAATGAAAACACAACATACCACACTCTGTTGTTGTTGTTGTTAGGTACCATTGAGAAAGTACTGATTCATAGTGACCCTATACAAAACAGAACAAAACACTGCCAGGTCCTGGGCCAATCTCACAATTGTTGCCACACTTGAGCCCATTGATGCTGCCTGCCATTTTGCCAATCCATTTAGCTGGGTGTCTTCCTCTTTTACTCTGACCCTCGACATTACTAAACATGATATCCTTCTCCAGCGACTGGTCCCTCCTGACAATATGTCTGAAATATGAGAGATTAAGTTTGACCATTCTGGCCACTAAGGAGCACTCTGGCTGCACTTCTTCTAGTACAGATCTGTTGCTTGTTTTGGCAACCCATGGCACTTTCAATATTCTCCTCCAACACCACAACCCAAATGTGCCAATTCTTCTACGATCTTCCTTATTTACTGTCCAGCTTTCACATGCATATGAGGTTATGGAAAATGCAATGGCTTGGATCAGACGCACCTTAGTCTTGAAGCTGACATCTTTGATCTTCAACACTTTAGAAAGGTCCTGTGCAGCATATTTGCCTAATGTAATACATTATTTGATTTCCTGACTGCTGCTTCTGTAAGTGTTGATAATTGATCCAATAAGAATGGAGTCCTTGACAACTTCAACATTTTCTCTGTTGATAAGAATGTTGTCTATTGGTCCAGTGGTGAGGGTTTTTGTTTTCTTGACTTTGAGATGTAATCCATACCAAAGGCTGTGCTCTTTGATCTTCATCAGTAAATGTTTGAAGTCCTCTTCACTTTCAGCAAGAAAGGTTGTATCATCTGCATATTGTAGGTTGTTAATGAGTCTTCCTCCAATCCTGATGCCACATTTTTCTTCATATAATTCAGGTTCTTGGATTATTTGCTCAACATACGTGTTGAATAAGTATGGTGAAAGAATACAACCCTGTCGCACACCTTTTTTTAAATTTTAAAACATTCAGTGTTCCCATGTTCTGTTCAAACAACTGCCTCTTGGTCCAGGTACAGATTCCACATGAGCACAAATAAGTGTTCCAGAATAATCATACTTCGCAATGTTGTCCATAGCTTGTCATGATCCACACAATCGAAAGCCTTTGCGTAGTCAATAAAGCACAGGTAAACATCTTTCTTATATCCTCTGCTTTCAGCTAAGATTCATCGGACATCAGCAATGATATCTATCCCTCGTTCCACAGCCTCTTCTGAATCCGGCTTGAACCTCTGGATTTTCTATGTCAATATTTGATTGTAGCCATTTCTGTATCACCTTTAGTAAAACTTTACTAGCATGGGATATCAAAGAGATTGTCTGATGATTTCCGCAGGGATCACCTCTCTTTGGAATGGGCACACATATGGATCTCTTTCAATCAGTTGGACAGATAGTTGTCTTCCAAATTTCTTGGCAGAGATGACTGAGGACCTCCCATGCCACCTCCTTTCTTGAAAGATTTCCATTTTTATTCCATCAATGCCTGGTGCCTTGGTCTTTGGCAATTCCTTCAAAGTACCTTGGTCTTCCTCCTTCAGTATCATTGGCTAGTGATCATATGCTACCTCTTGAAATGGTTGAACATTAACCATTTCCTTTTGATACAGTGACTCTGTGTATTCCATCTATCTTCTTTTGTTGCTTCCTGCATCATTCAATAATTTGCCCCGAGAATCTTTCAATAA
>NW_006408675.1:4104829-4114605 GCF_000296735.1 Chrysochloris asiatica | reverse complement strand
AGCATCATTTCTATCACCAAGGCCGTATTTTCCAACTACTGATCGTTCCTCTTTACTGCCAACCTTTGCGTTCCAATCACCAGCAATGAGCAATACATTTTGATTGCATGTTTGATCAATTTCAAATTGAAGAATTTGGTAGAACTCTTCTATTTCATCCTCACTGGCTTTAGTGGTTGATTCGTAAATTTGAATAATAGTGGTATTATCTGGGCTTCCCTATAGGCGCATGGATATTATCCTATCACAGACAGCATTGTATCTAATGACTGATCTGGATATGTACTTTTTGACAATGAATGCAACACCATTCCTCTTCACTTTGTCATTTCCGGCATAATAAACCATGTGGTCATCAGATTCAAAATGGCAAGGACCAGTACATTTCATCTCACTAATGCCTACCCTGTAATCTACCATCGCCGCCTTCTACCTCCCCGCAAACTCCTACCCCACTTCCACCAGTAACCAGCAAATATATATATATTTTTATTTCCCACTTAGTATGGATATTTTTTCTTAAACTTTACAATAATGCTCTTATGCAATATTTGTCCTTTTGTGACTGACTAATTTCATTCAGCATAATGTTCACAAGATTCATCCGTATTATGTGGTGGCTTACAGCTTCCTGGTTTTCTTCAAGGTAGCATAATATTCCATTGTTTGTATGTACCAAAGTTTGTTTATCCGTTCTTTTCTTTTGTTAGGTTTGCCAGTGATTTGTCAGTTTTATTAATTATTTCAAAGAACCAGCTTTTTGTCCTGTTGATTTTTTCTATAATTTTTCTGTTTTTTATCTCATCTATTTCTGCTCTAATCTTTATTATTTCTTTTCTTCTGGTGACAGTAGGCTTGCTTTATTGGTCTGTTTCTAACTGTTGGAGATGCTGTGTTAATGTGTTAATTTTGGTTCTTTCTTCTATTTGGATGTGTGCATGTATTGCACAGACTTGTCCTCTTAGCACTGCTTTCACCATGTCCCAAAATTTTTGATATGTTGTGTTTTCAATCTCATTTGTTTTAGGAACTTTGTGAGTTCATGTCTTATTTTTTCTACTACCCAGTAGCTTTTAAGCAGGGTGTGATTCCGTTTCCATGCATTTGACTTTATTCCCTTGTTCTTCCTGTTATTGATTTCTATATATCTGTTTATTGTTTTGATAGCTTTGCAGTTTGAGAAGATGCTTTGTAGTATTTTGATGTTCGTAAATTTATGGAAGCTTGTTTTGTGACCTAACACATGGTCTATTCTAGAGACTTTTACATGTGCACTGGAAAAAAATGTGTGTTGTGGTGTTGTTGGTATGAAGTCCAGTTGGCTGATTTTGTTGTTAAGTTCATCTGTGTCTTTGTTGAGTTTCTTTCTGTTCTATCCTGTTTTCGACAGTGGTGTATTAAAATCATCCACTATTATTGAAGATTTGTCTATTTCTTTCTTCAAATTTATTAGAGTTCACTTTATATATTTTGTAGCACTTTCCTTGGGAGCATAGATATTTATTGTTCTATGCTCTTGTTCTATTGCCATCTTGTTCTATTGCCCCTTTAATCATGAGATAATGTTCATCTTTATCTATTATATGGGTTATTGCCTTGCAGTTTATTTGATCAGAGATTGTTCATTTTTTATTGCAATTAGCTTGGTATATTTTTTCCCATCCTTTGACTTCTAGTGTGTTTTTGTCTTTGTGTGTAAGGTGTGTCTCTTGCAGACAGCATATTGAAGGATCTTGTTTTCGTATTCATTCTGCCCCTCTCTGTCTCTTAACTGGTGCATTTAACCTATTTACATTAAGTGTGGTTATAAATAGATATGGATTAATTGCTGTCATTAGATTTGTTTGTGTGTGTGTGTGGTGCTGCTAGTTTCTTTGTTCTGCATGTCTTCCTATGCTGAGTTCATGTTTTTGTGTTCTTTCCTGTCAGTTTCTTCATACTTTTAGTGTTCCCATGTTCTTCTTGGATTGTCATTTTCTTGATATGTAGTTAAGTATTAATTTTCTTTGAGATTACCTTATATTCTATTAACTTTTCTCTTCAAGACAGTCTATTTTATACTGCAGTCTACCTGGCCTTCTCACCTTCTGGATCTCTGTTCCTATGTGTTTACCTTCTTTCACATTGAAATTGTTTTGATCATAGACTGACTTCCCAGATCCTCTGAATATGTTCTTATAGTTTTGTTCTGTTCTAGACTCTTGCATTTGTTGATTGAGTTCCAGGTGGTGCTGCCACCTGTGTTGATCTCTGGTTGTTGTCTGTTCTTGTTGGTTCTCAGTCCACAGAACTCCATTTAGAATGTTTTGCACAGCAGAGTTGGCTTTGGCAAAATCACTTAGCCTCTCTTTATCCTGGAATGTTTTGATTACATCCTCATATTTGTCTAACAGCTTTGCTGGGTAAACAATGCTTTGTTGGAATTTTTTGTCTTTCAGGAATTTTTTGTCATCAGTTGATGATGGTCTCTGAATTTGCAATACCCCAGACTCTGGTTTCAGGCTTTTGAACGCTGGTTGTAGATTGGCCCTTAAATTCATTGAGTTACCCCTGTATCATCACACCCTGTCAAGTTGATCTCAACTTATAGAAGTCATTTAGGACAGATCAGAACTGCCCCATTTTAAGAGGTATCATATGATCAAGAACCAATAGCACTGAAGGAAGAAGTCCAAAGTTCACTGAAGGCATTGACAAAGAACCAGGCTCTTAGAATTAATGGAATATACATTGAAATATTTCAAAAAACTGATATAGCATTGGAGTCATTCACTCACCTTTCCCAAAAAAATTGGAAGACAGCTACTGGGCCAAATGAGTGGAAGAGATCCGTATTTGTGCCCGTTCCAAAGAGAGATAACATAACAAAACGCAGAAATCATAGGACAATATCATTAAATCACATGCAAGTAAAATTTTGCTAAAAATAATTTAAAAACAGCTGCAAGAGTACGTTGATAGGGAACTTCCAGATACTCAGGCCAGAATTAGTTGAGAATATGGAATGAGGAATATCATTGCTAGTGTCATATGTAACTTGACTGAAAGAAGAGAATACCAGAAAAAATGTTTTCCTGTGCTTTAATGACTATGAAAAAGCTTTCGACTCTGTGGATCATACAAACTATGGATTACATTACAAAGAATGGGTATTCCAGAACACTTAATTTTACTCATAAGGAACTTTACATAGACTAAGAGGAAGTCATTCAGACAGAAGAATGGGATACTGCATGGTTTAAAATTAGGAAAAATGTGTTCCAGGGCTGTATTATTTCATCATGCTTATTTAATATGTACACTGAGCACATAATCTGAGAAGCTGGATTATATAAAAAGAACATGACATCAAAATTGGAGGGAGGCTCATTTGTAAACTGTGATATGCAGATGATACAAACTTGTTTGCTGAAATCAAACAGCACTTAAAACACTTACTAATGAAATCAAAGACTATCTAAATGCCATTGGGTTATACCTCGATGTAAAGAAAATAAAAAATCCTCACAAATGTATCAATTAATGACATCAGTATAAATTTGGAAAAAATTGAAGTAAGCAAAGACCTTATTTTGCTTGGATCAGCTATTAACACTCATGGAAGCAGTAGTGAAGGCAAAGCTGCTGTATAAGACCTCTTTAAAGTGTTTAAGAACAAATGTGTCATTTTGAAGTCTAAGGTGCACCAGACCCAAACTATGGTATTTTCAATAGCCTCATATACCTGTGAAAGTTGGACAATAAATAAAGAAGACCATAGAAGAATTGTTCATTTGCATTATGGTGTAGGAGAAGAATACTGAAAATACCATGATTGCCAGAAGAACAAGCAAATCTGTGTTGGAAGAAGTACTATCAGAATGCTCCTTAGAAGCTAGGATGGCAAAACTTTGTCTCTCATACTTCTGACATATTATCATGAGGGACCAGTCCCTGAAGAAATACATCATACTAGGTAGAGTGGATGGTTAGAGAAAAACAGGAAGACCCTCAATGAGATGGAATGACTCAATGGCAGCAGCAATGGGCTCAAGTTTAACAATATTATGAGGATAGCATTGGACCAGACAGTTTTTCATTCTGTTGTGCACAGAATCACTATGAGTAAGAACTGACTCAATGACACCCTACAACAATAACAGAAATGCCACTATTGTTTTGAAGACTATTCTTATATTTTATGCCACATTTTTCTCCTGAGGAGAAGCTGGTGGGTTTGAACCATCCCCTTCTTGGTTCACAGACTTGTGCTTATCAACTGTGCCATCAATGTTTGGTTAAAGCAATCGGCTCCTAACCAAAACATCAGTGGATTGAATCCACCAGCATCTCCATGGGAGAAAGATGTGACAAACTGCTTCCATAAAGATTTATATATAGCCTTGGATACCCTGTGGAGCCATTTTATTTTAACCTATAGGGTTGTTTTGGACTCCTGGTGTGGCATTGTAGGGTCAGCACTGGACTATGAATCTCAAGGTCAGCAGTACAAATCCACTGACTGCTCCTTGGAAATCCTATACAGAGTCACTATGAGTTGGAACTGACTTGAAGGCACTCAACAACAAAAATAGGGGCATTATGAGTCATAATCCACTCTATGGCAGTGGGTTTTTTATGAGAACTTTGCTTTGTAGGCTTGCATTCCAAGATAAACCGATATTCTTTGTGGGGAAATATTTTATAAAGCCACATAGCCCTGTGACATACTTGATTCAGCCAGACTGCATCCAATGGGAGAAAATAAAACCAGACCTATTTTCTTCATAATCACAACTGCCTTTATAATGCTTTAGTTTCCCTTAGAACTCTCTCTGTAGTCAAAGGTACAAGAATGGTCTTCATTCATTTGTTTCACATTGTGACACATCTCCCTTCTTTCAATACACAGAATAAACCAGGTTTCACTGGTTGAATTTATAAAAATAGGGCCTTTTTCTAGCACCCCATTGCAACATTTATTCTCTAGCTTAGTGTTGTTGGTTCATAACATCACTATGATGTTGCAGCTACATAAAACCCTCTAATTCAAATAACAATGTTATAAAAAGGAAACACTATTACTGAAACTGCTTTAAAATCTTATCACGCCCTTTCTAAAATTTTGCTTCCATGGTTTATCCATAGAGGATTATTTTCTCCTTGTCTTATGACTTTATTCCTCATACACCCTCTTATCTGTTTTATTTCTGTGTCATAAATGTCTAGATTTTAATTTGAATAATATCTCATTCTATCCTGATTTCTGGGAATTGCTGCTGCTTCTACAGAATCACATTTACATGATTACAATGGGTACAGCTAGTCCCCAAAACATGATAGCTTTACCTGAATCACAATGAACTCCTTCTCATTCTTTTAAACAGCAGTCATTGGTCAACAGTGGGCACCGGATTCAATCTGAATCCATAAAAAATGATCTCCTGATCATTTAGAGTCCAACCTCTGTCACAATGGTTTCCTAGACAAAGCAGATATAAGATTGAAAATAATTGCTTATTGAGTTTTAAGGGGAACAATATGATTTTCTATTACAATAGAAAAGAGACAAAGCCAGTGGGAGCTAGGGGAGAAAAAGTGGATAGATGGAGAGAACCAGTTGAGAATTGGAGTGATGGTGATACCTAAAATCACAAGGCTCCAGTCTCTGGTTCCAGTCTTTTTTAGAAGTTTGATTGTATATCTGTACAACCTCTGTATCATCACAATATATATATATTTTTCTTTTTGATTAAACTAGATAGAGTCCTGGTGTGATACTGTAGAATAAGCACTAGACTGCTAACCACAAGGTCATTGGGTTAAACCCAAGAGCCACCCCTCAGAAACCCTATGCAGAGTTGCTATGAGTCAGCACCAACTCAATGGCACTTAGCAACAACAAGCTATGGTTAGTTTCTCTTATTTACTAGTCAAACAGCCCTAATGAATCCATCCTTTCAAATATCCTCTTCCAACATACATCAAACTGTTTAGCACAAAGTAATATTGTTCTACCTTCAGTGATCACCTTCTCTTGGCTAACTAGCTCATCATCCTTCAAGAGGCAGATGTCAGGTATCTCCTGGAGGGTGGTCAAAGTGTCTCATCTCTGAGACCTGGCCCAATAGGAGGTCCAATAGGAGCTCCATAAAATGTCAATTTATATTCTTTAGTTGACTCTATTGCTTAACTGCTTAACTTTCAGTGATGCTCATCTATCTCACTTTCATGTGATTCTTCTATTTTCTTCTTGTTGTTCAAGCTCAGTCACCTTCCCAAGACAAAGAAGTATTTACATTAAAAATGTGTCATTTTCATTAACATCCTACTTTCTACTGTCTTTTTTTTTTTAACACTTGTTAGTGCAAGTCAACACCATTTCTAGACTGACTATTTGTACAAATTATCCATTTCTGGTTCTCTAATCAGACCTGGTGTGGCACCATAGGATAAGCAAAGTACCTCAAGGTCAGTTTGAATCACAGGTTGGTGGTCCAAACTCACCAGCTGCTCCTTGGAAACCCTGTACTGGTTTGTTAGGAGTTAGAACTAACTCGACGGTACTTAACAACAACAATCAGTCAGTCTTCTGCTAATTCACTGTACTGAGGTCCTTGGAATCACTTCAGTCTCTGCAGGTCAGGGAGAAAGAACACACAAACAATTTGCAGACAGGCTAAACACATATGGGCATGCAAGCATACATAAAAAAAAAGTCCCTGTTCACAAAGCAAATTAATTCTCAGCATTGAGACTTTAGAGTTCACTGAAAGTAGTTTCACTGAGCAAGAGTCACAGGCAATAAGTCTTTGTGATATAACCCATGAGTTAGTGAATTCTTACTGATCTTGATGAAAAGCCTTCTTTGTCTATTGGGTTATTAATAGGCTTTTGAAATTGCATTGTAAGGTAAAATGAAGCCCTAAAACTTTATCAGCAACTTCACTCCTCCACCACTTCATGGAAAAAAAAAAAAAAAAAAGTTCCATTCTATCTCTCATACCTACCATCTATGCTTTTTAAGATTTCTGCATGTTAGGTTTACAAGAAACCTGCTTGGCAAGGGGTCACCTTTGAATCAGCAATTTTATCACTTTATATAAAAATTAGAATCTTAAGTCAATATTCAGTGATAAAAAAAGACAAAGCAATGCACAATCCGCTTCTGTTTCTAAGGTCATGTAAGGCTGTGAGAATGTAATTTCTAAACACAGGTTCTAATTTTCTCCAGCTACAAAGTGACAACCTGCATGTGAGATTTCCATTTCCAATGGTGAGTTCATCTTTTATTGCCTTTTATCAAAGCAAATGATGGTGCACCAGGTACTTACTTCTCTATAACAGGAGGGGTCAAGTAGATAATTAATGAGGATTAATCTATAAAAAGGAATAAAATCTCCAATTTGAATCCTGGTTTATGACTTGGTTTATTATGCAAGTGTGAAACTTCAAAGGGATCTAACTCAATGTGGCACTTTAATTATATTTTATTATATTTAAGATCTTTATGGAAATTTTGCTTGCTGCCAAGAAACGCTTCTTGAGAACACTTTCTGCCTCAACAAGCTGCTCAGGGCCCCCTGTTCCCAGGGTAACTACAGAGGGAGCCGCTTACACCTCTCTCATATCTGAGAGAGACTGTGCCAAACAGCTGCTAGGTGAGACATTGGCCGAAGGAGTGGCCAAGGCCAACTTCAGAGGACAAAAGCACAAAACCCAGTTATACACTCATTATAGACTCTCCAGATTCAAAGCTTTGCCATGGCAAGCTGGGAGTGTGTGTTTAGGGGCAGGCATTTGTGGACCCAAACATAGGAAGTTTTCCTTTGAAAACTTTGAAAACCTGAAATGGTTACTTCCACCTCATGTAAAAAGAAGTATAGAGTAAGGTAGAGCTCATGGGTCTCCTTTCCTTATAGCTTAATGCAAATGAGAAGTCTCACTCATGTTGAATTTGTGCATAGTTCTTTCATAGCTGTATTCCCACTCTCTTCCTTAGATCATGAAACTAAGGGAAAAAAGAGTCTTAGGTTAACATGATCTATTGTTTGAATCCAGGGCTAAGGGCCAGGGTTCCTCCCATCTGATTCCAGCTCTGGTACTGACTTGTCCCATGGCCTTGGGCAAAGCTGTTTAGCCTCAGTACTTGGTCTGCCCACTGCTAAAATGACAAGGAAGATGCCATTCCTGCTGACCTCATAGGGATATTGTGCAGACTCGTTGTGAGCTTTTTTTTTTTTTTTTCATGAAAAGTAATTTGGGTTATTTTATTAGGTTAGAGGGATAATGATGGCAGGCTAAAGGAATGCTTAGAGAGTTAGAAAGGAGACAAGTTAGAGAAGAATTTCTTGATTTATTTAGCATGGTGAGGGAAACTAATGTGTTCAAAGGTATATCTGTAAAAAGTAAATAAAGCAACAATATTTAAAATTGACTTTGTTGTGGAAGGAAAATATACTTGGATGTGAACAGTTTGTTTAGCTTATTTTTTTACCCTTACTATTGGATTAAGCTCATCATTGCATAAGCGAAAACATCTAGAGGCCATTGATTAAATTAACGTCATTTGAAATGAAGGAATCCAAAAAATATATACTATTTGATAAAAATATGGACAGTTGTGAAATAGATAAATGTGGAGAATAGGACAAAGACTAGAAATTAAAGAGTGTACTGGGGTTTCCTAAGTAACATTATAAATTTGATTTGCAGCTTTGCAATTTGGAGGAGTTAAGCTCATGTTTAGTGCTATGAAAACATGGTCAGCATTTATTACTCATTTATTCATATAGTATACTTGCATTGTGAACATTTATTAGTAAATGCTTCTTGCCCTCACAGAGCTCATGGTTTATTAGCAAAGGTGGTGTGCAACAAAGTATTTCAAAGCCCTATAATGAATTGCCATGATAAAAACATATAAAAGTATCATGCCAGTGAAAGGGGCCTAATGAAAATCTCTTTGGCAGTTAGATCAAGGCTATTTAGTGGAAATATGAACAGATCATGGAATGTGTCTCAGATAAAAAAGATGATTAACAGTTTACCAGGCAATCAGAGGAAATTCTGAAGGAAAGGACAGAGGAACCTGCCTAAACAAAGGTATAGAGGCATGAAATAATATAATAAGTTCATACAGTAGTTCCATGGAGATGGCATTTATGATGAAGGGAAGTGAAAATTAGAAAAAAATAAATCACAAAAGACAGCAGCAGGTTAGCAGGGAGGTAAAATAACTCTGCTATTAGTCTGTATTTTTATTCTTGCCTCATCTTTACTGGCCCTGTACCTAGGTCAAATGCCTCAGGTTCTTCATAAATAAAAAGGGGATACTAATAGTATTCAAACTATAGGGTGCTACAAGAATTAAATGATATGTAATATATGTATTGTTGTTATTAAGTGTTGTCTAGTCAGTTCTGACCCATTGCGACTCTGTATAGAATTTCCGAGGAGCAGCTGGTGAGCTTGAACTGCCAACCTTGCTGTTCAAATGCCTTTGCAGTCTGGCGCAATAACCCACTGTGCCACAAAGACATATTGCATTAGGCAAATCTGCTGCACAAGACCTTTTTAAAGTGTTGAAGAGAAAATATGTCAGCTTGAGGACTAAGGTGTGACTGACCCAAGCCATGGTGTTTTCAATAACAATATATGCATGCGAAAGCTGGACAGTGAATAAGGAAGACCATAAAAGAATTGATGCTTTTGAGTTATGGTGTTGGAGGAGAATATTGAAAGTGCCATGAGATTGCCAAAAGAACCAATAGATCCGTTTTAGAAGAAGTGCAGCC
>NW_006408675.1:4091477-4099189 GCF_000296735.1 Chrysochloris asiatica | reverse complement strand
TGATATGAATTGTTGAATGTGAAACTGATGATATGCCCTGTAAACTTTCACTCAATCCACAATAAAAACCTTAAATTAAAAAAAAAAAAAATACCCCTCTAAGACTGAAATTCAAAGGGAACACATGAGCAGGCATGTAAACTTGCAGGTGATCACGTTGGTCTCCGGGTGAGTGAAAGAGGGAGAAAGGCAACAGTAAAGATATGGGCCAAGTACAACCACGTTCCATAGACTCCCATCCACCTAGAGATGAGAGAAGAAGAGGAGGGGTTGGCTGTTTTGAAGTGTGGTGAGTCCAGTGGACTCTTGAGCCCATGGACAAGGACATAGCCACAGAGGGCCGGAGCTGAGAGTGAAGTTCCCAGCTGATGTGAAGTTAGGGGAGAACACAAGATTGCCCAAACTTGTAGATAGTACCCATTGGACCTAGCTTTAATGGCTTGATGGTTAGAACTCAACTAGAGGAAGACTGGAAAAAAAAATATATATATATATATATACATATATATATAGTTTGTATGTTTGTTTATAAAGGAAACAAGTATAAACTGCTACAATCTGATGAATTTGACCTATACTTAAGGATGTAGTAGCTCAAAATACCAAGTGAGCGGAAGGAGTCTTCATACCCAAGATTAATCTTATCCTCTCTGTATACAGGGTTGATAAAGACAGGCAACTTAGACATTGGCTACCTAAAATGAGAGGGGCTATAAAGGCATGAAGTGACTGACTTACAAGTTTTCAAGAGGGAGTTTAGTTTCAAAGTGTGTGGTGGAACGTAGAATCCACACTGAATCATTTTCATCTTGTCTACATGGATCAGGTGAAAGAAGATGGAGATAAGATTCTTATGATTCATTAGCAAGTAATTGTTATCATGACTAATTGTGACTATCACAACTGTAAAAGTAGTTTTGTAATAAAAAGAGGGAATAGTTAATCTTTCAGTCCAGGAACTGAGATCCCTAGGACCATCAAGGGAGAAAAGCATGAGCAGAATGTGGAATCCTATCTAGAGAAACAGTGACACCAGAGATGAAGACAGGGATGAGGGCATGGAGAGAGAGAGCAGCGGAGGGCTCTAGACACATGGAAAGAAAAAGACTGAATAATGGCTTCCAGGATGCAGTCTTGCAGAATGTGCCTTTTGGTTGTTTAAATTATTATTTATTCCTTAGTGTTTTTGTGTATATCCCCCTGCAAAAACAAAAACAAAAACAGATGGAATAGAAGCAAATATTGTTGAATGGTGATGCACAGATGAGATTGTAATCACTGCACCCCAACCCTATCAATCTGATCTACAATGTTACCCAATGCAAACTATCATTCAATCCACAATAAAGACTTTAAAAAACAAACAAACATACATTTAATAACTTATCCTTTCTATCTCAACATGAAAGAAAAAACCTAAAGTTGAATATGAAAAATTTTCAGTTCCTATCACAAATGAAACACTAAAAAATTAAAGTGAAATATTCTAGTGATAATTAAAATAAATGAGCAAAGAGAATGAAAAGACAGTTCATACACACACACAAAGACAAAATATGAGTGGCCCTGAACAGTAGAAAGATCCTCAACTGCATTTATACTCAGAAAAATACAAATTAAAATAACACTGAGATAATATTTTATGGTCACCTAATTTGGGGAGAAAAAATTTAGTCAAAGAGTTTGACAACATGCTTTATCATTTAGACTACAAGGAAATAGGCATATACCTTGCATATGGAAGTACAAAACAACCTGAATAACCTTGAAGGAGATAGATTTAGTAAGATTTATCAAAATTACAGATGCATTTGCCCTTTGACACAGAAATCTCACTACTAAGAATCTTGCCTACAGATATGCCTTCACAAGTACACAATGATATATAGACAAGGTTACTCATTGCGACATTGTAATAGAAAAAGATTGGAAACCATCCAAGTGATAGCACTAGAGTACTGGTTAAGTAAAGTATTGTACATTCTTAGAAGAATGTAGCAACATGCAGCCATTTAAAAACAAAGAATGTACTAGGAGAGGGAGATCTCTAAGTCATATTAACCTAAAAATAAAAGAGGCATATAATATGCTACTGTTGGTAATGTAAGAAAATGGAGTGACACAAACATATACATATTTGTTTAGACTTATAAAAAGCATAGCTGAAAGTATAAGCAAGCATTTAATAAATATGGTTACCTATAGGAGGTAGATAAAAATGAGGCAGAAAATATATTTTCAGTGAAATGTATGCTGCTTTATTTTAGTAGCAATATTGTTATGACTGTTTTGAATTTATTTAAGTTCCTTTATATAAAGCAAATAGTAAATTATGTTAATGTTAGTAGGATTTAAGATTTTCCATGTAAAAGCAAATTCCAATTATAAAATCATAGAAGTTAAGTAAAAACAATATATTAAAAATTAATTTGAAACACCAATATAACCCAGTTCTTAAAAATACATATGTTTTGTTTCTTTTTAATTATCTAGCACTAAGACAATTAAATCAAGAAAGACAAACCAGGAGTAGAGTCCCTGAACTTTGAAGTGCTGGATCAAGGGGAAAATTGATGCCAAGATGCATGGAAATCTCTCTGGAATACTGGGCTTAAGATGCTGAAAGGAGACAAGAAACTTTCCCCAGGACCAGCAAAGAAGGCCTTCTTCTCTTGTTGTGATTTGCATATGGAACTACATGATAAGTACTGTCAGCCACTCAAACTCACCAACCATTACTCAGAAATCCCATATAGGGTCGCTATAAGTTGGAACGAACTCACAGTACTGAATAAACAAAACAAATGGTTAGTAGGAATCCTAGTATGTCACTATAGAATAAGCAATGGACTGTTAACCACAAGATCAGTGGTTCAAACCCACCAGTCTCTCATTGGAAAACCTGTACAGGGTCACTATGAATTGGAACTGATATGACAAAACTTAACAACAACAACGATGGCTAATAATGAGCCCTGGTGTGGTGCTATAGGATAAGCACGAGACTACTAATCACAAAGTCAGCACTTCCAATACACAAGTTACTCTTGGCAACCCTTTATAGGATTACAATGAGTCTGAACAGACTTGATGACACATAACAACAACAACAACCAAGATAAGGAACTCTGGTACCACTGTAGGATAAGCACTGGACTGTTAAACACAAGGTCAGTAATTCAAATACACAAGCCACTCCACTGATGAAAGATGAGGTTTTATGCTTCTGTAAAGATTTACAGCCTCAAAATGAGTAGGAATCAACTTGACAACAATTGGTTTGTTTTTTTTTTTGGTTTAGCATCAAATTTTAAGTTTAACCTTTGTAACAGGTTCAGCCCTTGTCATCAGAGTTTGGGTTTTACTAACACTGTCACTTAAAGGGAACTAGGATTCTTCAGTAAATATCTGATTATGACATGCAGAAGATAAGACGATGAGGAAAGAAGTTTTCACTAATTGGATCACATTACATAGTAGAGAATTTAGCTTGTGGAGACTACAACTGGCCAAAGACATAATAATTGGAGCACTGAAAAAATTATGTTTGTAATTGAAGCACATTGAATTTATGAACATCCATGCTACAAGAACTCATAGGATATTATGAATCAGAATCAATGCAATGGCAGTGGGCATGCTACAAGAATACACAAAAAGAAAACTAGAAAAAATGCATTAGTTACTATTTCCAGAGACTATTGGATCAACTCAACATTGACAATTAGAAATTTTAAAATAAGATAATTAAACTTTAATCCTGCTTTTCTAGGTGAAATTGTATTTCATATCTACCAACTGACCCTTTGTTGAGGGGAAATTCTACAGAACAACGCCACTTGAAATATATGAAAAGAATAACAAATTTAGAAAAAGCACCACTGTGCAACCACAAATGAAATAGATAGATGCAGACAGATTAATAATTCAGTAGAATGGGCTTTCACCATCTGCTATCATGCCTTAAAAATCTTGGTTTTAAAATCATGAGGTGAATGGTTAATAATGAACGGGACTTTTGTATGATACCCTAACATTCTACATATATAACTCAAAGGATAGAACTTAGCAAGGGAAGGAGCAGACTGATACTAACTTAGCTTCGTTAATGGTGGGGAAATCCATTTGTGATGCAATATGATGGAAACAAATGCCATGTATTACACATGTGTTCCAAAATGTTTAATTTGAATCTAATAAAGGCTTTCTTGTTTTAGAAAACATAGAGGTTGTTGTTGTTCTTAAGGTGCCCTCAAGTCAGTTCTGACTCGTAGATGCCCTACACACAACAGAATGAAACACTACATGGTCCTGGGTCATCTTCACAATGGTTATTATGAACCAATTACTGATTTGAACCAATTACTGCTGCCTATTACTATGTCAATCCATCTCATTTGGGGGTCTTTCTCTTTTTGATGATCCTCCACTTTACCAAGTCTGATGTCCTTTCCCAAAGCCTAGTCCTCATGGCAGCATGTTCAAAGAATGAAAGATGAAATTTCCCATCCTCCTTTCTAAGTACCATTCTGTATGTAATTCTTCCAAAACAGATTTGTTTATTCTTCTGGAAGTCTATGGTACCTTCAATATTCTCCAGCATCATAACTGAAATGCATCGATTCTTCTACAGCCTTTCTTATTCATTGGTTAACTTTCACATGTACATGAGGTGACTGAAAATACTGTGGCTTGGGTCCAGTGTACCTTAATTCTCAAACTGACACTTTTGCTCTTTAACACTTTTAAGGGGTCATCCACAGGAGATTTGCCTAATGCAGTATGTCTTTTGAGTTCTTGACTGCTGCTTTCAAGAGAGTCTATTGTTGATAAAAGCAAAATGAAGTCTTTCAACAACTTCAATCTTTTCTCAGTTTATCATGATGTTATTTAATGGCCCACTTGTGAGGATTCTCATTTTCTTTACTTCGATATACTAAAGGCTGTCATCTTTGACCTTCACCAGCAAATATCTCAAGTCCTTTTCACTTCCAATAAGCAAAGTTCTATTATCTACATATCAATGATTGCTAATGAATCTTCCTCCAATCCTGATACTAAATTCTTCATCATATAATTTAATATCTTAGATTATATGTTCAACATACAGATTAAATAATAAGTATATTGAAAGAATACAACCCTGACACACACTTTTCCTGATTTTAAACTATTTAGTATTCATTTCTTCTGTTGAAATGACTTCCTCTTGGTCTATGTGCACATTCCTAGTGAGTAAAATTAAGTGTTCTGGAATACAAATTTTTTTTATGTTATCCATAGTTTATTATGCTACACACAATTCAATGCCCTTACAAAATCAATAAAGTACAAGTAAACATCTTTCTGATATTCTCTGATTTCAATCAAAATCCATCTGACGTCAGCAATGCCCAGGTCCTCTTTTGAATCCGGCTTGAATTTCTGGCAGCTCCCTGTGAAAGTACTGATACAAACATTGTAAAATTATTTTCAGCAAAATTTTACTTGCATTTGATAATAATGATATAGGTAATGATATAGTTTGGTAATTTCTGCTTTCCTTGGGTGACCTTTCTTTGGAGTGGATACAAGTATGGATCTCTTCCAGTGAGTTAGACACGTATCTGCTTTCCAAATTTTTTGGCACAGATGAGTGAGTGCTTTCAATTCTATATCAGTTTGTTGAAACATTTCAATTGGTATGTGATCAATTCTTAGAGTCCTTCTTTTTTTCAATGCCTCAGTAGAGCTTGGACCTCTTCCCTTCAGTGTCACTGATTCTTGATAAAAAGGCAACACTTGAAATGGTTGAAAATACGTCAATTCTTTCTGGTACATGTAAGAGAGAGGAATAAACTAAATGATATATTCAGGAAGAAATCAGACAAATCATGGAGTTAGAGTTACACTGTAAAGAGAGGGCAAAGAAATAATAGAGACTATCCATTGTCATGTGACTTTTGAGCTATTAAAATTGGAATAAAATCAAATGCTGAAAAAAGAGTAGATATTTCATCATGACTTGTTAAATATGAACTCTAGGAAATTTGAAATAGGGAGAACAATTATTCCCAAAACAGTCAGATCCTTCAGACATATTATCAGGAGGATCCAGTCCCTGGAAAAGGTCATCACTTGGTAAAGTGGAGAGTCAGTGAAAAAGAGGAAGAGCCCAATGAGATGGATTGGCATGTTGACAGCAGAAATGGGCTCAAGCTTAAGGATGGCAAAGGACCATGCAGTGTTTCATCTTTCGTTCTGTTGTGCATAGGGTCGCTATGAGTCAGAGCCAATGTATTTACACCTAACAGCAATAAATACTGTCCAAAAATACTATTTATATAATTCAGCTTTTCACTAGACTGCTAAGCCATGTTCTTTCTCCTCCCTTCCCCATTGCATAAGAACCTAACCATGCCAGACATCAGACAAAAAAGAAAGGCACATAAAAATTGCATTCTTGATGTTTATGAAGAATATCAGAAGACATTGAGATTAGATAATCATGCTTCAGTTTTATAAACATTCACATAGTAATTTCATGTAGAAATTTAGGTCGCCAAACCTACTCTTATTGCAACAAAATCTTGGTAGATCTGTTTTTACTTTGTTGTTTACTGGCATTAAGTAACAGCATTAAGATCCCTGGGAAGGTAGATAGTCCAAATGTAGAATTTAGGGCAATTTGCAAAGGGAAGATGCATGTACAGATCAGACAATTGTCCCTTTCCCCTATGGGGCTTCTGCTCTGGCTGACAATTTCCGTTGCTACTCTTTCTGTGTACATGTCAAGGCACAAGATAGACTCAGCCTTTTGGTTTTATCCTTCTTGAAGATGGCAGAGACAGAATTTGTAATTTACTAGATAGAAGTCATATTTTCTTAATTTAAGTGCTTAATTTAAATTAAGCCCACAGAATCCTTGGGAAACAGCAGTGAGTAACTCTATTTAGAGTGATTTTTTTCAATTGCACCAATATAGAAACAACAAAATATTTGCCATTTGAACCAGTTTTGCATGTGCAGTCCAGCCACACCAACTACACTTGACATGTTGCACAATCATTACCACTATCCATTTTTAAATGTTTGTCTCTCACCCCATTTTCCCCCTTCTTTCCTTTATTTTTCTTTTTTTTGTTTCCAGGAAAATCACAATGATTTGTCCTAATGGAAAATAAACATACATTGTTTCCCTTGAAGTACATGGAAAATAAGTAAAACAAAATCAGACCAGAAAAAAAAGCACACACAAAAAAAGAGTTCTTCTCAGGCCGTAGCTAGAATCTTAGAAAAGAGAGCTGGGCAGAGGAAGTAAATTCACATATGATTGATATTTAAACTAGCCAATCACACTATTTCCTTGATGAAAAGGGGAAATTGCAATCTTGAAAGACAAAGAGGACTAAAAAAGGAGGACAAGAAATCAAAGAATATCTACCAAAAATGCAGCAAAGACACTTTTATGAAGAGTCCACAAGAATGAACAGTACAAAATGAAAAAGAGATTGGGATAAAAATGCTGGGGAGAATTTCAAGGATATGAAGACAACACCAGAATGGGTGGACCATTTATGCAACATGTATTTATATCTTCTGACTAAGGTGTGCCTGACCCTGCCATGGTATTTTCAATAACCTCGTATGGATGCGAAAGCTGGACAGTGAATAAGGAAGACCATAGAAGAATTGATGCCTTTGAGTTGTGGTGTTGGAGGAGAATACTGAAA
>NW_006408675.1:4089116-4091377 GCF_000296735.1 Chrysochloris asiatica | reverse complement strand
ATTAGAACAGTGACTTGCATAACTTTTTAATGAATGTAAATTAACTGTTATTTGTATATTAACCAAAGAAACTGATCTTTATAAGAAGTACAAAGATGTTAAAGTATCTTTGGGACGTCAACAAGGTAAAAAGATTTTCTTGAAAAGTGAAGAAAAAATAGACTGCAGTAAGGCGTGTGTTTGAGAATTACTGAAGAATTCAGTGACAGGATAAAAGATTCTCTTTGTCTTCCACATTTGGAATATAGCATTTGGACAGATAGTAGCAATATTAGCCTGAGTAAGAAAGAGAATAAGAATATATAGCCATCTTTGAGAGTAATGGGAAGACAATAAATTCTTTTTAAAATATGACACTTGGAAATTGGAGGTACGCAAGGAACATTCCATTGGGACATTGAACAGAGAGCAAGAATAAGGTCTGGATTTATAAAAAGAAACCTAGTCTATAGACACAATTTGGGGAGTATTTGGTTTGGGTCAGTTTATTCAAGGAGCATGTTTAGAGTGTGAATCTGAGAAAGACTAGATGTAGAATTGTAAGGGAATCAGAGAGGAATGAGTTGCAGAAATCAAAGGAGATAAGTTTGATTCAATTGGGAGTAATTCTTATCAAATATCACAAAAAGGTCAAATGAGATGAACATGGGAAGTGTCCACAGGATCTGGCATTTTAAGTTCAGTGATTTCAGTAGAGATAGAGACTTAAATGTGAAGGGAGGGAGGAAAATAGGATAGAAACTGAAAACATGACACAAAATAGAAGGTGTCTGTTTCCTTCCTTTCACTCAAGAGAACATGAGTATGTCTGAAAGCTTAAATTTGGGTGAAAGAGTTATGTTGTCCCTGCAGTCCCATCATGTTGTAGGGTCAAAGTTCTGACATACATTCAGACAAGTTGACCTAGATATCGCTTTCAGTCATAAAATAAATTGATTCAAAATCTGATAGTATCATTCATGTGTGTTGAGGTCACTGAGCAGTCTTCCTGAACTAATTGTGGTTTATGAATAGTGTAAGTAGATAAAGATTCATCAGGAAGGGAATTAAGAAAAAAAAAAAAAAAGTTTCTGTTAAGAGATTGAAATCGAATAAGAATAACTGAACCTTTCAAGAAACTCTAAATAGGGAAAAAGTGATATCTTCTTAATCAAGCCTCTTCCAGTCACCCCCTTCTCTCTTATATGTTGTATCCTTCAAACAACAGGGAACACATGAAATATCTCATTTCTAAAACTCACAAGTAGTTCAATTACTCCAACATCTTTCCCGTGATTATGCCTCAAGTCTTCCTTTCTCTTTTGCCATCCATGGGACCAGACAATCTCCTGGTCCTCCTGCAAAGCCTCTGGACTTACTTGTATTGCTTTTGTGGAACACAGCTTTCTCCTGTTACTTCTTTACTCTTCTAAGCCACAGAGTTATTTTTGCACACGATTTTCTTTCAAAATACTATAACAATATGGAGCAATTTGATGATAAAGATTTGGACAAAAATTAAACATGGTACGACTTCTTTCCTAACTGTTGCTATCACCTATGTTGAAATCATAAGCATCCCTGTGTGGTGCCAATGGTTAAGTGCACAACTACTAACCCAAATATTGACAGTTTAACCCACATAGAGGCACCTATGGAGAATTTCTACTCCATCCTATAGGCTCTCCATAAGTCTAAATTGAATCAAGTGGGTTTTTTGTTTCTTTGCTTGCTTGCCTTAGAGGCACAAAGATCTGCTTACAAAATGCCATGGTCATGAAAACCTTATGGAACACAGGTCTACTCTGAAAAACATGGGATCACCATGATTTGAAATCAACTTGACTGCAATTGGTTTAGTTGGGTTTTAGTTTTTATGTTGCAATTATAACCAAGTATATACTTTTGTTGTGCACATGGCCGCTATGAGTTGGAATTGACTAAACAGCACCCAACAACAACAACAACAACAACAATACTTTTGTAGAGGTGATTGTGTGACATTCTATAATAAGCACTGGACTGCTAACCCCAAGGTCCACTTGAAACTCACCATAAACTACTCCATGGAAACCCTATACAGGGTGACTATGAGTCAGAACCAACTTGTTGGCATTAACAACAACATACTCTTATAACTTTAAGAGTAATCATCAATCCAGAATCAAATTTTTAAAATCATACATTTTCTCTTCAATAAAAATACCCCTCTAAGGAGAACAAACAAGATGGTGGATCGGATGGACATATAGCAGAGAGCTCCGCCAACAACAACACAGAAT
>NW_006408675.1:4058742-4087932 GCF_000296735.1 Chrysochloris asiatica | reverse complement strand
ATGGAGGGTCAGAGAAAAAGAGGAAGACCCCCAACGAGATGGATCAGCCAGGTGGCATCATTGATGGAGTCAAGCGTGGCAGCGGTAGTGAGGTTGGTCCGGGATCGGGCATTGTTTCATTCTGCTGTTCATGGGGTCGCTATGAGTCAGTTCTGACTCGATGGCACCTGACAACAACAACAACAACAACAACAAGTGCTAGACATTATACTAGGTTCTAGAGATGCAACCTGACATTTTGTGGTACTGTGGTGGATTGTGAGTTGCTGTGATTCTGAAAGCTATGCAATCGGTATTTTAAATACCAGCAGAGTCACCCATGGTGGACAGGTTTCAGATGAGCTCAAAGACAAAGACAGACCAGGAAGAAAGAGTGACAAACTACTTCTGAATATTTAATCACTGAAAACATTATGAATAGCAGAGAAACACTGTCAGATATAGTGCCAGAAAATGAGCCCCTCAGGTTGGAAGGCACTCAAAATGCGACAGGGGAAGAGCTACCTCTTCAAAGTAGAGTTGACTGTGATAAAGTGAATGGAGTAAAGCAAATGGGAGATAAGCCTGCAGGACCTTCATTTGCTAATGGGCCACAACTCAAACTGAAGAGAAATAGCTATAAACATCCATTGAAAATTGGAACATGGAATGTATGAAGTATGAAGCTGGGAAAATTGAAAGTTGTCAAAAATGAATTGGAATGCATAAACATGATATCTTAGACATTAGTGAGCTGAAATGGACTGGAATTGGCCATTTTGAAACTGACAACCACATGATTTACTATGCCGGAAGTGACAAAGTGAAGAGGAATGGTGTTGCATTCCTCATCAAAAAGAACATATCCAGATCAGTCATAAGGTACAATGCTGTCTGTGATAGGTTAATATCCATGTGCCTACAGGGAAGACAAGTTAATACCACTATTATTCAAATTTACACACCAACCACTAAAGTCAGTGAGAATGAAATAGAAGAGTTCTACCAACTTCAATCTGAAATTGATCAAACATTCAATCAAGATGTGTTGATCATTACTGGTGATTGGAATGCAAAGAGTGGGAGCAAAGAGGAAGGACCAGTAGTTGGAAAATATGGGCTTAATGATAGAAACGATGCTGGAGAACGCATGTTAGAATTGTGCAAAACCAATGGTTTGTTCATTTCAAATACTTTCTTTAGACAGCATAAGAGATGACTATACACATGGACCTCATCAGATGGAACACATATAAATCAAATTTACTACATCTGCAGAAAGAGAAGATGGAAAAGCTCCATATCATCAGTGAAAACAAGGTCAGGGGCAGACTGTGGAACAGACCATCAATTACTCATTGATAATGTCCTATGGATCTCGGCTGAAAGCAGAGAATATCAGAGAGATGTTTACCTGTGCTTTATTGACTATACAAAGGCTTTTGATTATGTGGGTCATGACAAGTTATGGACAACATTGCGAAGTATGAGTATTCTGGAACACTTAATTGCTCTCATTAGAAATCTGTACATGGATCAAGAGGCAGTTGTTTGAACATAACATGGGAACACTGAATGTTCTAAAATTAAGAAAGGTGTACGACAAGGTTGTATTCTTTCACCATATTTATTCAACCTGTATGCTGAGCAAATAATAAGAGAAGCTGGGTTTTATGAAGAAAAACGTGGCATCAGGATTGGAGGAAGACTAATTAACAACCTGCCATATGCAGATGGTACAACCTTGCTTGCTGAAAGTGAAGAGGACTTAAACATTTACTGATGAAGATCAAAGAGCACAGCCTTCAGTATGGATTACATCTCAATGTCAAGAAAACAAAAATCCTCACTACTGGACCAATAAACAACATTCTTATCAATGGAGAAAAGATTGAAGTTGTCAAAGATTTCAATCTTCTTGGATCAACTATCAACACTCACGGAAACTGTAGTCAAGAGATCAAATGATGTATAGCATTAGGCAAATCTGCTGCACAAGCCCTTTTTAAAGTGTTGAAGAGCAAAGATGTCAGCTTGAGGAATAAGGTGTACCTGACCCAAGCCATGGTGTTTTCAATAACCTCATATGCATGTGAAAGCTGGACAGTGAATTGATGCTTTTGTAGGTGAATTGATGCTTTTGAGTTATGGTGTTGGAGGAGAATATTGAAAGTGCTATGGGCTGCCAAAAGAACCAATAGATCCTTTTTGGAAGAAATGCAGCCAGAGTGCTCCTTGGAGGACAAGATGACCAAACTTTGTTTCTCATACTTTCGACATATTGTCAGGAGGGACAAGTCGCTGGAGAAGGATATCATGTTTGGTAAGCTGGAGGATCAGAAAAAAAGAGGAAGACCCCAATGAGATGGGTTGGCCAAGTGGCAGCATCGATGGACTCAAGCATGGCAACAGTAGTGAGGTTGGCCCAGGATTGGACAGTGTTTCATTCTGCTGTGCATAAGGTCGCTATGGGTCGGTACTGACTCGATGGCACCTAACAACAAAGAGACACAACCATGAGGGGTAGACAAAATTACAGTCTTAATGGAGCTTTTGGACTACTAAAGGAAGCAAAATAAAAGAAAGAAACAAACAAACCCATTATCATCTAGTCAATTCCAACTCATAGTGGAACTGCTCTTACAGCGTTTCCAATGCTGTAAATTTTTACAGAGACAGAATGCCACATCTTTCTCCCACAGGCCAAATAGTAATTTGAACTGCAGATCTTTTAATTAGCAGCTAGTGCTTTAGCTACTATACCACCAGGATTCCTATAGAAGGTAGGCATGGAACAAGTAACAACCCAAACATGAAAAACACAACACTGTGAGTACTACAAATGAGAGGTGCTCAGTGATGTAATAGTGTATAATTAGGGGGTTTGTGAGAGTCAAGGATGTCAAAGTTTCTGTGAAGCATTGAGACTCAAGTTGAGTCTAAAAGTGGAAGTTTGAGAAAATTTAAAGCAGTAGGAATTTGTAAAAGTCCAGATGTAAAAAGAGTACTGTTTATTAATAACACAGAAAGAAGGCCAGAGGATGAGATTGTACTTGTCACAATATACAAAATAGTGATCCTTCCCCTAGTAAATGATGGCTATTTACTAGCCCGATGAAGCAGGGTAATATCCATATATTTTCACTCAATAGGATAGTCCAGGGCTTGCATTATAATGACTGTGTGCCAAGTTGGGAGGCTACACTTCATAGGAAATATTTGAGTGTGTGATTTAACAAATTTAACAAAGATTAATTGATTAGTACATTGTGCTAGCTTCTGGACAAAGAGCTATTGCTTTAAGCTGCTCAAATTTCTTTAGGTCACATAATTTTAACTGACACATGTTAGAGAAGTGTAGAATTGGCTTGTATATTGAAAATCACATGATAGAATTCTGCAAAATGATTATTTGTTCATTTCAAATACCTTCTTTACACAGCATATGAGATGATTATACACATGGACCTCACTGGATGGAATGCACAGAAATCAAAATGACTACATCTGTGGAAAGAGATGATGGAAAAGCTCCATATCATCAGCCAAAAAAAATCCAGGGGCAGATTTTGGAACAGAAAAGCAATCACTCATATGCAAATTCAAACTGAAGCCGAAGAAAATGAAAACAAGTCCACAAGAGCCAAAATATGACCTTGAATATATCCCACTTGAATTTAGAGATCATCTGAAGAACAGATTTGATATATTAAACACTAAAGACCGAAGACCAGACAAGTTGTGGGATGACATCAAGAACATCATACAGGAAGAGAGCAAAAAGTCATTAAGAAGACAAGAAAGAAGGAAAAAATCAAAATGGATGTCAAAAGAGCCACTGAAACTTGCTCTCCAGCATAGAGATGCTAAAGCAAATGGAAGAAGTGAAGAGGTACAAGAGGTGAACAGAATATTTCAAAGGTCAGTTTAAGAAGACAAAGTGAAATATTACAAAAAATGTGCAAAGATCTGGAGTCAGAAAACCAAAATGGAAGAACATGCTCAGCATTTCTCAAGCTAGGGAAACTGAAGAAAAAATTCAAGCCTTGACTTTTGTTGTTAAAGGATTCTCAGGCAAATCATTGAATGATGCAGAAAGCATCAAAAGAAGATAGAAGGAATACACAGTCACTGTACCAAAAGGAAATGGCCGGTGTTCAAACATTTCAAGATGTAGCATGTGATCCAGAGCCAATGATACAGAAGGGAGAAGTCCAAGGTGCATTGAAGGAATTGGCAAGGAATAAGGCACCAA
The DNA here is from genome assembly GCF_000296735.1 of Chrysochloris asiatica. NCBI lineage: Eukaryota > Metazoa > Chordata > Mammalia > Afrosoricida > Chrysochloridae > Chrysochloris > Chrysochloris asiatica. The sequence goes on along the minus strand of NW_006408675.1, from coordinate 4,083,698 downwards.
GAATTGTTGGAATAAAAATTGAAATCTTTAAACAAAGTGAGGCAGCACTGGAGGCACTCACTCATCTATGCCAAGAAATTTAGAAGAATAATATTTGGCCAATTGTTTGGAAGAGACACGTATTTGTGCCCATTCCAAAAAGTGGTGAGCCAAAGAAATATGTAAATCATCAGACAATATCTTTGATATCCCATTCAAGTAAAACTTTACTAAAGGAAATACAGAAAGGGTTGCAAGCCTACTTTGACAGAGAACTTCCAGAGAGGTTCAAACCAGATTCAGAAGAGGAAGTGGTACAAGGGATATCATTGCTGATGTCCAATGCATCTTGGCTGAAAGTAGAAAATACCTGTGCTTTATTGACTATGCAAAGGCTTTCAATTGTGTGGATCATGACAAGCTATGGACAATATTGTAAAGTATGGATATTCCTGAACACTTAATTGTGCTCATGTGGAGACTGCACGTAGACCAAGAGACAGTTGTTCGAACAGAACATGGGAACACTGAATGGTTTAAAATTAAGAAATGTGTGCAACAGGGTTGTATTCATTCACCATACTTATTCAACCTGTATACTGAGCAAATAATCCAAGAAGCTGGGTTATATGAAGAAAAACTTGGTATCAGGATTGGAGAAAGACTCACTAACAACCTGCGATATGCAGATGATATAACCTTGCTTGTTGAAAGTGAAGAGGTCTTAAAATACTTACTGTTGAAGATGAAAGACCCTAGCCTTCAGTATGGGTTGCATCTCAATGTAAAGAAAATTAAAATCTTCACCACTGGACCAATGAACAACATTCTTATCAATGGATAAAAGATTGAAGTTATCAAGGACTTCATTTTTCTTGGATCAACCATCAACATTCATGGAAGCAGCGGTCAAGAAACCAAATGACATATTGCATTAGGAAATCTGCTGCATAAGACCTTTTTAAAGTGATGAAGAGCAAAAGTTTGAGGACTCAAACTTACCCAAGCCATAGTATTTTAATTAACATCATATGCATGCTGAAGTTTTACAGTGAATAAGGAAGACATTAAACTTATAACTGCTTAATTTCTTAGATGAGTTGGATCAGTGCTGCAGCCTGCCAAAGCAAAAACAGACAAATATTTCTAGGTCAGATCTTGTCAAGCAGTTACCAGATTCATGACTGTCAGCCTTCCCCATATTCATCGATGTTTATGAGCTATTGGCATAGAACATTTAGAAAATTCTACAGCCTTTAGGAACCTCTGCATAAAACCTTTAAAGGTGACCTGTTTTGTACGGCACAATTAGTCCAGCTTTTTTAGCTTGGGTTATATTGTGTCAGATTGTTGCCAGACACTAGATAGTAGACTAGAGGTTTTAATGGTTATTCCCACTTGCTACTTAACTTATAGCTCTAGATATTAAAGTGGAATATTAATACTACTAACCCTTGGGATATGACTTCTAATTGTAGGGTCTAATTCAACAAGGAATAGAACACACTACTTTGTCCTCAATTCTTGCAAAGAAACAGAACAAGTTGTAAAATGGTTCCTGTTGTAACATCTATCTTAAAATCTATTGAGGAAGAAGATAGTGATGCACCCAAAACATTTAGGGAGTGACACTATTCTTGGTTACCATCTTCATCTTCTTTAAAACTTTACATGCACATAATTTGAGGCTCTTGCATGATAATTATTTTCTCATCTTTCTGCTTCTACAGTTCTGCAATTCTGGTTTTGTATCTTCATAACCATTAGGCATAAATCTCTGTCCCTTCAAAGTCAGAAATTGAAACACATCTCTAGTTTAGTAACTTTGCAGAAGATTTCAAAAGTCAAGAAAGAATTGCGTTGTGAGGTTTTCATCTTTTTTCTTACCCACTGGTTACACCATCCTTAAGCAGTTGTGCTTGCATCAATTCCAACTCATGGTGACCCATGTGTGCCAGAATAGAACTGTGCTCTATATAGTGGTTTATTTTTTTTTAGTGTTTTATGGTGAATTATGTTATAGTTTATATGGGAGAACACTGGTTTTACATTGATCCTATTGTATATTGTTTCATTGCCATGGTTACAATCCCCTCCATGCATCATCAACCAACCAAAGCATATACTCAACAAGCCTGCCCCCCAGTCCTCAGCACACAGAGCCTCTCCCTTTCTGGGTGTAAAGTCCCCACCATTCCATCTCTCCATGCCATTGTCTCTGCCTCCATCTCTGGAATCACTGCTTCTCTGGGTAGAGTCCCGCTCTCCGCTCTTCTCCCTTAATGGTCCCAGGGACCTCCGCTCCTAGACTGCAAAGTTAATCAGTCCCCTCCTTGCTACAAAATGTCTACCTGTACATTTCCAACCCTCACAATCAGCCCTGATAACAATTATTCACTATTGTATCACAAGAGACCTATCTGCATTTGCTTTCATTAGCCCTGCCTAAACAGATTGGACTTAGTGGAGATTCTACATTCCTCTATGTCCTCTGAATCTAGAGTCCCTCTTGAAATCTTGTAAGCCAATCACTTCTTGCCTTGGAAGCCCCCACATTTTGGGTAGCCAATGTCCAAGTTGCCCATCCCTGTCTACTCTGTGTATGGAGGGGGTGGGAATGATCCTTGCTGTAAAGATTTGTTCCGTCTTTTGAGCTACTGCATCCATAGGTGTAGGTCAAGTTCATCAAATTGTTTCAGATTACTCTTTTTTTTCCCTCTAGTTGAGCTCTGGCCATCCAGTCATTGAAGCCAGATTAAATGGGTATTATCTGCAAGTATAGGTGTTCTTGTGCATATGCCCTCTCTTCTTAACAGCTGGATGCTTCACTCTCCACTCTAGTCCTCTGTGGCTATGTCACTGACTCTGGGCCCTAGAGTTCTATATAGTTTTCAAGGGCTAATTTTTCAACAGTAGATTGCAAGGCCTTTCTTCTGAGAAAATTTGGGTGGACATCGACCTCAAAAGTTTTGTCCATCAATAAAGCATATTCTTTAATTGTTTGCACTGCTTAAGGACTCCTGTTGTTGTTAGGTGCCATCAATTCAGTACTGACTCATAGAGAACTTATGCACAGCAGAATGAAACACTGCCCAGTCTGTGCCAACCTTACAATCATTGCTGCACTTGAGCCCAGTGCTGCTTGCCAATGTGCCAGTTGGGCGTCCTTCCTCTTTATCTTTGACCCTCCACTTTATCAAACACAGTATCCTTCTTCAGGGACTGGTCACTCCTGGCAATACGTCTGAAATATAAGAGACAAATTGTGGCCATCCTGGCTTCTAAAGAGCATTCTGACTGTACTTCATTCACCACAGATTTGTTTGTTCTTTTGGCAATCTATGGCACTTTATATTCTCCTCCAATATCCCAACTCAAATGCATCAATTCTTCTATGATCTTCCTTTTTCACTGTCCAACTTTCACATGCATCTGACTTTAATGAAAATATCATGACTTGCATTAGGTGCACCATAGTCCTCAAACTGATATCTTCATCATTGAATACTTTAAAGAAGTCTTGTGCAGCAGATTTACTTGACTGCTACTTCCACGAGTGTTGATGGTATAACTGAGCAAAATAAAATCTTTGGCAATGTTAGTCCCGTCTCTATTTATCTTGATGTTGTCTATTGGTCCAGTGGTGAGCACTTTTGTTTTCTTTACATTGAGGTGCAACCCATAACAAAGGTTGAGGTCTTTGGTCTTCATCAGTGTGTATTATTAAGTGTTTTTCACTTTCAGCAAGCAAGGTTGTATCATCTGCATATTGCACGTTGTTGATGACCCTGCCTCGAATCATGATGCCAATTAATTATTTAAAGCTTTTTATTGTGAATTGTGTGATAGTTTACATGGGAGAACATCAGCTTTATATTCATCCTATCATATTTTGTTTCATTGCAATGATTATAATCCCTTCCATGCATTATCTTTCAACAGCATTGTCTTCCATTCCCTCTGTTTCGATTTGTTTTATGTACACCAAAGTACTCAGGAATATACAACCAGTTAAACAACCAAAGGGCAAAACCTGCAAGCCTGCCCCAGCCTGCCCCTCCACCATCAGCCCACAGCCCCTCTCCATCCTTGAGTCCAGGGTCCCCAGTCACTCCATCTCTCCACATTGTTGTCTCTGCCTTCATCTCTGGTGTCACTGCTTCTCTGGATAGGGTGCTGCACTCCACTCATCTCCCTTGATAGTCCCAGGGTACTCTGCTTCTGGACTGCAAAATCAACCATTCCCTTCCTTTTGTTATAAAATATCTACCTTTACATTTGCAACACTTACAATCTGTCCTGATAGCAATTATTCACTATTGAACCACAAAAGTCTTATCCCCATCTCCTTTCACCAGTCTCATAGAGATAGCTTGGAAACCACTCAATGGAAATTCCACCTTCCCTGTACCCTCTGAAACTAAGCTCCCTCTTAAAAGCTTATAACCCAGTTACTTCATGCCTTTGTACTCCCCCTGCCCCATTTAGGGTAGCCAATGTCTAAGTTGCCCATCCCTGTCTATCCTGTGTACCGAGGGGGTGGGAATGATCCTTGCTATAAAGATTTGTTCCCTATTTTGAGGTACTACATCCATAAGTATAGATCAAGTTCATCAAATTGTAGTGGATTACTCTTTTTTTCCTCTTCTTTCTTCCTCTAGTCAAGGTCTGATCATGCAGCCATTGAAGGCAGGTCAAATGGGTGCTATCTGCAAGTATGCGTGCTCATGAGCATCTCCTGTCACTTCATATCAGCTGGATGCTTCACTTTCCCCTGTAGTCCTCTGTGTACATGTCTCTGTCACTGGGTCCAGATATCCTCTGGTATCACCATACTTCCTGTGAACCCGGGTTGAGAACCCAGGTCTCAATTCAAGTTCACAGGAGTCTATTGAACATGGTTAGACATAGCTCACAACTTCATTGCTCTTTTTTCCCTTCTTCCCCTTATTGGTAGACTAACGTGGTCACCAACAAGACCACATGTCTGCTCATACCCATGAGGAAACTACTTTTATCACTGATTAGCTGATCACATCATATCATATTACAGAAGTTATTACATTATATCACAAAATGGAAGATGACTATATTATTATATAACTGTCAAACTACATCATTACATAATTGTCAAACCACTGAGGATCATGGGTTAGCCAAGCTGACATACAACTTTAACCACTATAGAGAGTTTAGTATTTTCAATGTTTCTGGCAGCAAAAAGAAACTCTGCTTTATATTATTATTTTTTAAGGAATAGGTAGTTTTATCCTCTACTTGTGTTATCATTTGTTTGTTGTTGTTGTTAAGTGCCATCGAGTCGGGTCCGACCCATAGCGACCCTGTACAGGGTTTCCGAGGGTGTAAATCCTTACGGGAGTAGAAAGCCTCATCTTTCTCCCACGGAGCGGCTGGTAGTTTCGAACCGCTGACCTTAAGGTTCGCAGCCCGATTCGTAACCACTACGCTACAACTTACAAAAAGAGATTTAAGATTGCAACAAAATGAGAACTTTGATTTATGCAGTCAGATTTTTAAATTTCCAAGTAGATTATATTTTTTAAACTTTTTATTGTGAATTGAGTGAAAATTTACAGAGCAGATAATTTATATTCAACAAATCACATATTTCATTTCAATGATTGCAATCCTACTGGTTGACTAAAAATTGAACCATGAGGGTAAGTTCAGTTGCAGACCTGAAGGGTGACCAAAGGCTGTAATGTCTTTCTGATTATAAGCATGATCTTTTTTTATATATAATTTTGAGCTTTGTAACACATTTTTTCTTACTCTATCCAGAACCTTCTAACGTGGTCTCTTGGAACAACAGGTCTTTGTGATACAGGGATCAAGGCATAGTCTGAATGGATAAAAGAGGGAAAATAATATTAAGGTACTTGACTTAAGTAAGGTCTAGAACTGAAAGTGAAGCATCCAACACCAGAATGCCCACACTTGCAGATAGTACCCATTTGACCTGCTTCAAAGGCTTGATGACCGGAACATGAATAGAGGAATTTGACAAAGAGAACAAGTGTAAATTGCTTCAATTTGATGAACTTGACCTATACTTAATGGATGTAGTAGCTCAAAATACCAACCGGGAGGGAAGGAGTCTTCACATCAAAGATCAAAATCTATTTTCTTCTGGTAACTATAGGCTTATTTTACAGCTCTTTTTCTAATTATTGGAGATGTGTTAATGTGCTGATTTAGTTCTTTCTTCTTTTTGATATGTACATTTATTGCTATAAATTGCCCTTTGAGCATTCCTTTTGCTGTGTCCCAAAGGCTGTAGTATGTTGTATTTTCGTTCTCATTTGTTTCTAGGAATTTTTAAATTCATTTTTTATTTGTTCTACTACCCAGTATTTTTTAAGCATGATGTTATTCAGTGTCCAAGTATTTGATTTTATTTCCTTGATCTTTCTATTGCTGGTTTCTAATTTTATAGCATTTTGATTTGAAAAGATGCTTTGTAGTATTTTGATGTTTTTAAATTTATTGAAACTTGCTATAAATTTGATAGTCTATTCTGAAGAATGTTCCATGTATACTGTTTCTTCTTTTTGGGTATGTGAATTTATTGCAATAAATTATCCTCTCTTCACCACTTTCACCATGTCCCAAAGACTTTGGTATGCTGTGTTTTCGTTCTCATTTGTTTCTAGTAACTTTGTGAGTTCACATTTATTTTTTGCTACTACCCAGGCACTTTTTAGCAGGATGTTATTCACTTTCCACGTATTCGACTTTATTTCCTTGATCTTCTTATTGTTGATTTCTAGTTTTATAGCATTGTGATCTGAAAAGATGCTTTGTAATACTTTGATGTTTGTAAATATATGGAGGATTGCTTTGTGACATAACACATGGCCAATTCTGGAGATAGTTCTATGTACATTGGAAAAGAATGTGTTCTGTGCTGTTGTGGGGTTGAATGCTCTGTACATGTCTATGAGGTCAAGTTGGTTGATTGTGATGTATAGTTCCTCTATGTCTTTGTCGAGTTTCTTTCTGGATGTTCTATCCATTTTTGAAAGTGGCCTTTTAAAGTCTCCCACTATGATTGCAGATTTGTCTATTTGTTTCTTCAGTTCTAGTTGTTATTGTTGTTAGGTACCTTTGAGTCAGTTCTGACCCATAGCGACCCTGTGTAGGGGTTTCCAAGGAGCACCAGGTAAGCTTGAACCTCCGACCTTTCAGTTCAAGCTGACTTTGCAGCCCAGCTCATTAACCTTCATCGCCTCACCAGGACTCAGCATTTCCTCTATATATCTTGGTGCTCTTTCATTGGGAGCATAGACATTTATTATGGTTATGTTATCTTGCTCCATTGACCCTTTAATCATGAAATAGCGTTCTTTGTCTCTTATGCTGGTTTTTGTCTTAAAGTTTATTTTATCCGAGATTGCTATTGCCACTCCTGCATGTTTTTTATTGCAATTAGCTTGGTATATATTTTTTCCATCCTTTAACTTTTAGTCTGTTTTTGTCTTTGTGTGTAAGGTATGTCTCTTTCTGGCAGCATATTGAAGGATCTTGTTCTCTTATCCATTCTGCCACTCTCTCTTTTCACTGGTGCATTTAATTTATTGATGTTCAATGTAACTATCAATAGGTAACAATTAATTCCTGACACTATGTTAATTTTTGGTGGTGCTGTTCATTCATTTGTTCTTCATAACTTCTTGTGCTGAGTTCACATTTTTGTGCTATTTCTTTTCCATTTCTTCATAGTTTTAATGTTTCCTTGTACTACTTGGATCTTCGTTTTCATGGTAAGTTGTGAAGTATTAACTTTCTTTGAGGTTACCCTATAGTCTACTAACTCTTCCCTCCATTTAAGACAGTCTATTGTATCCTGCAATCTATCTGACCTCCTCACCACCTGGATCTCTGTTCCTATATTTTTCTCTTCTTTAACATTGTTGTTATTTTGATCTTTGATTGGCCTCACAAGTCCTCTGAATTATTTTTTGTAATTTTGTTCTGTTCTGAACTCTGCTATCTGTCGACTGAGTTTTGGGCAGAGTTGTCATGTCTGTCAATGTCTAGTTGTTGTCTGTTCTTGTTGGTTTTCATTGCAAAGAACTTCCTTTAGGATGTTTTGAAGTGGTAGATTGTGTTTGACAAAAATCTCTTACGGTCTGTTTATCCTGGAATGGTGTGATTGCACCATCATATTTGATTGACAGTTTCTCTGGGTATACGATTCTTGGTTGGCAGTTTTTTTATTCTTTAGGATTTTATATATGTTTCCCCATTGCCTTCTTGCCTGCATGTTTTCTGCTGAGAAGTCAGAGCTTAATCTGATTTGCTTGCCTTTGTAAGTAACACTTCTCTTTTCCCTGGCTGTTTTTAGGATTCTCTCTTTGTCTTTGATTTTGGAAAGCTTGATTATGATATATCTTGGTGACATCATAAACATAATATCATAATCATAAGGTGTCTATCTTTCCTGGGGTTCGTTCAACTTCTTGAATACTTATCTTCTCATCCTTCAAGATATTAGGGAAAGTTTCTTCCAGAAACTATCTCCTCTGTGGACTTCTGTGATTCTTCCTGTTCTATAATGCCAATAATTCATAAATTATTCCTCTTTATGTTATCCAAAATGAATTTTAGACTCTTTTCAGATTTTTAATCTTTTTTTTTTATGCTTGCTCTTCTATCTTAGCAGTATTGAGAAATTTGTCTTCCAGCTCGCTGGTTCTGGCTTTCATCTCTTCAATTCTACTCCTTTGCCCTTTCAGTGTATTGTCCATTTCTCATATGCTATTATTAATCATCTGGACCTCTTTTTGCAGGCTTTGAATTGTTTCCAATGCTATATCTATCTTGTTTGATTGTTCCTGTGGCACTTTACTGACTTCTTCCTTATTTTCCTCCATCCTTCTATGGAGCATTTGAATTTGTCTCCATATCATTCTTCTGAATTCCTTCTCAGGCAGATCCAAATCATGTTCTTCTAATAGGAAGTCTATGTCTGCCTCCAGTTCATTTGTCTCAGTTACTCTTTTCTATGTTTCTACATGTTCTGCAATCTATTATTGTGTTTTTTCTTGGACTTTTTAATAGTTAGATGTGTTTTCAATGATTAAATGAATGTATGTTGCTGTGTTGTTAAGCTTACTGAGTGTCTCCTGGTGGATGTGATCTTGAGATAGGCTCTCCTTTTCACGTCTCTTATTACTCAGCTGCAGGCTATCTTAGAAAGTGTTGGCTGTCTGTGTAATGCCTAGCATCTGGTATTGGCTCCTGTCTGGATGATGGAATATTATATGGTATGCTTGTAGCTTGGCTATATGTGCATGATTGCTGTCTCTACTTGGGTAATGTGGGAAGAAAAAGCTTCCACCCCTAGGAAAAATAGTGAGACCATGAGGACCAAAACAGAAGCAATATAGAAGCAGATATAAAAGCCACCACACAAAAACAAAATAAAATCATAGCTGACTGTCCAGTAGCCTTTCCTACACAGGTCAGTGTGCATGCACAGTAGAAACTTCCAGTGGTGGATGGGATATCCACTCACTGAGGCCTTTCCTGTAGTCACAACTGTGGAGGTGCACATATAGATATTGAGAAATGAATGGAAGAAAGATTGTCCACTATTTTTATTTCTGAAGATTAGTTAGGCATCTGTGTATGCACAGCATAATTCTCAAAATAGCTGTGTCCTTGTATACAGCAGTTGGTGTTGGCTCTTTACTTTTATGTTGGGGTTTTACAAGCTGCAAATAAGGTTTTGCCAGGCCTGCTGACCCTTGTTAGTTAGGGCAGGAATAAAGGCTTATGCCTAAGTCAGCTTTAGGTCTGAGTCCCAGAGTCAGAAGCAGCCAAAGGATTAGCTTGTTGCACCACTTTCAGGGATTTCCTCTTTGTGCTGTGGGAAAATTGTACCCTGTGGATGCAGTGCTGGACCCTTTTGGGGGTGTGCTACCACCTGCCTGAGGGTGTCTGGGCTAGGCAGAGAGGGTGTGACAGGGGAGAAAAGGAAAGAAAGGTATAAAAATCCATCACATGTCTTTTTCCAGATGTGGCTCCATGGTTTCAGTTGTGCATCAGCTTGGCTGTGGCCCCACGATCTGATCTCAGCCCAGGCTGAGGAGACCACAGGCAGCTTCCCAATTGATTGAGAAATTGCCATGTATTCCCACCACAGTCAGATTTCTCCACCTGTGGGCACCAAAAATTGATTCCCTAATTCCCTACAATATATATTACGAGCTCTGTTAGCGTAGTGGTTAAGAATTGGGCTTTAAACTGCAAGGGCATTAGTTCGAAACTACTAGCTGCTCCGCAGGAGAAAAATGAGGCTTTCTACTTCCATAAAGATTTACAGCCTCGGAAACCCTGTTCAGGGTCGCTATGGGTCGGAACCGACTCGATGGCACTGAACAACAACAACAATATATATTAGATCCAAAGCCATGGAACTATTCCAGCAAAGCGCCTTCTCTGGTTCTCCACTGAGTAGCCTCTCCTTCCCTGTCTCTGCCACATTCTTTTTTAAAATAGTCTAGCTTCTCAGATTATGTGCTCAACATACAGATTAAATAAGTATGGTGAAAGAATACAACTCTGGCTCACATATTTGCTAATTATAAACCAGTTAATGTTCCCTTGTTCTGTTTGAACAACTGCCTCTTGGTCTATATACAGGTTCCTCATGAGCACAATCAAGTGTTCCAGAATATTCATTCTCCATAATGTTGTTTATAGCTTGTCAGGATCCACACTATCTAAAGCCTTCTCATAGTCAATAAAGCAGAAGTAAACATCTTTCTGGTATTCCCTGCTTTTGTCAGGATCCATCTGACATCATCAATAATATCTCTAATTCCATGTCGTCATCTGAATCCAACTTGAACCTCTAGTAGTTTTCTGTCAATGTATGGTTGCAGTGATTTTTTAATTATATCAAGCAAAACTTTACTTGCCAGTAATATTAATGATATTGCCCGATGATTTCCACATTGTACTGGGCCACCTCTCTTTGGAATGGAAACAAATATGGATCAATTCTAGTCAGGTGAAAAGGAGCTGTCTTCCAAATTTCTTGGTATAGATGAATGAGTGTCTTCAGTGCTGCATCAGTTTGTTGAAAGATTTCAAATTGTATTCCATTAATTCCTGGAGCCTTGTTCTTTGCTAATGCTTTCAATGCAGCTTGGACTGCCTCCTTCTGTATCTTTGGCTCTTGTTTACATGCTACCTCTTGTAATGGTTGAAAACTGACCACTTAGTTTTGGTATAATGATTCTGTGTATTCCTTCACTCTTCTTTAGATGATTTCTGCATCAAAATTTGATATTTTGTCCATAGAATCCTTCAATATTACAAATCAAGGGCTGAATGTTTTCTTCAGTTCCCTCAGCCTGAGAAATGCTGAGCATTTTCTACTGTTTTGGTTCTCTAACTGTAGTTCTTTGTACAGTTCACTATAATATTTAACTTTGTTTTCTCAAGCTGCCCTTTGAAATTTTCTATTCAACTGTTACTTCCTCATTTCTTCCTTTTGCTTTAGCATCTCTTCTCTTTACAGCAAGTTTCAGAGTGTCTTATTACATCCATTTTAGTCTTTTTCTTAATAACCTTTTGCTTTCTACCTGTATGATATTCTTGCTATCATCCCACAACTCTTTTGGTCTTTGGTCATTAGTATTTAATTCCTCAAATCTGTTCTTGAGATGATCTCTAAATTCAGGTGGAATAAGTTCAAGGTCTTTTTTGGCTCTTATAAATTTGGTTTCCACACTAAAGTGATCATAGGAAAATGTAGGTGCTCTAGGACAAAATACCAGGTAGGTGGTGAATCTGTTACTATAGAAATGTGGTTTGTGGCCTTGGTTTCATTTAGAAACAATGGATTCAGATGCCTGAGTAAACAAACTTTATTTAGAATGTGATCCCAGAAAACAGGGAAAAACAATGAGGAAGACATACCAGAAAAGGAAGGAAGCCAATAAAAAGTGTGCAAATAGCACTCAACTCTGTTGGGGTCCTTCAAAAAAAGAGTATTGAAGGAATATTTTCAAATGGCAAAACCATGAAATATGGTTTCATGCAAATACCCAAGGACTATGTAGCCTGACTTTTAACTCATCAAGTATAATGTGAAACAGTAAATTACTAATACAAGTTTAAATAAAGACTAGATGTATTATCTACTAGGCAAAATATATTAGCTTTGTTAAGAGCAGGGAACATTTGCATAGCCATTTGAGAGTTGTATAAATTAGATTCTGTCTCCACAAAGTTAAAAAACAGCTCAAAGACAATCAAGGTCACACAACATTATAAAATAGATAACGCCTTACACGACTTCCTAGGCATTAGACTACTACTTTAAGCATTCTTGAAAGGGCAGCCAATGATCTCTTTTGCCCATGTCAATATTTTCCATAATTTTACTGACAGCAATGTAAAATGTGCCTCAGCATTATGTCATTTGAATGGCAAGGAAACTGGAGTGTTTGTGCATTTATTCTAGTCTGCTATCAACTCTAAGATTTTAATTTTATAGCACATTCTTGCTTACTTTATGCATTAGCCAAGCATTTTCTCATGAACAAAAAATGTTCTTAAGCTGAGAGTCACAAGTATTGGCTATCAGCAGTATTGGTCTGTGTGGAGAGATGAAATCTGAGGGGAAGTGAAGGGAAGAGTGGAGGGTGTGGAAGCACTACGAGTATCTGATACCTCTGTGCTCTTTAAATACGGATATGTTGATTTGTGTATCTGTAGTTCCTCATGTGAGTTTCCTGAGAGGCAGGGAATTTCTCTCTTGTTATCCACTGTCTTTCCAACACAGTGTGTTGTCCAATAAACACTACAAAAACCCACTTCCATACAGACAATTCTGACTCCTAATGATAGACTAGATCTGTTCCCTAGGATTTCTGAGAGTATAAATCTTTGCAGAAGCAGACTGCCTCATCTTTGTCCCATAGGGTGACTTTCAGGTTAGAACCACCAACTTTTGGTTTAGAGCTCAAAGCTTAACCCACTGTGAGATCAGGGCTCTTTAAATGCTCAATTTTACTCATCAATGATGAGTGCTATTAAGTAAATATGTGCCTAAAGATTGACCTTGAAGTCAAGTTGCAATTCAGACTCAGAGGAAGGGCATTTGCAATGAATAAGCCAGTATCGTCAGGCTTTGTGTAGTGTCTTTGGAACATCAGCAACACAGTCACTCACCAGTAACTCATTCCATAACCAATCTCCATCTCCACCCAAGTCTTGTTCATATTAAGAACAGAAGGACACAAAGTACAGACTCTGCCTTCAGCATATTTTAAAATGGTCAGCAACACATTGTTATGCCTTCTACACATTGCTTAATTACTTCATACTTTATATGTTTGTGTTAATACACACCCACACTCTTATATTCACTTTCCAAAACTCACAGCAAGAAAGTAGAAAATAGTAGAACTACATTTTCAATGATACATGTGGTATGCCTGTCCTAGTGAAATTTGAAAAAGTCTATGAAAAATCTAAATTGCATGTAGGCATCACTGAACAGACCTAAGAGATGTCCTAGGTTTATTAAGTAGCCAGATGGCCTTCCAGAGTAGCCAGAAGAGCAGACAGATGACAAATGATGAGGGTCCCTCCCTGGGCATTTTTTTTGAGACAATGTGTTGACATTAGATATGGAAGAAATCCATAACTGTACTGTTCATGCAAATTTTCAAGAAAAGCAGGTGCTATTCACTGACCCTACCCAAATGAAATGTTGCCAGAGAAAGTAGCCCAACTTCCTTTTAAATTCAATTTCAACTGGCTCTTTCCCCACCAGCACACACAAAAATACTTCAATTTGAAACTCTAAACAAAAAACAAAGTGGGTGAAAAACAACTTGAAAATTGTTCTTCTTTTGAAATGGCTGACAGATGTCTTGCAGAAACTTGGAGCCTCATCTGACTGCCTAAATTCTACTCATTTTAAATGGAATGCTCATGAAAACATTCACCATAGTCAAACTATAAACTGATCTAAAGAAAATTCTCAAAATCATTGTATGCATTTGAACTGATGTCAATATTATATAACAATTAAATGATTTGAAAATACAGAGGGAACATTGTAGATTGCGTAGGCGATAGTCCTTAAACAAAGTCTCCGGAGTTTGTCCATGATAATGTGTATGTACTTCACAAGTATGTATGTGCATCACATTTCAAGACATCCCAGTGTCATTCAAGTCAGTTGGTTCTGAAATTCTGAGTACTCTTACTCCAGTTAAGTCCCACATAAACAAAATTTCTGCTGTTGTTGGCTTCTATATAATCATTTCCAACTAATAGTAACCTTATGTGACAGAGTATAACTAACCCACAGGGAGTTTTTTACCATGTAATCGTTATGGATTAGATCATGAGGTCTTTCCCCCTATGGTGGGTTCAAAGCGTGGACCTTTCAATTTATACAGTGGTGCCTAACCATTGTACCACCAGGGCTCCTTTGTTTGTTGTTTTTCAATGCTGTTGAGTCTGTTCAGACCCATAGCGACCCTTTATAGGGTTTCCTAGGAGCAGCTGGCGAGCTTGGTCCACCAACCTGGCAGTTCAGTCTTGCGCGTTAACCCACAGCGCCACACCAGGACTCCAGGGCTCCGTTGTTGTTGTTACGTGCCGTGGAGTTGGTTCTGACTCATAGCGACCCTGTACAGGGTTTCTGAGGCTGTAAATCTTTAAGGGAGCAGAAAGTGTCATCTTTCTCCAGCAGAACAGCTGGTAGTTTCGAACTGCTGACCTTGCAAACTGTTCGGACCTCTAAACACGCAAACAACAATTCATCTGTAGGTTTGTTGTACTGTGGTAGCTTGCATGATTCTCTGATGTTAGAAGTTGTACCATCAATATTTTAAATACCGTCACCCATGGTGGATATATTTCAAGAGAGTTTCAAGATGAAGATGTAATAGGAAGAAGGAGAGGCATACTACTTCTGAATGTTTAGCCAGTGAGAACCTGATGAATAATGGCATAATATTGTCAGATATTGTGTTAGAAAATGAAAAACATGAATAACAGCAGTTTATTATTATATATAGTGCCAAAAGATGAGCCTCTCAGGTTGGAAGTCATCCAAAAATGCTGCCTCTTCAAAGTACAATTGACCATAATTACATAAAAATGCAGTAAAGATTTCAAGACTATATTTGCTTATGGGTCAAAACTAAAAATGGGGATTAGCAGCTGCAAACATCCATTAATAATCAAAATATGGAATGCACGAAGTGTAGATCTAGGGAAATTGGAAGTTGTCAAAAATGAAATAGAAAGCCTAAGATCAATACCCAGAGCATTAGTGAGCTGAAGTGAATCAGACAATCATATGGCTTACTATGCTCAGAATGACACATGCAAGAGGAATGGCATTGCATTCATGATAAAAGTAACATTTCAGCATATCTTGAAGTACAATGCTGTATGTGATAAGATAATGTCCGTATGCTTAAAAGGAAGATCAGTTAATACCACTATTATTTAAATCTATAAATCAACCACGAAAATCAGCAGTGATGAAACTGAGGAATTCTGCCAACTTCTTTAGTTTGAGATTAATCAAACTAAAGAAGCATGCAATCAAGATGTTTTGAAAACTACTGGTGATTGGAATACAAAGGTGGGAAACAAAAAGGAAGGATCAATAGTTGGAAAATATGGCCTCGGTAATAGAAAAGATGCTGGAGATCATAAGATAGTGCTTTACAAGACTAACAACTCAGTAATTACAAATAGCTTTTTAAAACAACTTGGTGATGATGGCGGTTGTGTTCCATCTAATCAGTTACTATTCATAGCAACCCAGTATAAGATTTTCAAGGTAGTTCAAACCCACCAGCTGCTCCTCAGAAACCCGATACAGGTTCTCTATGAATTGGAATTGACTCAAAGGCATTTAACTTAATCTTTATGGGAGAATAAAGCCCTGTCTTATTCCCATGGAGTAACTGGTAAATTTGAACTACTGACCTTATGGTTAGCAGCTCCACTACTAATCCACTATGCCTCTAGGTCTTCTTTTTAAACAACACAAATCTATACACATAGATTCCAACAGATGTCATATACAAGAGTCAAATTGACCACATCTATGAGAAGTAGAAACGCTCAATATCATCAGCCAAAGCAAGGTCAGGCTATGACTATGGAACAAACCATCAATTATTCATATTCAAGTGCAGATTGAAGCTGAAGAAAATGAAAACAAATTCATGAGAGGTTATGAATATGAATACATCCCAACTGAATTTAGATAACATCTCCAGAATAGTTTTAATGCATTAGATACTAATGACTGAAAACCAGATGAGTTGTGGGATGACATCAAAAACATTATACAGGAAGTAAGCAAAAACATCATTAAAAAGACAAGAAAGACAGAAAAAACAAAAATGGATGCCAAAAGAGACTCTGAAATTTGCTCTTGAATGTAGAAAGGCTAAAGCGAATGGAAGAAATAAGGAACTAAAAGAGCTGAGCAGAAAATTTCCAAGGGCAGCTCAAGAAGACTAAGTCACATATTAGAATGAAATGTGCAATGACCTGGAGTTACAAAACTAAAAGTGAGGAATATGCTTAGCATTTTTTAAGCTCAAAGAGCTGAAGAAAAATTCAAGTCTTGACTTACAGTATTGAAGGATTCTATGAGCAATATATTAAATAATACAGAAAGCATTAAAAGAAGATGGAATGAATATACAGTCACTGAACAAAAGTCAGAAAAAGAAAAAAAAAATCAATGTTTAACCATTTCAATAGGTAGCATATGATCAAGAGCAATGGTACAAAAGGAGGAAGTCCAAGCTTCATGAAGGCATTAGCAAAGAACAAGACCCTGGAATTGATGGAATACAAATGGAAATCTTTCAACAAACAAGCAGCACTGGAGGCACTCACTCATCTATTACAAGAAATTTGGAAGACAGCTACCTGGCCAGCTGACTGGAAGAGATCACATTTGTGCTCATTCCAAAGAGAAGTGAGCCATTGGACTATGGAAAGCATTGAATAATATAAATAATATCAGATTAAATAAAATTTTGCTGAAGATAATTCAAAATCAGTAGCAGCAGTACATAGGCAGTAAACTTTCAGAAGTTCAAGAAGTATTCAGAAGAGAATATAGAACTAGGGACATCAATGTTGACATCAAATGGATTTTGGTTGAAAGAAGATGATATAAGAAACCTGTATACTTATGCTTTATTGACTATGCAAAGGTTTTTGATTGGGTAGACCATGATAAACTATGGATAAAATTACAAACAGTGGGAAATCCAGAACACTTAATTGTGCCCATGAAGAACCTCTACATAGACCAAGAATCAATTGTTAGAACAAACAAGGGATGCTGAATGGTTTAAAACCAAGAAAGGAATGCACCAAGACTGTATTCTGTCACCATATTTACTTAATATGTATGCTGAGTAAATAATCTGAGAAACTGGACTGTATGAAGAAGAACATGGCATCAGATTGGAGGAAGACTTGTTAACAACCTGTGTTATGCAGATGATGCAAGCTTGCTTTTTGAAGGCAAAAGGGCTTAAAATCCTGCTGAAGATCAAACAATATAGCCTAATGTATGGATTGCACCTCAGTGT
Source organism: Chrysochloris asiatica (assembly GCF_000296735.1). NCBI lineage: Eukaryota > Metazoa > Chordata > Mammalia > Afrosoricida > Chrysochloridae > Chrysochloris > Chrysochloris asiatica. Next base: position 4,066,083 of record NW_006408675.1, on the reverse strand, counting down.
AAAGAAAAGGAAGATCCTTATAAGTAGACCAATAAATAACATCTTGATAAATGGAGAAAAGACTGCAGTTATCAAAGTCTTTATTTTTCTTGGATTCATAATCAGCATTCATGGCAGCAGCAGTCAAGAGATAAAGCAACTTACTACATTAGGCAAAGCTACTTCAAAAGACCTCTTCATAGTGTTCAAAAGCAAAGATCTCAGTTTGAGCACTATGATGTGTCTGACCCATGTCACGGCATTTTCAATTGCCTCATATTCATGTGAAAGTTGGACAGTGAATAGGAAAGAACACAGAAGAATCAATGCATTTAAATGATGGTGTTAGAGAAGAATATTAAAAGTATTATGGGCTTACTGAAGCAAATAAATATGTGTTGCAAGAAGTACAATCAGAATACTCCTTAAAAGCCAAAATGATAAGTTTTCATTCTCTAATACTTCAGACATCTTATCGGAGGAACCAGTATCTGGAGAAAGGACATGATACTTGGTAAAGTAGAGATTTGGTGAAAAGGAGGGAGTTCCCTATGAGATGGGTTGACACAGTGGAAATAGCAACAGACTCAAATGGAACAATTGTGAGGATGGTGTATTACTGGACAGCATTTTGTTCTGTTGTGCATAAGGTTGATATGAGCTGAAACCAAATGGACAGCAACTATCCATAACAGCAAAGCACTAAAAATTAATGAGAACAAGTGAACTACTCATCTGCTATTATACTTCAAGAATTTATGCCTTGTGATAACTCACAAATTACCAAATCATTCATTTAAAATAATTATTGGAATTATTACTATGTAGCTGCTGCTGCTGTGTGCCGTTGAGTTTGTTCTGGCTCATATTGACCCTCTATAGGGTTTCTGAGGCTGCAGGTCTTTATAGAAGAACACCTCATCTTTCTCCTGCAGAGTGGCTGGCAGATTCAAACAGCTGACATTGTAGCTAATAGCTTAATGTGGAATCCACTATACTACCATAGCTACTATATGGCAAGCACTGATAATTTGAGGCAAAGACAAAAACAAAAACAAAAACAAAAACAAAAAAGTAGTAGTTTTTTCTTTATGAAGATTGCTATTGTTGTTGTGAGTCATCAAGTTAGCTCTGATCCATAGTGATCCTTCGCACAACAGAATGAAACAATGCCCGATCTGCTGCCAATCTCACAATCATTGGTATGCTGGAGTCCATTACTGTTGCCACAGTGCCAATCCTTCTCACTGGGGGGGCTCTTCCTCTTTTTTGCTGATATTTTTACCAAGCTTGATATCCTTCTTCAGGGACTGATCCTTCCTGATAATATATTCAAAGTATGGGACACAAAGTCTGCACATCTTGATTTCTAAGGAACATTCTGGTTGTACTTCTTCCAACACAGATTTGTTTGTTCTTCTGGAAGTCCATAATTAAATGCATCAGTTTTTTTAGGGTCTTCATAATTCATTGTCCAACTTTCACACGCATAGAGGCTATTGAGAATATCATGAATTGGGTCTGGTGCACTTTAGTCCTCAAACTGATAACTTTGCTCTCAACCACTCTGAGAAAAGAATTAGCAAATAACAAGAAGACACTTTCTGTGAAACACATATGAGTAGATAAACATATGCACTGACCATGAAAACAGATGGGAACCTTGTCAAGGAGATAGAGAATTGCGGAAATTTCAAGATAGTTCTCAATCCCCAGGCTGAACTAAGGAGTAATCGCTATATACATAGAAATATCACTGAACAACTCAAAACAGTATATAACTAAGAAGAACAATTCATGAGGGCAGAGAAGAAAAATTTCCTAGAGGAGTGTGTTTGGGGGTATTTTAAGTATTAGAAAGCAAGGAACTTGATTTTGTCCTAGTTTTGCTTTGACCACTTTTACCAGACATTATATTACTCAAATGCAGAATGCAGAACCATATCAAATTTGCCTCAAAGTCATGCCTATTCCTCAAATTAAGTTTCCTTTTCTTTCTTTCTTTTTTTTTTAACTTCTGAGAGAGTGATTAAAATATGTATGGTGTCCAGCGTTTGGTGTGAAAAGTCGGAAAGCACATGGCAAATATAAAACATTGTCAGCATGTTCAACAATGATCATGATTCCTGAAGAAGCAGCAAGTTGGGATTTTCTCATCCTGTGCCCTCAGAATTATGACTGTCATCCAGGAGATGTGAGAAATCTATCTTAGCCCTTATGTAGCAAACCATTTTATTCTCTGCTCTTTACGTCTATTCAGGAATCACCAGGTAGATATTTTCCTTCTCATCAATCTAGGGCAGCAAAGGCTCAATATGGCCACTGGAAATTTGTCCTCAATCACTCTGCTTGTAGAAACTTTTACATTGATATGGATGACCCTGGAGGAGGTGGTAAATGTGAAGCACAACTACATATTTACAGTACACACAATGGAAAGATAAGTTGGACATACTGTATAGTTTTTCTATTATCCGAAGAATCAAGTGCAGCATGGCCAACAGACTGACACATGGCTTCTATTTCTAACTCTGCCACAGACACCTTGGCAGGTTCTCCAGCAACTGTAAAGCTGTGGGTTTTAATTTTAGGGAAAAGTTAACCATGTGACTTTCTGTGCCCGAGGGAACAGAGAGATAATTTAAAACAACAAAAAACGTTTTTTTTACTTTCTGGGATTGTCATCACAAATTTCTCTTCATGTTCAGAATTTGATTTTGTTTTTGCTCAATCTAGAATTTAGAGAGGGTAGCTATCACTTGACTTAGTGACTTGGCCCCCAAACACTTTTCTCTATGCTCAGCAATTAGGTTAGACTTATGGTTATAAAGCATCAAACTAAGGCTAGAGATCCCATGAGTCATTTCTATTGAGGATGTGGACATTTTTCTAATAGAAAATATTCACTTAGAGAACAAACAACTTCTTTACTGATAATAGTGGTTAGCTCCATCAAGTTGGCACCGACTTATAATGGCCCTAACGTGTGGTGCTGTGGGCTAATGCGCTGGACTTCAAAGTTGTTTGAGCCACACAGTCACCAGTGGCTCCTTGGAAACCCTATACAGAGTCACTGTGGGTTGGAACTGACTCGATGGCACTTAACAACAACATGCACAACAGAATGAAACACTGCCTGATCCTCTGGCAACCTCACAATCGTTGCTATACTTGAGCTCATTGCTGGGGGTCTTTCTGTTTTTCACTGACCACCCCCCCCCCATTTTACCCAGCATGAGGTCCTTCTCCAGAGACTGGTCCCGCCTGATAATATGTCTGAAGTATGAGAGACAAAGTCTGGCCATCTTGGCTTCTAAGGCACATTCTGGTGTACTTCCTCCAACACAGATTTCTTTGTTCTTTTGGCAGTCCATGGTGCTTTATTCTCCTCCACATCATTACTCAAATGAATCCATTCTTCTGTAGTCTTCTTTACTCACTGGCGAATTTTCACATGTATATGAGATTATTGAAAATACTATGGTTTTGGTCAGGTGCACCTTAGTCTTAAAACTGACCTCTTGGAGACTTTTAAAGAGGTCTTGTGCAGCAGATTTACCTAATGCAATATGTCGTTTGATTTCTTGACTGTTGCTTCCATGAGTGTTGATTGTAGAACAGAGAAAAATAAAGTCTTTGATAACTTCAATCTTTCTCCATTTATCATGATGTTATTTATTGGTCCAGTGTTGAGGACTTTTGTTTTCTTTACATTGAGTTGCAACCCATACTGAAGGATGTAAGTATTTTAAGTCCTTGATTTCATCAAACAAGGTCATTGAAGGGTAAGCAAATTTAATTATATAGATAAATAAAAAGATTAAAAATTCGACTCTTGCTGTTTTTGTTAGGTGCCATCAAGTTGATTCCAACTTATAGTGACGTTATTCACAACAGAATGAAACACTGCCTGGTCCTGGACTCCTCACAATCATAGTTAATCTTGAGCCCATTAATGCTGACAATGTGCCAGCCCATCTCATTGGGGTCTTCCTCTTTTTTCACTGACCCTCTCTCTACTTTACCTAACATGATGTCCTTCTCCAGGAACTGGACCCTCTGATAATATATCAAAAGTATGAGAGAGGAAGTCTTGTCATCCTGGCTTCTAAGGAGCATTGTGGTTGTACTTGTTCTAACACAGATTTGTGTGTTTTTCTTGTAGTCCAGGGTACTTTTAATATTCTTCTCCAACACCATTATCCTTATTCATTATTCAACTTTCACATGCATATTATGATGCTATTGATAATACCATGGCTTGGGCCAAATGTACTAAGTTCTCAAATTGACATAGTTATAGACTATTCATAGTTAATTACCCAAGTAGTAATCCTTTGAGATGATATACAGATTAAATTCTAGCATGAGTAACAGTATTAGAGATGCTTGTAAAGAAAGTCAAATAAAGGACTCATCCAACATAAATCTTTTTAGAAAACAGTTAGAAGCAAGACCTAGCAATCTTTTTAAGACCCATTTTTATGTGATGTCAATCCACTGATGAGGTCTACAATAGATTTCATGGAGTCTATGTAGAATCTCTGATAAGAAAGACCTTTCCTAGATAAACCACATTGAAAGAAACTGAGAAAAGATGATACAATTGTTAGTTCTTTCTCAACCTCTCCCAATTTTTCAAAGAGGTGGTTCAGAATGAATTTTGACGAAAGCCCAGTAAAGAGAAAGGTGATGAGAATAGGAGTAAGAAATGCTGGCTCCACTTTACTTAAAATATTATTATCCCTATTTTACAGATGAGGAAAATTAGATTCTTCATCTGTAAAATGGGGATAATAATATTCCTTCTTTGCACATTTCATTGGGTCTGTAAAGAATAAGTTAGCTCAAGAACCTTTTAAATATTTTGAAACACATTAAATGCTCTGAAATGTAGTGGTAAAAGAGAAAGACTGAAAAAAATGGTTATTAGAGCTGAATAAAAGCTTGAAGATACAGGAAAAGACGAGTGTTATATCAAGATGATGTGCAATCAAGTACATTTCAGCAGAAAAGTTTATAATTTGCCTTGGGTATTTGGAAACTTTGTGGTTCAAATCAACTTTGCAGTTCAGCACATTAAACTATAATCGCCATACCAGGATTACATCTCCTTGTTGTTGTTAAGTACCGTGGAGTTGGTTCCAATTCATAGTGACCCTGCACAGGGTTTCTGAGGCTATAAATCTTTATGGGAGCAGAAAGCCTCATCTTTCTCCCATGGAACAGCTGGCAGTTTCGAACTGCTGACCTTGAGGTTAACAGCCCAATTCATAACCACTATGCTACCAGAACTCCTTTCACCTTACATCATGATTTCTTCTTTCCTATTCGCTCCTCTACTCTCTTCTGTTATTCTCATCCTGTTTTTCACAGGGTAAAAGTTACAAATGGGATTAAAATACCATAATCATCACCCATATAGGTAGTAGGGCTAGCTTAGCATTCACTTGCCATTTCTGAAGCCACTACAAACTTTGCTGTAATTAACATGCCTTTGTATTGCCCTACAGAAGGACAGGACCATTTCATGGTAGGGAGAATATCAAGTTATTTTTATCTTATTCAGGACTCATTAAAAAAAAAAAAAACTTTTAATTGTGAATTAAGTAAAGGTCTACAGAATAGATCACAAGTTTTATATTCAACAAATCATATACTTTGCTTCACTAAACGGTTGTAATCCCCTCCGTGCACCAACAGTTAACAGCATTTACCTCTATTCACTTTACCCACTGATTTCCTTCCTGTGTTTCCCACCACCCCCATCTTTCCTCTACCAACCTCCCTCCGATTGGATATTACCTGCCCTGTCACTGATGTCAATGCATGTCTACCCTCTAGTGCATGCATTAAAAAAAGCATACAGGGATGCAAAATCATTTAAACAACCAAAGCAAGCCTTCCTCCTGGCCACCAGCACACACCCTTTCTCTTTCCATGAGTCTAGAGTCTTCAGATGCTCAATCTCTCCATGCCATCACCTCTGCCTCCATCTCCGGTGTCGCTGTTTCTCTGGTTAGGGTCCCACATTCAGCTCATGGTCTTCTCTCTTGATGGCCCTAGGGTCTTCTGTTCCTGGAATGCAATATTAATAATTCCCCCCTTTTTTGTTATACAACTTTACCTTTACATTTGTGACAATCTCAATTTGGTATGGTAACATCTACTCACTACTGAATCAATGAATCCCATCTCCATCTCTTTTCACCTGATACATCTGGACAAGAGAAAAACTTTTCAGCGGGGATTCTACCATCCCCTACATAGTCTGAAATTAAACTCTCTCTTGAAAACTAGTAAGTCAGCCACTTCATGCCTTTTAGCCCTCTCTCCATTTTAGGTAGCCAATGTCTAAGTTGCCTGTCCCTATTAACACTCTGTATACGAGGCATAGATTTGATCCTTGATGTGAAGACTCATTCCCTCTCAGCTGGTATTTTGAACTACTACATACATAAGTATAGGTCAACTTCTTCAAATTGTAGCAATTTACACTGGCTTCTTTTATTAAATTTCTTTATCTTCGTATAGTCGGGTTCTGATCATCAAGCCATTAAAGCAAGGTAAAATGGGTACTATCTTCAAATTTGGGAATTCTTGTGCATCTCCTCTCACTTCATATCAGCTGGATGCTTCATTCTCAGCTCTGCTCCTCTGTGGCTAGGTCCTTGTTCAGGCTGTTGTTATTCAGCTTTCTGTCTCAGTTTTGAACACACCTTCCATCTTCTACCAGAGCTTTGCAAACCACAGTCCTTTATTTGCCAGCTGGCTCCATGTTAGACTTTTCTAGAATTGCTAGAGGAAGGTTGCAACTTACTTGGGGAGGGAGAAGTAGTTGATATTTGTTCCAGTAATGTATATTCTTCACTCACTATATATATTCTTGAACCAGTAGCAGTAGTGTCTTGGCACCTCCTCTGAAATTTAAGTTCCAGATTCAATGGGCTTCTTCTCCAAATCTCTAATCTTTAAAAGCAATACAATTCCCATTTTTTCCCCCAATTCCTGGAATAATGGCCCCATCCAGCATTTGTTGTTGTTGTTGTTGTCAGGTGTCATCAAGTCAGAACTGACTCATAGTGACCCCATGCACAGCAGAGTGAAACAATGTCCGATCCTTGGCCAACTTTACTACAACCGCCACACTTGATGCCATCAATGATGTCACCTGGCTTATCAATCTCTTTGGGGGTCTTCCTCTTTTTCTCTGACCCTCCACCTTACCCAGCATGACATCCTTCTCCAGTGACTGTTCTCTCCGGACAATGTGTCCAAAGTATGAGAGACGAAACCTAGCCATCCTGGCCTCCAAGGAGCACTCTGGTTGCACTTCTTCCAAAACAGATCTATTGGTTCTTT
>NW_006408675.1:4045336-4057984 GCF_000296735.1 Chrysochloris asiatica | reverse complement strand
CTGCACAGGAACTTTTTAAAGTATTATTGTTGTTAGGTGGCCTCAAGTTGATTCTCATTTATAGCACCACTACGTACAGCAAAATGAAACACTGCCTGGTCCTGAGCCATCCTTACAATCACTTTCCATTATTGTTTGAACACATTGCTGCAGCCACTGTGTTAGTCCACCTCATTGACAGTCTTCTTTTTAACTGACCCTCAAATTTACCAAGCATGATGTCCTTTCCAGGGACTGGTCTCTCCTGATAACATGTCCAAAGTATGTGAGAAATCTTGACATCCTCTCTTCTAAGAAGCACTCTTCTGAACTTCTTCCAATACACATGTGTTTGTTCTTCTGGTGTTGTTGTTGTTAGGTGCCATTGAGTCAGTAACGACTCATCGTGACCCTATACACAGCAGAATGAAACACTGCTCGATCCTGGGTCAACCTCACTACTGTTGCCACACTTGAGTCCATAGATACTGCCACGTAGCCAATCCATCTCATTGGGGGTCTTCCTCTTTTTCTCTGACCCTCCACCTTACCAAACATGATATCCTTCTCCAGGGACTGCTCCCTGCTGACAATATGTCCAAAGTATGAGAGACGAAGTTTGGCCATCCTGGCCTCTAAGGAGCATTCTGTACTTCTTCCAAAACAGATGTACTGGTACTTTTGGCAGACTATAGCACTTTCAATATTCTCCTCCAACACCATAACTCAAAAGCATCAATTCTTCTATAATTTTCCTTATTCACTGTCCAGATTTTGCATGCATATGAGGTTATTGAAAATACCATGACTTGGATCAGGTGCACCTTAGTCCTCAAGCTGATATCTTTGCTCTTCAACCCTTTAAACAATTCTTGTGCAGCAGGTTTGCCTAATGCAATACGTCATTTGATTTCTTGACTACTGCTTTCATGAGTGTTGATAGTTAATCTAAGAAGAATGGAGTCCTTGACAACTTCAATCTTTTCTCCATTGACAAGAATGTTGTTTACTCTTCCAATGGTGAGGATTTTTGTTATCTTTACATTAAGATGCACCATACTGAAGGCTATGTTCTTTGATCTTCATCAGTATATGTTTTAAGTCCTCTTCACTTTCAGCAAGCAAGGTTGTATCATCTGCATTTCGCTGGTTGTTAATAAATCTTCCTCCCATCCTTATGTCACATTTTTCTTCATATAACTGAGCTTCTCGTATTATTTGCTCAGCATACAGGTTGAATAAGTATGGTGAAAGAATACAACCTTGTCGCCCACCTTTCTTAATTTTAAACCATTCAGTATTTCCATGTTCTGTTTGAACAACTGCTTCTTGGTCAAGGAACAGATTCTTCATGAGCACAATTAAGTGTTCTGGAATATTCAAACTTTGCAATGTTGTCCATAGCTTGTCATGATCCACACAATTGAACGCCTTTGTGTAGTCAATAAAGCACAGGTAAACATCTTTCTGGTATTCTCTGCTTTCAGTCAAGATCCATCTGACATGAGCAATGATATCCTTCATTCCACAGCCTCTTCTGAATCTGGCTTGCACCTCTGGAAGTTCTCTGTCAATGTATGATTGTAGCCATTTCTGTATTACCTTTAGTTAAAACTTTACTCACATAGGATATTAAAGAGATTGTTCAATGATTTCCGCATTCCTTTGGGTCACCTCTCTTTGGAATGGGCACAAATATGGATTTCTTCCAATCAGTCAGCCAAATAGTTATCTTCCAAATTTCTTGGCAGACATGAGTGAGTGTCTCTTGTGCAACCTCACTTTCTTAAAAGATTTCAATTTTCATTCCATCAATTCCTGGTGTCTTGTTCTTTACCAATTCCTTCAATGCCCCTTGGACTTCCTCCTTCAGTATCATTGGCTCTTGATCATATGCTACCTCTTGAAATAGTTGAATCTGTTTTGGAAGAAGTGCAGCCAGAGTGCTCCTTGGAGGCCAGGATGGCTAAGCTTCGTCTCTCCTACTTTGGACATGTAGTCCGGAGGAAACAATCGTTGGAGAAGGATGTCATGCTGGGTAGGGTGGAGGGTCAGAGAAAAAGAGGAAGACCTCCAACGAGATGGATCGGCCAGGTGGCATCATTGATGGACTCGGGGGTGGCAGCGGTGGTGAGGTTGGCCCAGGATCGAACATTGTTTCGTTCTGCTGTGCATGGAGTCGCTATGAGTCGGTTCCGACTCGATGGCACCTGACAACAACAACAACAACAACATTCTTGAGATGGTCAATAAATTAAACTGGTTATATTTTGGCTCTCATAGACCACAAGAGTAGTGGAATAACGTAAAGAACATCATCTCTGAAAAAAGTCATTAAAATAATAGGACAGAAAGAGAAGACTAAATTGACTGTCAGACAAAACTCTGAAACTTGTTTTTGAGCATAGAAAACTTAAGCCACTGGAAAAAATGAGAATGTAACAGCACTGAAAAAAAAATTCCAAAGGATAGCTGGAGAAGACAAAGTCAAGTCTTATAATGAAATAAGCAAAGACCTGGAATTGAAAAAATCAAAAGGGAAGAACACACTCAGCAATTCTCAAGTTGAAAGAACTGAAGAAAAAATTCAAGCCTCGGTTTGCAATATGAAGGATTCTATGAAAAGGAATACAGAATGACACAGAAAGCATCAAAAGAAGATGAAAGGAATACACAGAGTCACTGTACCAAAAGAATTGGTCAATGTACAGCCTTTTCAAAAAGTTGTAATATGATAAAAAAAAAAAAAAAAAAAATTGATGGTATTAAAGGAAAACTCCAGGCTGCACAGAAGTCATTGACAAAAAGCAAGACTACAGAAATTGACAGAATACAAATTAAAATCTTTCAACAAGCAGCACTGGATGTGCTCACTCATCTTTGCCAAGAAATTAGTAATTCAACTACCTGAAAAACTGATTGGAAGATATACATATTTGTACTCATTCCATATAAAGGTGATCCAATGGAAGAGGAAATAATCAAACAATATCATTAATATCACATGAAAGTAAAATTTTTCTGAAGATATTTAAGAAGCAGTTGTAGCAATGCATCAACAAGGAACTGTCAGAAACTTTAGCAGGAATCTGAAGAGAACGTGAAATAATTGCTGACATCAGATGGATCTTGGCTGAAGGTAAAAAGTACCAGAGAGACGTCTACTGTGCTTCATTGACTACACAAAGACATTCAACTATTTGGATCATAATAAACTCTCAGTAATATTGCAAAGAATGGTTATTCCAGAATACTTAATTAATTGTGCTTATGAGGAACTTGTATGTAGACCAAGAGACAATCATTAGAATAGAATAAGGAGATAGTGAGTGGTTTCAAATCAGGAAAATTGTGTGTCAGAGTTGTATCCTTTCACCATACGTATTCAATCTGTATACCGAGCAAATAATCTGAGATGTTCTATTACAGGAAGCAGAATGTTGTATTAGGATTAGAGGAAGACCTATTAACAACTTGCAATGTGAAAATGACAAAAACCTTGATTTCTGGAAGCAAAGAGGACTTCAAATATTTACTGAAGTCTCTGATCTTCAGTATGGATCAGCCTTCAGAATAGATTGTACCTTAATGTAAAGTAAACAGAAATCCTCGTAGTTGAATCAATAAATAATACTATATTCAATGGAGATAAAATTGAAGTTGTCAAGGGCTTCATTTTACCTGGATCCACAGTCAATGCTCATGGAAGTAGCAGTCACGAAATCATATGATATGTTACACTAGGCAAATTGGCTACAAAAGACCTCTTTAAAGTGTGCAAGAACAATGATATCAAATTTAGGACTAAAGTGACCTGAGATAAAGCCATAGTATTTTGAATCACCTTGTATTCATGTGAAAGTTGGGAATGAGTAAGGAAGACCATAGAAAAATCAATACATTTGAGTTATAGTGTTTGAGAAGAACATTAAAGGTACCATTGACTACCAGAAGAACAAACACATTTTGGCTTAGAAGAAGTACTGCCAGAATGCCCCTTAGAAGCAAAGATGGCAAAATTTGGTCTCTTGTACTTTGGACATGTTATCAGAAAGGACCAGTTCCTGGAGAGGGAAATCATACTCAGTAAAGTGGAGGGTCAGCAAAAAAGAGGAAGATTACCAATGAGATGGCTTGACACTAATGGATGGGCAATAACACTGGATTCAAACATAACACAAATTGTGAGGATGGCACAGAACTAAACAGTGTTTCATTCTGTTCTGAATAGATTTGATATGAGTGGGAACCGACTCAATGGCAGCTTAGTAACAGCAACAACAATATTACACAATGTGATATGAACTCAAGCATAAGAAAGCATCTGACCTGTAACAGATGCTCAATGAATATTTTTGAGATCTAAGTCTCTTTGTTTTTGTTTTTGTCCACTTTAACTGATGCCAGATGAGGCTGCTGCCCCAAACTAATGAACAGTGGAGGTGTTTTCATCAGCAGGAAGCATGCAGAGTATGCACTCCTGTGATTCCAAAATTGTTGCTCTTCAGGGACCTAAAAGGCCAGGGAAGAGTAGAGCTTAAGGTATATAAATCACAATAAGTCCTTTTAGCACCTGTTTCTTCTGATTCTTGGGGAAATTCAAGGTCTAAATTCCAAGTCTATTTCATCAGAGAGACTAAGTTTAAAGTCAGAGAGAATTTCACCTAATTTCTCTCAAACTTTGTACAACTTGGAAGTCATGTATGAAAGCAAAGACAAAAGAATGGCTTGTATTTATACTGGGTCGAATGATGACCTAAAGGCACTGCTCACTGGCAGCAGTCCTCACTCTGGACTCATGCAATAGAGGAGTTGTTTTAGACAAAGAACAAAATAAAATAAAATAAGCACCACTCAGTCTTCAAGCTTGCCAACCAAAGGCTTAAGTGAGTTTGTTTTGAAGAAATTCTATACTCCAAATAAATATTAACTAGAAAGAGAAAAAGGGGAAAGGAGGGAGTGAGGCAAGAATGAAAAAAAGGAAGGGAGGGAGGGAAAAAGGAAAGACAGGGAAACCATTATTCACTGTATTGTTAATTAGGGTATAAATTTCCGAGGCAAAGTCTGAAATCCATACAGCACTCCAGAAATCTATAAGGTCATTTCCAGAGTCTGATAACTCAAAGATAGTTCATTGTAGAGTCTGAACAACAATGTAAACTAAGAATATCCGACATGGTATGAGAGAAGAGCAATGGCATGGAATACTGTAACACTTGTGCAGAGACACGTTGCCACCGTGGACTTTCCTAGGCATGCTCCCTCCTCTAGTCAATGTTAACAGATCCACTCACACTTAACGAAAGTCTTGTCTGGTTATCAGAGACTTGGGCAGATGATAGCTCACCATTGTGGTTGGGAAACTTTGCAGTTTTACACATGACAGGCACCTGAGGGGATTGGACAAATATGAATAAGTAATATTTTTCAACAACTTAATATTTATAAAGTCTTATGATAACAGACTTACGTGCAGACCTCATCTAACCCTTATAACAACCTAGTGAGGTAGGCACTTCTATGACATTATTTTGTAAGGAGATTACAGAGAATCCAAAATGTTAGGTGTGTTGCTCAAGTTCACATAGAGAACAAGTAGCAGTCAGAATTTAAACCGAGTTCATCAGAGTCCAGGTGTGGCACAGTAGGATAAACACTGGACTACTAACCACAAGTTTGGCAGTTCAAACCCACCAGCAGCTTCTTGGAAAACCCTATCTAGGTCACTGTGAGTCAAAACCAGCTCAACAGCACTTAACAACAACAACACTCTGATTCTAGGTTCTTGGGTGGTACAAACAGCTTGAGCTTGAATATAAACTGACAAGATGGCACTTAGAACCTACCCAGAGGTACCGTGAGAAAAAGGGCTTGGCAATTAACTTCCATAAGATTGTTGTTGGTCTTGTTAGGTGCCATCAAGACTGTTCCTACTCATGGGGACCTCATGCACAACAAAATGAAACACTGGCCAGTCCTGTGCTATCGAAACCCCTATGGAGCACAGTTCTATTCTAACAGATACCTGGTTATCATGAGTCAGAATGGACTCAATAATAATTATCTTGGTTTGGTTTAATATGATTCCAGAACCTGTGCTATTAACCCTTCATGCTCAATCTTTCAAGCCAGAGACAGATACACAATAATACTATAATTGATAATAGACACTTTTATGTAACTCTAAAGAGTTTAGTGGGGAAGCGCGGTGGCTCCATACAATAATCACTGGACTGCGAACTACAAGGTTGGCAGTTCAAGTTCACCAGTCATTCTATGAGAGAAAGATGAGGCTTTCTGCTTCTGCAAAGATTTATAGTCTCAGACACCTATACAGAGTCTCAGTCAAGAACTCATCAAGTCAAGAACTCATCAAGTCAAGAACTGACTTGATGGCACTTATCCACAACAACAAAAAAGAGTTTACAAAATTCTTTTAAATATTATTTCAGTTGATCATCACAAGAACTAAGTGGTGTCATCTGAGTCTAGAGCCAAGTCTGGCTGTCCAAATCAATGTCCCTAATATCCTACCTTGTAATGGGCACCTGATCCTTTATCACAGTTATTGCAACTATTCCAATTTTCCCTTACCCTCATTCCTTTGGAATATAATTTTAAAGCATAAGACTGGTTCTATATCTTGAAATTGCTCATTCAGCATCTATCTCAGACCTCAGGTGATTCCACCCTGAAGTTCTTTGCCAGTTCACAAGTTTTTTCTGGATATCTTCATTCTATTAATCCTTGTGACAAATTTAGTTGGGGGGTGGGGCTTTGCCTCCCATGTTTCAGGAAGTCTCTCTCCACTTAATCATGCTGTGGGTTAAGAATTGGGCTTCTAACTGCAAGGCAGGCAGTTAAAACCCACCAGTCACTCCATGGAAGAAAGACCAGGCTCCTATATAAATCTGCAGTATCAGAAACCCTATATAAGGCCCCCATGAGTTAGAAGTGACTTAATGGCAGTGAGTGGGGTTTGGTTTGGATTTGGTGTGGTTATTCCCTGATGTGGCACTGTGGGATAAAATGCTGAATCAAGTGGTCAGTTTGAATCACAAGATTGGCAGTTCAAACTTACCAACCGCTCCTAGGAATCCCTATACAGGGTTGCTATGAGTCAGAACCCACTTCAAGACACTTAACAACAACTGTGCAAGGTCAGTTTGAACCACAAGATCAGTGGTTCAAACTCACCAGCTCCTCCTTAGAAAGCCTACACAAGGTCGTTATGAGTCAGAACTAACTTGACAACAATTAACAAGAACTGTAAAGGGTAAGCACTGGGCTGCTAACCATAAGGTCTGTGGTTTAAATTCACCATCTGCTCCTCAGAAACCCTATACAAGATTGCTATGAGTGATAACTGGCTTGATAGCACTCAACAACTATTGGTACAGTAATTAAGCACTAAGCTGCTAAATAAAAAGTTGGTGATTTAAACACACCAGTCACCTGGCAGGAGAAAGATGTAGCAATTTGCTTCCATAAAAGCTTTACAGATTCTAGAGGGGAGTTCTACTCTGTCCAATAGAGTTGATAGAGGTCAAAGTTTATTTCACTTGAAAGCAGTAGGCTTGGTTTGGTTTGCTATTCCCTAATTTGAAGAAGGAGTCCTGGTGTGACACTGTAGAATAATCACTGGATTGGATTGCTAACCACGAGGTTGGCAGTTCAAACCCATCAGCTGTTCCTCAGAAATCCTATACAGGATCACTGTCAGAACAGACTAAACAGCACTTAACAACAACAATTAGAAGACTGTACATAGTAAAACATTCAAAGCCTGTAGTGTAATACAAATGATACACTGCCTTAGGATATTTATATTATCAATTATCTGACCCCCAAAAAGTGATTTCTTTTGCTGCTTGACAGAAAGATTTTTACTCTTCTTTTGTAGACAAAAATTGCTTGCTAAGGTTGAGATATGTCAGTAAAACTTGCAAATACTTTGATAAAGGTCTGTCTGTCATTTTTCTCTCTCAAATTTTCATTTCATTTCTATAATATAGTGACTTCTGAGTGTCAGCAACAGATATCAAGCAAAGAACATATGAGGAAGGCATCCAGTATGGTTGCATTCAGAAAAAGAGTGAAATTTTTATGACAGTGCTCAGCAGATAGAGAATACACTTGGAAGGAATGTGGGAATATACTACAGAATCATCTATGATGTTGTTGTTGTTGTTAAGTACCGTGGAGTCAGTTCCGACTCATAGTGACCCTGCACAGGGTTTCTGAGGCTGTAAATCTTTACGGGAGCAGAACGCCTCATCTTTCTCCCTCGGAACTGCTGGTAGTTTCTAACTGCTGACCTTGAGGTTCACAGCCCGATTTGTAACCACTACACTACCAGAGCTCCTTATGATGTACAAGGTGGTAATTGAATTGTGTTTATGGGTTAAATTTAGATAGCAGTATAGAAACAAACAGGCATTAAGTATCAACTATGATGGGTGCTTTGTATATATGAATCTTCCTAATGGCTCTGTGAGGTCATAAGTGTTATATCACTTTTATAGAAGAGAAAACTGAGGCTCTAAGTGGTCAAGATACTTGTCCATGATATTCCAGTTAGAAACTAGAGCTTCTCTTGCTTTGGGTAATATGCATGGCTTCTGTATTTGGGATATGAGTCCTCGGGTGGCACAGACAGTGAAGTACAGGGCTATTAATCAAATAGGGGAGTTCAGTGGCTCTGTAGGACAAACACTGGACTGTGGAACACAAGGTCAGTATTTTGAGCCCACCAGTCACTTCTTGGAAGAAAGATGAAGCTTATTGTTCCTGAAAAGATTTACAGTCTTAGAAACATTATAGAAGATCAGTGTAAGCTGGAACCAACTTGATGGCACTCAACAAGAACATTAACAGAAAGACTGGCATTTTGAATCCACCCAGAAGTGCCTCAGAGGACAGACCTACTTCTGAACGATCACAGCGTTGAAACCCCTGTGGAGTAACAGTACTCTGCACATCAGTCATTCTGAATTGGAATCAATTTGAAGCAACTAACAACAACAACATCTGGAGCAGTGGTGCATCATCTATGGTAGAATTCTTGTCTTCCAGGAAACCCAGGTTTGATTCCCAGCCAAGGCACCATACATAGCCACTACCTGTCTATCTGTGAAGACTTGAATGTTGAGTGAATCTTTCATACTAAGATTAACTAGTAAGAAAGACTTAGTGATCTATTTTTGAAAGCAAACTAATGAAAACCCTTTGCTTACAATGGCTTGATTTGTTATTATGGGGTGGCCATGAGTCAGGTGGCAACTTGATGGCACTTAACAGCAAACATAGTAATATCTGAAATCAGGAATGCCAAATGATCACTAATTTCTGGAAGCTTGGGATGTGGTTTTCCAAAATACAGATGGAAACTCACCAGTCATGGCAGGCAAACCATTACAAACACTTCATACCCCAGCTCATTTTTGCCTTATATGCTTCAGTTCATCCCAAAATAATACCTTTATCCCTGGCTCCGGTCTTGCTTTGTCCATGTGTAAGGAAACACTTTTTTGAACTAAGAGTTCATATCCATGCATATTATGCAGCTGTCCATTGTTGTGACCACTCTACAGCCTGCATGTCAACTGGACCTCCAATTGTTCTCTCAAAATTCATAGGTTTTGAATACTCTTTAAAGAATGAAAGCTCTGCTTGGATTGCCATCTACATTTTTAGATGAATGAAAGTTCATATGAAGTCTTCTCCTTTGCATGTATTCATGCTCATCATTAAAAAACCCCAAATGGGTAACATTATGATAAATGAAGAATAGATTGGAATTGTCAAGGATTTCATTTTACTTAGATTCATAATCAATACTCTTGAAAGCAGAGGTCAAGAAATCAAATGACATATTAAATTGGACAAATCAATAGCAAAAGACCTTTTTTAAATTAAAGAAGTCACTTTGAGGTCTATGGTGCACTTGATCCAAGTCAGGTATTTTCAGTTGCCTCATATTCATGCCAGTGCTGAATGGTAAATAAGGAGGATCAAAGAAGAGTTGATGATTTGAATTGTTATATTGGCAATATATATATATATATATTTTTTTTTATTGAAATTATTAGCAACTATCAGAATTATATGTAAAATCTGTCTTGGAAGAGGTCCAACCAGACCTATCAGAAAAAAAAAAGTTGTTTGGTTGAAGTTTACAAGCACTATGGCTAGAAGAAATATTACATAGTTTACTATACTGCAGGCCACCCCCTGGCTCTTCTGGCCATTGTCTCTTTCATGCATAATAAATGAATTTTTCCCATAACAATCATTTTAACTAAGCATGCCTATGAATGATTGTAAGATAACCATTTCATGCCTTTATCTCTTCCCATTTTAAATATCCAATTTCTAAATTGCCTGTGGCGCTGTGGGTTAATGTACAAGACTGCAAAGCCATTTGAACTGCAAGGTTGGTGGTTCAAACTCACCAGCTGCTCCTCAGAAACACTATCCAGGGTCGCTGTGGGTCAGAACTGAGTCAAATGCACTTAATAACAACAACATCAACCCAGTGCTCCCAGGAGATAAGCATGTTCCTGATCTGAAGAATCTTCTGTTCCTATTGGAATTTTGGACATCTACATTTATCATCAAAAACCAGTTCAGAGCTAGTCATGAAAGTGTAGCAATTTACATCAGCTCAGAGTATCAAAGATCTCTTTCTTTTTTTTTTCAGCTAGGTCTGATCAATTCAATCCAAACCATCCTTTGTTATTGTTGTTAAATGCCTTTAACTGATGACCTTGAGATTAGCAGCCCAATTTGTAACCACTCCTTTACAACAACTAGCCATTATAGGTGGTCAAAATGGGTACCAGATGCAAGCTTGGATATCCACATATTCCTCCCTGCACTTCAGACCATCTTGCCCCTTCACTCTTTCTCAGCTCTAGCCCCAACTTGTTAGCCTGGTGCCTGTAGGATCAGGAGTTTACACAAATTCCTAACTTCAGGCCAGCCAGCCTTTCATTTTCTCTCTCAACCTGTTTCTATTCCTGCACTATCCCCTACTTCTTCACATCAGGTGCACCCTGGTGGTCACCACAATAAGCATAGTGGGCTGTCAGCTCACTGGGTCCCTTTAGCTTTCCATCCCAAAAGGGGTTTTTCTCTGATGTGCACAGATTTTTCTTGCTCAAGGTATCAAATAGAAAACTACTTATTCAAAATTCAAATCGCCAGTTATTTTTTTTTTTTTCTTCAGGTCTTTCTTTTACAGGTAAATCTCTTTTTCTCTCAGCAGTTCTGGATGGGCTCAGGTTTTCAACTAAATGCCTTACTGTACAAAGGTTTAAAACAAAAAGTCATTTTCTTCTGGACAATTCCTAATTCCCCATTTAGCATGTCTAATCAAGTACAGGCTAATGGGCTTACAAGCTTTTTGTAAACATTATGGCCAGTAGATTTCTATCACACATGTGCATAGAATCCTTGTGCCTCTGGCTGGCAAGGTGGATCAAGTAGGGCCTGATCCTCTACTAATCATCTTGTTTAACCATCAAGGCTTTTGCCCTAAAGTACTACAATAACAGATTTTTCTTGCCTTAGTTCTGCCATAACATCTCTTATGTTCCTTTCAACCACTATAGTTAACAATCATCAAAGCAACCTTCTAATAATCAAGAGTATTATTTCCCATGCCCCTTCATCCTTTCTGCTAAAAAATACCATGCTTCCATGATTATGGAATCATGGCAACTCACCTTGCTTCTCATAACAAATTGGAAAACAGTTACAACAACCATTCCTCCTAAAACTTATACTCACAGTTGGGGGGTTGATTAGAGAAGTTAACATGCTACAAGTCAGGGTCAGATTACATAACTCAGGGTTAGATTTTGTACAAGGCACAGCCATTTGAATTTAGAGATCATCTCAAGAGCAGATTTGATGAATTAGATAAAAATGACCGAATATCAAATGAGCTGTGGGATGAAATCAAGAACATCATAATGGAAGACAGCAAAAGGTCATTACGAAGACAAGAAAGAAGTAAAAGTCCAAAATGGATATCAGAAGAGACTCTGAAACTTGCTCTTTAGCATAGAGATGCTAAACCAAGAAATGAAGAAGTTAAAGAACTGAATATAAAATTTCAAAGGGCAGCTCTAGAAGACAAAATCAAATATTAATTAAATGTGTAAAAATCTGGAGTTAGAACCCTAAAGGGAAGAACACACTCAGCATTTCTCAAGCTGAGGGAACTGGAGAAAAAAATTCAGTCCTTCACTTGAAATATTGTAGGATTCTATAGGCAAAATATTGAATGATACAGAAAGCATCAAAAGAAAATGGAAGGAATCCAAACAATTTCTGTACCCAAAAGAAATGTTTGGTTTCTAACCACTACAAGTGGTTGTTGTTGTTAGGTGCCATCGAGTCAGTACCAACCCATAGTGACCTTATGCACAGCAGAACAAAACACTGACCAATTCTGGGCCAACCTCACCACTATGGCCACGCTTGAGTCCATCAATGCTGCCACTTAGCTAATCCATCTCATTGGGGTTTTTCTTTTTTTTATCTGACCCTCCACTTTACCAAACATGATATCCTTCTCTATTGACTTGTCCCTCCTGACAATATGTTCGATGTATGAGAGATGAAGTTTGGCCATTTGGCCTCCAAGGAGCACTCTGGCTA
>NW_006408675.1:4043298-4044636 GCF_000296735.1 Chrysochloris asiatica | reverse complement strand
TGGCAAAGAACAAGGCTCTAGGAATTGATGGAATACAAATTGAAATCTTTCAACAAAATGATGCAGCACTGGAAGCACTCGTTCATCTATGCCAAGAAATTTGGAAGACTGACTTGGATAAATGATTGGAAGATATTCATATGTATTCCCATCCCAAAGATTGGTGAACGAAAACAATGCAGTAATCATCGGAGAATGTCATTAACATCAAATGCAAGTAAAATGAATAGCAGTGGAACAGTGTCAGCACAAGAATATTGAATATTTAGACATGATGAAGAACAGTAGAATATTCTCAGATATAGTGCCAGAATACGAGCCCCTCACATTGGAGAGTACTCAAAATATGATTGGGAAAATGTGCCTCCTCAAAGTAGAGTTGACCATGTTGGTGGGAATGGATTAAAGCCTTCAGGATCTTCATTTGCTGATAGGGCACAACCCAAAATGAAGAAAAACAGCTATAAATATTCATTAATAATCAGAACATGGAATGTGCAAAGTATGAATCTTGGAAAACTGGAAATTGTCAAAAATGAAATGGAATGCATAATGATCAATACACTAGGAATTAGTGAGCTAAAATGAACTTGTATTGGTCATTTGGATCTCACAATACCATGATTTATTATGCCAGAAATGACAAATTGAAAAGGAATAGCATCACATTCACCATCAAAAACAACATATCAAGATCTGTCTTGAAGTACAATATTGTTTGCGATAATATACAAACACTTGCAAGGAAGATCAGTTAATACAACTATTATTGAAATTTACACACCAACCACTGAAGTGAGTGGATGAAATTGAAGAATGCCACCAACTCTTTCAGTCCAAACATGCAAACATGCTCTCTAGATGTACTGATAATTACTAGTGATTGGAAAGGAAAGGTGGGAAACAAAAAGGAAGATCATCTCTGGTGGATATCACATGATATAATTTTGCAATACCAATGACTTCTTCATTGCAAACACTTTTGTAAACTATACACATGGACTGTGCCTATGGAGTCCTGGTGTGATGCTGTGGGTTAATGTGATGGTCTGCAAAGTCGGTTTGAACTGCAAAGTCCTCATACTGACACCATTTCCCCCAAACTCTTTCAAAATGTCTTGTACAGTAGATTTGCCTAACACAATATGTCTTTTGGTTTCTTGACTGCTCTTTCAATGAGTGTTAATAGTTGATCTGAGCAAAAAGAAGTCTTTGACAATCTAAATCTTTTCTCCATTTATCTTTATGAAAATGTTGGAAACAAAGAGGAAGATCAGTAAATGGAAAATATTACTTTGGTGATAGAAATGATGCTGGAGATTGCATGATAGAATTTTG
>NW_006408675.1:4022508-4030859 GCF_000296735.1 Chrysochloris asiatica | reverse complement strand
TTTAAAATCTGAAAAGTCTCACCAGGTATTATGCCTCTATTTTAGCTTGAGTGGGTACAGATACAATGATAATATATCCTTTATTATTTCTATTATAGTAAACTAAATATGTCTCCCAAACTAAAATGGAGACATAATACCTGGTGAGACTTTTCAGATTTTAAAGGCAACATATCCCTCATTTGGGTGTGCTACTCTGGCCTATTTATCAATTGACCTGAAAAGCTATTAGGTTTGTGTGGGATATAGAACAAAAGAAGGTTTTGTAACAGACTCAGATTGTGTGAAAGCTACTTTGACACTTGGTCCATATGATTCCATGGATCCAGTGTTGCTTGGAGTTTCAGTGGCTGATACAGATATTGTTTGTAGTCTTTTACAGGCCCCTGTGGGTATATAATCCTGCAAACTCAAGGGGTTTTGGAACACAGCCCTACCATTCTGCAGATGACTACTCTCCTTTTGAGAAGTAACTTTTGGTTTGTCACTGGGCCTTAGTAGAGACTGAACACCTAACTATGGGCCATTAAATCACCATGCAGCCTGAGTTGCCATTATGAATTAGAATTTGTCTGTCACACAGAGTCTTAATGTTGGACATTTAAAGCAGCACTACATCATTAATTGGGTTATATATACAAGATTTGGCACAAACAGGACCTGACACTTCAAGTAAGTTCATGAGAAAATGTCCCAAATGCCCATGGTATCCATTCTTGTCACATTACCTTCCCTCTCCAAGTCTGCTCCTGTAGCCTTAAGGAAAATTCCTTATTTTCAGTTAATTGAGGAAGAGAAAATGTCTGCCTATTTTAAAATGGTTCTGCATGATATAAAGGCACCACTTGAAAGTAGACAGCAGCAGCAATAAAATCCCTTTCAAGAACCTCCCAAAATGAGAGGGTAAAGAGAATTTTTCCTCTTAATGGGCAGAACTTTGAGCAGTTCTTCTGGTTGTTCATTTTACTTGGAAGAAGAAATGGCTATATGTGTAATTTTATACGGACTTATGGGCTGTGGTCAATGGACTGGCTTAACACTCAGGGATTTAGAAAAAAAAACATGATTAGGAAATTGCTAACAGGGAGGTATTGGGAAGAGCTATGTCCAGAGACCACTCTGAATAGACCAAATAAATGAATATATTTGTGTGTTATGTGAATGTTCACTAAAGGGTCACCTCAGCAGAGGATTTTAACAGTCAAGTAGATAGGATGATGGGTTCTGTGAAAACCCGTCATCTTCTTTCCCCAGCCATTCCTATCTTTGCCCACTAAGCTCATGAACAAAATGAAAAAGGGGGCAGAGATAGAGATTATATATATCTCAACAACATATTCTTCCACTCATCAAGGTCAACTTGGTTAAAACCACTGCTGATTGCTCAATTTGCCAGCAGCAGAAACAATGAGTCCACAATATGGAATTATTCCTCAGGGTGATCAACCAATATCCTATTGGCAGGTTGATTATATTGGACCACTTACATCATGAAAAGGGCAGTGTTTGTTCTCACTGGGGTGGACACTTAACTCTGGATACAGATTTGTCTTCCTGTATACAATGCTTCTGCCTAAACTACCATACTTACAAAATGTCTTGGTGGTGATTATGTGCCGTGGAGTAGGTTCTGACTCATAGCAAACCCTGTACAGAGTTTCTGAGGCTGTAAATCTTTATGGGAGCAGAAAGCCTCATCTTTCTCCCACGGAACAGCTGGTAGTTTCGAACTGCTGACCTTAAGGTTTGCAGCCCAATTCATAACCACTACACTACCAGAGCTCCATACAAAATGTCTTAAGGAACGTGAAAAGGGCAAACAAAAATTGCAAAGTAGATGTCTTAATTTCCTAGTGCTGTTGCAACAGAAAACTAAGTAGATGGTTTTAAAGAACATAAATTTAATTTCTCACAATTCAGGAGACTAGAAGTACAAATTCAGGGCCTTAGCCATGCCAATTCCTTCCTTGTAGGTAGTCCCAAGCATTCCTTGGTTCCTTGGCTTGTAAATGATCCTCATATAGCTTGGCTCTGTGTATAATCTACTCTTTTTATAATTGAGATGTGATTAGATTCTGACTCACCTTATCCCAGATATAATCTAATTAACATAATAAAGAAAGCTCTGTTTCTAAACAGGATTGGTGGTGGTGGCGGTTATGTGCCGTGGAGTTGGTTTAGACTCATATCGACCTTGTATAGGGTTTCTGAAGCTCTAAATCTTTAAGGAAGCAGAAAGTTTTGAACTGATGACCCTGAGGTTTTCAGTCTGATTCGTAACCACTACCCTATGGGGATGAGGGTTTCAACACATCTTTTGAGGGAGTACAATTTAATCCGTAACAGTAGAAATCAAACTCTACTGTTGTTGTTGTTGTTGTTGTTAACTGTTAGTTGATAACAAATTGAGATTCAAAGGGGTTACAATAATTATCCAAGGTCCCACCATGTATTTATGGTAGAGCTAGAATTCAGATTCTCATCAATCTTACTCCCAAGCCCATGGATTTTTTGTTTGTTTGTTTTCCCACTGTGCCACAGTGCAGTAGATGCCAGAGATAATTTTTTTTCCCCTAATTTTCCCAAGCCCATCCCAGTGATAGAATTGATGCACATCTGCAAAGTGAGTCTTTTACCATATGCCATTTTCATAGATGGAAGCTTCAGTCACAAAGAAACAAGGCTATTTGACAGTGCTCAACAGGGGCCAGCACGCAAGGTCACTATTTTTGAATGCTAAATGCTTTCCTTTATTTTCAAATTGCTTTTCTATTTAAAAAGCAACATGAAAAGCTTTTTAAGTTTCAAAAATGACCGCAGGGAGACTTGTACATGCCATTTGAACTATGACTGTTGAGAAACAAATATCTGTTTTTATTTTTAAATGTTCCTTCAGCTCATAAAGACATTTAAGAAACAGGAATGAGGCTTTTAAAACATCCTAATTATCCTGTGGGTGATCTGTACTTTGTAGAGAAAAAGTCAAATGGTAGCCAAAGGAAACTGTTCAGACCAGGTGTTATAGCCCAAAGTATGGTGTCAGGATTGTAAGAGACTTCTTAGGATCTTCTACTGGCACAAATCCATCAGGACTAAATTTAAGTGTGTTAGCTTCAGTATGAGTATAGGTATTCCACATCATAGTCATTTATTGTGATCTCTCAATCTAATACATTTCTCTTTTGTTTCATCTGCTCCATGCCCAACAGGTAGCATAAGGAAGTATAAATAAATGAATAAAATTGAAAAAAAAAAAAAACAACAACACTGCCAATGAGTCGATTCCAACTCATAACAACCTTTTAGAACAGAGTAGAATTGCCTTACAGCGTTTCTAAGACTGTAAATCTTTACAGAAGCAGATTACCTCATCTTTCTTCTATGGAGCAGCTGGTGTGTCCAAACTTTCAACCTTTTGGTTAGCAGTCAAGAGCTTTAACCACTGTGCCACCTGATTTATTATATCTAATCTCTCACCTATGTTTTATATGGAGAGCCACTGGAATAAGTGTGGATCTCTACAAATTTTATTTACAAATGAATTTACTACAGATTTTGAGACACAAAGCTTGATTGCAAGATTGAAGATGACTGAGTACTATGTAAGACTTAAAAGAGGAAACTGTTCCTAATCTGAACACTGACTCTGAGTCAGAAAAAAAGTTTAAAATAGCAATGATTTCAAATTAAGCTTTCAAGCCAGTGGCTAACAAATATTTGGTAAACCCAAAGGGATACCTCTTTTTGTTCTGCATCATAGCTTAAGTGAAATTCTTCTAGCCAGTTTGAGCATGAAAGATTGGGGGAATCACATTTTATTTGTTTATCATTACAGCAAATAAATCCTATACTTTCTTCCAGAAGAACTCAAGGAAAAATAAAACTTCAAACCTGAAATAATAATCATAATAAAATGCAGTCTTTGATCATGAGCTTGATGTCTAAAATAAGAGTTGACTACATTAAAAATTTTATATAAAGGCCAAAATGCCAGAATTCAATTTTATAACTTCATAATCATTAAGTGTGCCAAATAAGCTCACTGCCATTTCCATTTATGATTCCTTGGGTGACCTTGAATACAATACTGCCTTTATTGGCTTGCAGACTAAGGGATTTCACTATTTCAATGTATACTGCCATTGGACAAGACTTCCCAAAAGAAAAGTGACAATGGAATCAGAAAATGAGAATACAAGTAAAAATACTCATATTAATTTGATTTTTTCATCAATTCTATTTTTCTCCTTCATTGAATTATTTAACTCAGTTGCATCTATATGCTTCTTGCAGATTATAAGATAATGTCACAGAAAGGTGGGACTAAATTGTTTAGTAGTAGTCTAAAGATGAAGAAAAAGGACCTAGCTACAAAATGTCTCGATCTTTCCTACAAGTTTATTGAGTGCTGCTGAATGATATCTGAAAGAAGCAACACAGGTATCAGTGAGTGTGGCAGTAAGTATGTCTCATCTCTACTACCTACTCTATTCAATTGGCATATTTTACCAAAATGCTAGCTTGAGAAAGATTATGAAGTTGCTCCTGACTCAGTGGAAAAGGCTGCAGTGATTGATTAATGATGTCTGAGATGGACATATGATAGAAGAAATGGAAGATAATAGCTCTGATTGTTTTTGTTTTTAAGTGCCATCGAGTTGGTTATGACCCATAGTGACCCTGTATAGGGTTTCTGAGGAACAGCTGGTGAGCTTGAACCCCAACCTTGTGGTGCAAACCAATCTTGCAGTCCAGCGCATTAACCCACAGCACAACAGGACTACAACTACTAAGTACTGGTTCTTCAAAAAGTTCAAGGAAAAATTGAACTAAAAGACAATGGAATTTTCCCACAAACTTTTGAAGACTCCTCATAGATGATGAAACTGAGATTTAAAGAACTTAGGCTGATTTTCCAATGAAACAACACGAAAGTGCCAGAACTAAGATTTGAACTGAAGTCTATCTCTAAAGTTCATGCATCTTCTGTTCTAATATACTGCCCAACTGCTGACTGAAAAACAAATGATGGCCAAAGGGAACTTATTGGACTGGGTTCTGCAGTCCAACAGGTAGTATCAGGATTGTGAGGAACTTGTTATAGCCTTCTATTGTCATGAATCCACTGTTGTTGTTATTTGGTGCCATCAATTCAGTTCCAATTCATAACGATGCTATGTACAACAGAAGAAAACACTCTCTAGTCCTATGTCATCCTGTGTTTGAACCCATATAGGCACAACTCATTCCTGTATTTGAACCAATTATTGCAGACACTATTCCATCCTTTTCCTTGAGAACCTACATCTATTTCATTGATCCTATCTCTGCTGAACCAAGCATGATGTCCTTTTCAATGGCCTGCTGCCTCCAAATAACATGTCCAAAGTACATGAGACAAAATCGTGCCATTCTTGCTGCTAAGGAGCATTCTGGTTGTAATTCTTCTGTCACAGTTTAGATAGTTCTTCTAGCAGTCCATGATATGTTTAATATTATTTACCAACACAATAATTCAAATACAGCAATAGTTTGGTCTTCCTTATTCATTGCCTAACTTTCCCGTGCATAAGAGGCAATTGAAAGTATGATGGTTTGGATTTGGTGTACCTTAATCTTTAAAGCGGTATCTTTGTTTTTAAAACTTTAGAGAAATATTTTGCAGAAGATTTACCTAAATATCACTTGATTTCTTGACTGCTATTTCATTGGGTTGACTGAAGATCCAAATAAAATTAAATCCTTGACAATATCAATCTTTTCTCCATTTATCATGATACAGCTTATTGGTCTACTTATGAAGATTTTTGTTTTCTTTATGTTAAGGTGTAATCATTGCCATACTGAAGTCTTTGTATTTTATCAGTGAGTGCTTCCTCTTTGCTTTCAGCATTCAAGGTTATGTCATCTGCAGATCAAAGGTTGTTAATGAGCTTTTCTCCAATGCTGATATTGCATTCTTCTTATCTGTTCAGCATACAGGTTGAATAATAATATTAATTATAATAGTAATAATCTAACTTCAGTGCCATCAAGTCAATTCTGACTCATAATAGCCCTATAAAGGACTTCTGAGACTATAAATCTTTATTGGAGCAGATAGCACCATATTTCTCCCAAGGAGTGACTGGTGGATTTGAACTGCTGACTTTTTGGTTGTTGATGTTGTTAATTGCCATCGAGTCAGTTCCAACCCATAGCGACCCTGTAAAGGATTTCCGAGGAGCAGCTGGTGAGCATGAGCAGCCAACCTTGCAGTTCAAGCTGCTTTGAGGTCTGGTGCATTAACCCATAGCGTCACACCAGGACTTTTTGGTTAGTAGCCCAAAATTCATCCTACATCACCACCAATATGACAAAAGGATGCAACCCTGAAGAACACCTTTCCTGATATTAAACCATTCAATATACCCTTGTTCTGTAAGAACACCTACCTCCGGGTTATTGTACTGATTCTGCATGAGCACAATAAAATGTTCTGCATTGCCCATTCTTCTCAAAGTTACCCATTGTTTGTTATGATCTATACGATTGAATGCCCTAGCATAGCCAATAAAATGCAGGTAAACATCTTTCTGATATTCTTTGCTTTCAGCCAAGATCCATCAGCAATGATAGATCTTGTTTCATGTCCTCTTCTGAATCTGACTTGAATTTCTGGCAGTCCCTGGTGGAAGTACTACTGCAAATGTTTAAGCATTAATAGGCTTTAATAGATGACTGAAATTCTAAACTTTGATATTACAGTAATATTAGTTTTTCATTAATATAAAAAGTTTTGTAAAAATAAGTAGCATTTTCTATGCATTCCTCACATCAAAATCACTTGCCTATGTGGCTTTAATAAGCATTTTCCACTACTGAAAATTTAAAGTTTCAAACTGAGGTAAAATTATGCAATGCATTACTCTAGAGACTATTTGCCAATGGTCCTACTTCATACGCTTTTCAATTAAATATTATTTTGGATACTTCATCGATGGAATTTAAAGCCTTTTACCTCAAAATTGTTGAATGGTAAGTCATGAAAATATTATCAATTTCATCCCCATATTTTCTAATTTTATTATTATATGCTTAGTGTTTTTTAATACTATGCCTAGCGTGGGGAAAGAGTCTCATAATTAGCATTGAATTTCTAATTTTTATTCTCAATGTTGAACACATAAAAATAGATCACAGCTAAATTTCCATGCCATAAAACTGGACTGTGTTTCTTTCTATTGTGCATAGGTTCACTATGAGTCAGTAGTGACTTGATGGCACCTAACAACAACTACAACAACAAAAATTCCACTGATTTGAAAAACTTGCTTCAGTGTCCTCTTCCCAAATATTTACCTACAGTTGTTTTATGGCAAATATACTGTTCTGTCACTACCAGCTTCCAGTAGCCATGGAGTTAATCATGGTTACCCTATGTGTGTCAGAGTACAACTGTGCTCCAAATGGGTTTCAATGCCTAATTGTTCAGAAGTAGATTTTCAGATCTTTCTTCTGAAACACCTGTGGTTGGATTCAAACTTCCAACCTTTCAATTAGCAGTCAAGGACACTGATCTTTAGCACTAGCCAGGAAATACAATCTGACACTTGAGATACAAAACTTACTAAGCCACAGTACCTAATCTATAGGTATTTTTAGGGAGCAATGCAACCATTTCAATACATTATTAATGTTTTTATAGACACATTTGTACAGCATTTTGGACAGAAGCAAATTACTCAGCTTTGGTGTTAGTTGGAGAAGATTTTCCAGAAGAAGTGATATTCTTTCTGTATTCTAAAGGAACCAACTGCAATTGAGTAAATTTCCATTCATGGTGACCCTGTGTAGATCAGACTAGAAATGTTAGCCCTGAGGCTTTCAGTGGTTAACTTTTTATAAGTAGGTTGTTGTTGTTGTTGTTAGGGGTCATCAAGTCATTACAAACTCATATTGAACCTCTGCACAACAGAAAGAAACACTGCCCAGTCCTGCTCCAATCTCATAATAGTTGCTGCCTCTGTGCCACTCTAACTCGTTGGGAGTCTTCCTCTTTTTCTCAGACCCTCCATTTACCAAACATGATATCCTTCTCCAGTGACTGGTTCCTACTAACAATATATCTGAAGTATGAGAAATGAAGTCCGGCCATCCAGTTTCTAAGAAGCATTCTGGCTATACTTCTTCCAACACAGATTGGTTTAGTTTTTTGTCAGCCAATGGTATTTTCAATCTTCTCCTCCAATCCCATAACTCAAATGTATGAATTATTTTACCATCTTCCTTATTTACTGTCCAACTTTCACATGCATATGAATTTATTGGGTCAGGAGTACCTTATTTCACAAGCTGATATATTTTCTCTT
>NW_006408675.1:4017993-4022023 GCF_000296735.1 Chrysochloris asiatica | reverse complement strand
CATAGCGACCCCGCTATCCACTCTGTTCCAACTCATAGAGACCCTATATAGGGTTTCTGAGGAGCAGCTGGTGACTTTGAACCACTGACTTTTTTATTCAAGGCAACGTTGCAGTCTAGTACTCATCCTGCAGCCTCACACCCCAAGCCTTTATTCTGAGATGACTCTGAGTGAGCTTAAACCTCTAATTTTTATCCGCCAAGCATGTTAACCATTTGCTCCACCTAGAGACTCCTAAAAGAAGAAGAGAGCTGGAGAAAAAGAGAGTTCTGGACAGAGAAGACAGCAGCAATGACAATAGCAGACTTGGTATAGAAGGTGCAAGTTATGAATTTGGAGACAAGCAAATGTCACATCACAGAAACCAAAGAATAACTTATTAAGGAAAGGAAATAATATCCTAGAGTGTGTGTCCTTCAAAAAATTTGACTAAGGAGTATACTATTGCCAAGGTTTGTGTTTTAGAAAAATTATTGTATTTTCAGAGTTAAGGGTCAATTGGAAGGTATACAATAGAAGGCAGGGAGAGTGATAAGATGTCACTGCAGAAGTTTAATTCATTCAATATCTATTTACTTGCTGTGTGTTATGTGTCAAATGCTATGATAGATTCTGGATATAGCAATAAACATAATAGGGTAAAAAGAAAACCTTGCCTTTTTGGAGCTGGTGGAGAGAGACAGAAATCTAATGAGGTTCGTAGACCTTTCTCTGACTCAAAGCCTTCACATCAGTAACTATACAAGAACAGTACCAGGTAAAAGCAAGACTTTGTAGGAAACATTGATGCTATTTTTCCCTCCTCATAACAACAGCAAGATTATCTCAAAAATCAGAGTTGAACTGCTCTTCTGAATTACAAGCAGTCTCTGGGCACAGACAAGATGAGTTTCTAAGTGTGCCTTTAAGTAGGTTTTGTAGATAAGTTGGAATAGGTGAATTTGGTTTTCAGTTAGCCCCATAGTTGCTCCTTGAACTCAGATGACATTATCCATAGTTCTTCCTTATTATTGTTAGTACACATCTTTTTGTAAACCAGCAAGCATCTATGACCTTGCATTGTGGACTTTGTATCTATGCTTTGTAAAATCATCTATGCTTTGTAAAATCACTACCCCTTCTCTTTCATATTGAGGCTTTTCACAGCATTCAGGGTTCTAAAAAAATTAACAGTACATGATTAAAGTGCTCCTTAAAATACAAAGAATATTTGGAAGCCGTGAGAGAGATTTTACCAGAGACTGTAAATTCTCCTTGAACCTTTGAGCTCTGTTGGCTTTTACTTCTCCCTAAGTTTCATTTCTTGTTTGACACTGACTAAACTCACTGAAGGGAAACAGCTCTCTAATGAGAAGGAAATGAAGTGTAGGAGGCAAAGCAGGACTGGCTTGAGGGAAAGCTTATCTTCAGAGTGCCCACATCCCTTTTGCAAACTCCTGTTATTCTCTCTTCTGGAAACCCAGTGCTTCATGATGATGTGTTGACCAGCCATTCAGCACTGATATGGTCTACTGAGCTTGCCCTTCAAAGGAGCTCTTCCTACTTCAGATCTTTTTCCCACCCTTCTTCTAACAAACATTATGTCACATTTATTAGAATCTTCCTCTCATACTATAAATGACTCTAACTTATAAATGTTGACAATAGACTATTGAATTACCATTGCCAGATAAACTTTATTTTATAGATTAGAGCATCATGATCTAAGAAAGGAAAATTGTAGCCAAATTTGATCACTTATTACAGAGTCTGTAGAAGAGAAGGAACCCTGATAATGTAGTTGTTAAAGTTTTGAGCTGCTAACCGAACACCCATAGTTCAAAGCCATTAGTTGCTCCATGGGAGAACAATGTGACAGTCTGCTTCTGTGAAGTTTAGAGCCTTGGAAACACAATGGGGCAGTTCTATTGTGTCTTACTGGGTCACAGTGAGTTGAACCAGACTGGATGGCAATGGGTTTGGGTTGGAATAAAAGAGAAATGTTTCATGAGGCTGACCTTTTTGCTATTCAATGTTGAATAACTAGTAGTCCTTTTCCTGACTACATAAAAAGCTAACCCAAGCCAGAACACAAGAAACTAATATGAGGGTGAGTCAAAAAACAATGCCACAAAACCATAGAAACCTATATTGAATAAAAGTTTCTAAAATGTGGAGCTATTTCTTCTTGACATATCTTCCATGTATAAGATATGGAAGAAGGCAGTGTTTATACCTCTCTAACCCTTCTCTTGATCACTCAACAAGATGGTGGATCAGGTAAACAGCAGTAAGAAGCTCTGTCAGCAACAATACAGGATACCAGACCAAGCAGGCTCAAGGGATGATGTTAGAACTCTGAATCACATTAAAGGAATATTTAGAAGCTTGGAAGGTTTACAGCTAGGAGAATTTGTAGCAGAATCAAAAAATCCAGTGCTTTCTAATTCAAGAAGCTCAGATGTTCCTGGAGCCACCATCTTGGGAGAGACCAAATGGGAGAAGGATCAGGACAGCCACAAACACCTGACAACCATGGAGATATAGGTGTGGACATGCATTATTTTGGTATCTGTTCATTGGTTTCTCACTGTCTGTGCACCTCCATTCTGGTGACAAGAGGGAGTGCCTGAGCAAATGAGCAAACCACCCTACCCCTGGAGGGTTCTACTACACATGCACACAGATCTCCTCAAAATTTAAATTTTAAGTTTCCACTTAAAACCAAACAGCCACCACTCAGTCAGTTTGTCATACTGTGGTGGCTTGTGAGTTCTGAAAGCGATGCCACCGGTATTTTAAATACCAGCAGGGTCACCCATGGTGGACAGGTTTTAGATCATCTGCCAGAAGAAGAAAACCTAGGAAGAAAGAGTGATGAACGACTTCCAAATATTTAGTCACTAAAAACCTTATGAATAGCAGAGAAACACTGTAAGCTATAGTTCCAGAAAATGAGCCCCTCAGCTTGGAAGGTACTCAAAATGCGACTGGGGAAGAGATGCCTCTTCAAAGTAGAGTTGACCATGATGACGAGAGTAAAGCCTGAGGGAGAAAAGCACCACAGAACCTTCATTTGCTGATGGGGAACAACTCAAAATGAAGAGAAACAACTGTAACATCCATTGAAAATCGGAACATGGAGTGTACGAAGTATGAATCTGGGAAAACTGGAAGTTGTCAAAAATGAAATGGAACGCATAAACATCGATATCTTAGGCACTAGTAAGCTGAAATGGGCTGGTATTGGCCAATTTGACTCTGACAACCACATGCTTTACTATGCTTGGAATGACAAATTGAAGAGGAATGGTGTTGTATTCATTGTCAAAAAGAACATACCCAGATCAGTCATGAAGTGCCACGCTGTCTGTGATAGGATAATATCCATGTGCTTACAGGGAAGACCAGTTAATACCACTGTTATTTAAATTTATGCACCAACAACTAAAGCCAGTGAGGATGAAATAAAAGAATTCTACCAACTTCTTCAATCTGAAATCTATCAAATGTGCAATCAAGTTTATTGATCATTACTGGTGATTGGAATGCAAAGGTTGGGAGCCAAGAGGAAGGATCAGTAGTTGGAAAATATGGTCTTGGTGATAGAAATGATGCTGTAGAACAGATGATAGATTTCTGAAAAACCAATGATTTGTTCATTTCAAATACCTTCTTTAGACAGCATAAAAGACGACTATACCCATGGACTTACCAGACGGAATACATAGAAATCAAATTGACTAAATCTGTGGAAACAGATGATGGAAAAGCTCCATATCATCAGTCAAAAGAAGGCCAGGGGAAGACTGTAGAACAGACCATCAATAACTCATATGCATATTCAAACTGAAGCTGAAGAACATGATAAAAAGTTCACAAAGCCAATATTATGACCTTGAATATATCCCACCTGAATTTATAGATCATCTAAAGAACAGATGTAATACATTAAACACTAAAGACTGAAGACCAGAAGAGTTGTGGGATGACATCAAGAACATCATACATGAAGAAAGCAAAAATTCATTGAGAAGACAAGAAAGAAGGA
>NW_006408675.1:4015152-4016513 GCF_000296735.1 Chrysochloris asiatica | reverse complement strand
GAGAATATTGAAAGTGCCATGGGCTGCAAAAGAACCAATAGATCTGTTTTGTAAGAAGTGCAACCAGAGTGCTCCTTGGAGGCCATGGTGGCCAAACTTCGTCACTCACACTCAGACATATTGTCAAGACAGACCTGTCACTGGAGAAGGATATCATGTTTGGTAAGGTGGAGGGTCAGAGTAAAAGAGGAAGTCCCCCAACGAGATGGATTGGACAAGTGGCAACATTGATGGACTCAAGCACAGCAACAGTAGTGAGGTTGGCTCAGGATCGGGCAGTTTTGTTCTGCTGTGCCTAATGTTGCTATGAGTTGGTACTGACTCAATGTTACCTAACAACAACAACCCTTCTCTGAAGAATTCTATGCTGTTTAATTTACACCAAATCAAAATGGCAGTTTTGGAATTCTCAGGGGATTCAAATACATGATCTTTGAATTTGGGGAACAGAAAAAGTCTGAATAGGAAAGATCGGGTCTAAAGCATGGATAGGGTAAGGTTTCCCAATGAAATTCTCACAGGACAATTCTTACTACCTTTGGATAATAAGCAGATGCATTGTCATGATGGAAAATAACTATTTGTTGCAAATTTCTGGACCTTTTCCTCACCAATGCAAAATTTACACGTATTTATTAAAACTTCTTCATAAAGAGAAAGACTTTTATTCAATGCTAATAAGAAATGATTCTTTCTTCTGTGGAACAGTAAAGAACCTTGCAATTTTTCAATTCTGAGGGGACTCAGTTTAAGCCCAATACTGAAAATATCTTGTTACCAGAAAAAAACTTAATTTTTTTCCTATGATTTTCCTAATCATATGTATTATCTCAAGAGATTAGCTACAGAAAGAATAGGATGCCATTACCTCAGTATGCTGTGTATGATGTGTCTTTGAGGGATTAACGTTCAGTGGGAGGAGTGTCAATAGGGTCTAGCAGTTTAGGAGTTCAGAGGGCATAAATTAGAACATTTAACTTAGAAAACATTGACATACACTCTGTGTATGTATGTGGTCTTCTAGAAACCATACCAGAATTTTATCCATTTTGAGAAGCATCAACTGGGAATGAATGAATCACTGCTTTAATTCTGAGAAACATTTGGTTTTGTCATTATTTACTATTGTTTATTGACATAATTATTCCACAGATCAAAATCTTGCATTGGATATATAGCTGAACATATAGTCATAATTATGTAATATAGAAAATAATTTTTGGTATTGTCATCATAATAGGCATTAGAAGAAAGTTAAGAGTATGATGTGGCATTAATGCATTGATGAATTAGGCATGAATAAAATGAATTGAATCTCATCTGTTTGAGTAAATCTGTGTATGTGAAATCTGTAAGTCGCA
>NW_006408675.1:4012318-4014137 GCF_000296735.1 Chrysochloris asiatica | reverse complement strand
TCCCCAAAGCAGTTAGTATAACCGTCCGAAATGACCTCTGTGCCTTGAGTTTAATAGGCCTAGAAGATCCCCTTGGAAGTCATAATTTTGACTGGACCTTGTTTTATTTTCTTTGATGACACCCTAATGAGAGGAACTGCAGCCATTTACTGATCACAGAGACATGTTTAAACCTGTACATGTATTAACTGGAACCTTAGTAAATTTTTTTTGTTTTGTTTTGTTTTGTTTTGTTTTTTCACTTATTCTTGTAAGTAGGAGCCCACACTAACATTAGCATTTGTTTAGCTTCATCTATTTCTGCTTATATCCAGAAAGAAGGCTTTGACATTCCCAAAGTACACTTATTCACGAAGACATTCAAATTAGATGGGAAAAAATACTACAGATAAATCAGGAAGCTGTACTGATGGTACAAATATCTGTGCCCTTAGTTCTAAAGGAATCACAATAAGGGGTGTAAATCAAACTGTCAAAGACCATAACATTCCAAGTTTGGGACCCAGATGTGTGGAGAGGGCACAACTTTGCTATCAGACAGATTAGGTTCAATTTCATGGTCTTCTCATTGTCTCTGTGTCCTCTGTAAGTTCCTAAATTTTGGATCTCTTTTCAGTAAAAAGAAGACTACAATACCTACTTTCCAGGGTAGTTTGAAGATTACAGGAGATGTTTATAAAATCCTTAACCCAGAGCCTCAAATATAATAAGAGCTGAGTAAATTATAACTACTATTATTTTAAGTATTGAACTGTTTTGCCAGACACTAAATAAGCTGTAAATAGATTTATGTTTCTTAAATTTCACTGAAACTATAAACTTCATTGAAGAGCAATACTGCACCTGTGCTTACCACATTCCACAAATTCTTTTTGCAGTTATAAAGTGCAGACTCTAGACATCTGAGAGTAGATAAATTGCTACACGTTCAAATGAAATAGAGAGGAGACTAGATTAGTTATGAATAAACTACTGCTCCCCACTCCTCCTAGTTCTATTTCAGCTGTGGTGATGCCATCCATTTGTCTTTTCTCCAAGTGGAAAAATACTAGTTTATAGAACTGTCTGTATCTTTCCTTCCTGCCATACATACAAGCATTGCAGATTACCGACATTTTCTCCATAACCATAAAAGTCTTATATTCACTCTTTTTTTGTTTGCTTGCTTGTTTTTTACTTGTAGTTGCTATTGGTTTTGACTAATAGCAACCCTCTGTATAACACTATCCAATACTGAGCCATCCTCACAATTAGTATTCTGTTGGACCCCATTGTTATTGCCCCTCTGTAAATTCAATTTGTTGAGGTCCTCCTTCTTTTCACTGATCTTCCATTTTACCAAGTTTGATGTCCCACTCCAGGGACTGGTCCTTTCTGACATGTCCAAAGTACAAGAGACAAAGTCTTCCCATGCTCACTTCTAGGAAACATTCTGGAGCATACTTCTTCCAAGACAGATGTGATTGTCTTTTCTAGAAGTTTATGGTTCTTTAAATATTCTTCTCCAACACCATAATTCAAATGCATCGATACTCCCGCAGTCTTCTTTATTTATTGTCCAACATGCATATGAGGCAATTGAAATACCATAGCTTCTTCAGGCAACTTAGTCCTCAAAATGACATCTTTGCTCTTGAACACTTTCGAGAGGTCTCTAAAAGCAGACTTGCCTAATGCAAATACATTGTTTAAATTCTTGACTTCGTCTTTCATGAATATTGATTGTGGCTCCAAGCAAAACGAAGTCTTTGACGACTTCACTCTTCTGTTTACCATGATGTTATTTATTGGTCTGGGTTATTTATTTATTTATTTATTT
>NW_006408675.1:4010420-4011628 GCF_000296735.1 Chrysochloris asiatica | reverse complement strand
AAAGATATGTTCCCTTTTTTGTGGTACTTCATCCATAGGTACAAGTAAAGTTCATCAAATTGTATCAGATTACACTTTTTTCCTCTTCTTTCTTCTTCTAGTCGAGTTCTGATCATCCAGCCATTGAAACCAGGTCAAGTGGGTTCTATCTGCAAGTATGGGTGTTCTTGTGAATCCCCCCTCACTTCTTATCCTCTGTGGCCGTGTCACTATTGTTGGGTACAAGAGTCCCCAGGTCTTGCCATACTGCTAGCCACGTAGGTCTCAACCCAGGTTCACGGGCATCTATCGAACATGGTTGGCTTTAGCTCAAAACTTCATTGCTGTTTTCACCCTACTTTCCCTTATTAGTGATCAGTGTGGTCACCAGTCAGACCACATGCCTGCTCATGTATTCCCCTTGAGTCTTAGTCTTGGAAATGTGTTTACTCTGGGGGGACTTGGCCACTTGCCTTGATGGTTTCCAGGTGAACAACTTGCTTGTTCTTATAGAAGTCAGTCGGACTGCTGTTGTTGTTTTTTATTTTTCCTGCCAGTCTTTCATCAAGAAGTATCTTCTGTTCTTCTAGCCACTCCAAGCTGGCCTGCTTGTCCTTTCAAGTGGAAATTTCCCACCTCAGAAGATTCTGGATGGAGTTCAGGATTACACCTATGGTCTTATGCAATGCAAAGGCTCCTCAGGAAGCCTCCTTCCCTGGGCAAGTTGTAGCCCAATTTTAGGTATTCCAATCAGTTATAGGCTGAAGACAGAATTACAAGCTTTTTATGATGACATTTCTGGCTATTCTTTTCTCTCCCCATCAAGTACCTGTTTTACAATGGTATGTGAGGTAAACCAACATTCAAAAGACAGCCAAACATCTTAAAGTTATTTCCCCCCTTTTACCCATTCAAACGATGCCTCAACCCCTATATCACAGAGCGCTGTTGTTCCAAGGTTGTGCATTCATCATAATTTACTTCTGTCCCATTTAGCCCATGCTAACTTGTCTAACTGTTCTCCCATCCTCTTTGTTCTTCCATTCCCCTCCCACTTCTTGTGCATTGCCTCCTCCTCAGCACTCAAGTTATCCTGTCCCTACTCTGTGCTCCAGTTTCCCTTCCCTCCCCACTCCACCCCACAAATTCCAGTAACCAGTAAAGAATTTTACCCCCATTTAGGGTGGGCTCTTTTTCTTAGTCTTTTACAATTATGGTCCTATGCAGTA
>NW_006408675.1:4005365-4006738 GCF_000296735.1 Chrysochloris asiatica | reverse complement strand
ATTTCCTTTGGATCTGTTGTGGCATTGCCCGTGTGGTTTGTAATGCATGTTATTTGTATCTTATCCCTCTTTTCTTTTGTTAGGTTTGCCAATGGATTCTCAATTTTGTTAATCCTTTCAAAGAACCAGCTTCTTGTCCTGTTGATGATTCTTTTTATAGTTTTTTTTTTTCTGTTTTCTGTCTCATTTATTTCTTCTCTAATCATTATTATTTCCTTTCTTTTGGTGACTATAGGTTCCCTCTATTGGTCTGTTTCTAGTTGTTGGAGATGCTGTGTGAATGTGTTAGTTTGGGTTATTTCTTCTTTTGGGATGTGTGTATTTCTTGCAATAAATTGCCTGCTCAGCACCGCTTTCACTGTCACTGTATCCCCCAAATTTTGGTAGTTGTGTTCTCATTCTCATTTGTTTCTAGGAACTTTGTAATACATATTTTATTTCTTCTACTACCCAGTTGCTTTTCAGTAGGATGTTATTCAGTTTCCATGTATTTGGCTTTATTTCCTTGGTCTTCCTATTATTGATTTCTAATTTGATAACATTGTGGTCTGAGAAGATGCTTTGTAGTACTTTGATATTTGTAAATTTTTGGAGGACTAACACATGGTTTTGTGGCCTAACACATGGTCTACTCTGAAGAATGTTCCATGTGCACTAGAAAAGAATGTGTATTGTGCTGTTGTTGGCGTGAATGCTCTGTACACATCTATGAAGCCCAGTTGGCTGATTGTGTTGTTTAGTTCTTCTGTGTCTTTGTAGAGTTTCCTTATGGTTGTTTTATCCACTTTGAAAAAGGCGTATTAAACTCGCCCACTCTTATTGTAGATTCATCTATTTCTGTCTTCAAATCTATTAGAGTATCCTTTATATTTTTTGGAGCATAGATATTTATTACAGTTATGTTATCTTGTTCAATTGTCCCTTTAATTATGAGATAATTTTCATCTTTGTCTATTATGTTGTTTTTTGCTTTAAAGTTTATTTTATCAGAGATTAGTACTGCCACTCCTATTTGGTTTTTATTACAATTAGCTTGGTACATTTTTTCCATCCATTGAGTTTTAATCTATTTTTGTCTCCATGTGTATGCTGTGTCTCTTGTAGACAGCATATTGAAGGATCTTGTTTTCTTAACTATTCTGCCATCCTTGGTCTCTTATCTGGTGCATTTAATCCATTTACATTCAGTGTAATTATTGATAGATATGGATTAATTGCTGTCATTATGTTTGTTTGTTTTTTGTGGTGCTGCTGCTTTCTTTGTTCTGCATGTCTTCCTGTGATTAGTACACTTTTTGTGTGTTCTTTCTTATCAGTTTCCTCATAGTTTTAATGTTTCTAAGTTATTCTTGGATTTTCATTTTCTTGGTATG
>NW_006408675.1:4000885-4003223 GCF_000296735.1 Chrysochloris asiatica | reverse complement strand
AGTCCATGGCGGGTCTGCTTGTTCCCCCATTTGATCTTGCCACTTGGTCTTGTCCAAGTTGTTGTCTCTCGGGTGCCAGCAGGTTCGAAAGTACAAGATTTCTTGCATCCACTATAAATTCCACTGTCTATAAGTCTTCAAACTTTTTAAATACTCCTATATATGTGGTCCATAGTTTTGGAGCTATCCCCTGAACCTGTTTCTTCTGGTATTCTGTGTTATTGCTGATGGAGATCTTCACCACACTTCTACCCTATCCACCATCCTATTGGGCCAATTTTGAGGGGTTTTTTTGTTGTTGTCTTTACATTAAGATGAAATGCATAATAAAGGCTGCAGGCTCTGATCTTTATCAATAAGTACTTCAAATGCTCTTTGCTTTCAGAAAGCAAGATTGTGTCTTTGTATATCGCATATTGTTAACGAGTCTTTCTCTAATCCTGATGTCATGTTTCTCGTCATGTAATCCAGTTTATCAGATTATTTTCTCAGCATACAAATTGAATAAGTGTGATGAAGGGATACAACCCTGGTGCAGATCTTTCATGATTTTGAACTAGTCAGTATCTCTTTGCTGTGTATGAACCACTGCTTCTTGGTCTATTTACAGGTTCCTCATGAGCACTATTAAGTGTCCTAGAACTCCCATTCTTCATAATGTTATCCACCGTTTCTTATGATCCATGCAGTCTAGTGCTTTTGCATAGTCAATAAAGCACAAGCCAATATCTTTTTGGCATTCTCTGTTTTCTGCCAGTTCCATCTGGTATCTCTCATTCCAAGTCCTCTTTGAGTCAGGCCTGAATTTATGACAGTTCCCTGTCCATGTACTGCTACAATCATTTTTTAAAATTCACTTCAGAAAAAATTTACACACATGTGATATTAATGATGTTTGATGATTTTCACTTTCTGTAGGGTCACTTTTTTTTTTTTTTTTTTAAATGGCCACACATATGTATCTCTTCCAATCAATTGGCCAATTAATTGTGTATATTGTCTTACAAATTTCTTGACATAGGCAAGTGAGTACCTCCAACGCGGCATCAGTTTGTTGAAACATTTCCATTTGTATTCAAACAATTCCTGGAACCTTGCTTTTTGACAATGTAGCTAGAACCTTGTTTTTTCCCAATATAACTGGAATTCTTCCTTCATTGTTGTTTATTATATGTTACCTCTTGAAATGGTTGAACTAAGCCTTTATCAACTACAATGTTTCATTTTTTCCATAAAGGGAGTCTTGGGTGGTACTATTCACCCTGACTCTTATCTCTGTCCTCATTTCACCATCTTTTACATAAAGTATGTATTATGTACTTGTCAAATATAAGAACTTCCAAGATCTTACAATCCTTTCTCTGCCCTTCAGAAATTTAAAATTCAATGTGAAATAGGATTTTTTTTTTGAATGGTGAAAAATCTATAAAGACAGCATAAGTTAGATGCTTTGAATATATAAATATTCTTTTGAAGATGCTATGAATCAAGATTCTGAACAATGTTGGCCATGGCAGTCCTTCCTTCCTTCCTCCCTACCAACCTTCTTTATATCCATTAAGCCACCTTCTAGCCTCCATTGAATCCTCAGCATGGGACAACCACTGGACTAGAGCTTTGTAGCATGATCTCATATAATCTTTACAACATCATTGCCATTTTACAGAAGAAGTAATCTAAACTTAAAAAAAAAAAAAAAAAGTTACTTGGCCAAAATCACATAGCTAGTAAAATGTAGATTGGATATTTGAACTCACTTTTTAAATTTTTGTTTCAAAAACTGTTGCTCTTAATCACTGGCCTAGATTGCTGCCTAAATGATTATGCCTTCTTCTGTATTGATGAATTTAAGATGGTGGATCCCTCCATTCAACAATCATCTAATAAACCTATCAATAACCACATAGATATTCCAATGGTATCCCAAAATATCCCAAACGTAGTATATCAAGTTCTTTCCCAACTTTCTTGTCCATATTTCTCTGATTCTTGCTACCAACAGAGTAATACGAGGCCAAACCTAAATGACATTTTACACTATATCTTCTCTTTCATCCTCTACACCTAGTCAATTATCAGGTCTTACTAATTTTACTTCTAAATTATATCCAAAGTTATTCTCCTTCCTCATCCACTCCAGATTACCTCTGTTGCTATAACCTGTTGACAAATTTCTTTGCTTGTTTTCTGTTCTAAATCACGGTCCACCCTGAAATTAAGTTATCTATCAAAAATTCAAATGTGACCATGCCATGTTCCTGCTTAAAATAAAGTTCTGTTGACTATAGAATAAATACTAAACTTCTTAGTATGCTGTATATGGTCCTTAAGACCTGTT
>NW_006408675.1:3989610-3991114 GCF_000296735.1 Chrysochloris asiatica | reverse complement strand
AGAAATACTGTTAACTGATGGTACATGGAGGGGATTATAATCATTGTAATGAAACAAGGTGTATAATTTGTTGAATGTGAAACTGATGATCTGCCCTGTAAACTTTCACTCAATTAACAATAAAAACCATTTTTTAAAAAACGTATTTACTGTTTCTTAAATATTAGAAATCTTAAATACTTCTTCTAGCAAAGAAAATAGTGATGGCACTATTAGTGGAGGGACATAGTCAGGATCAGCACCCCATTAGCCCTTGAGGAGGACCCCTGGTGGCACAAAGTTAAGTACTCAGCTGCTAACCAAAAGGTTGGTAGTTCAAACCCATCAGTTGCTCTATGAAGAAAAGATGTGTTCGTCTACTTTCATAAAGATTAGAGCTTTCCAAATCTTTAGGGCAACGCTACTCTATCTAATAAGGTCACTATGAGGAATCAATTTAGCAACAACAGATTTTAGCCCTTGAGAGAAACAGCAATGGAAAAGGCTAAACCATGAAGAAGAAAGCCTTGTTGTTTCAGGACTTTTGTACTGATCTTGGTACATTTTAAAGTTTAGATTATTGTTGTTAGGTGTCATCGAGTTAATTCCTATTCATAAGGTCCCCATGCACAGTAGGATAAAACACTGTCCAATCCTCATAATTGCCGTTATGTTATACTTGAATGCATTACTTCAGTCACTGTGTCAATCCATTTCATTGAGGGTCTGTTTCCTCTCTTTCCCTGAGTTTGTCAAATATGATGTTTTACAATACTTTTCTTTTCTGATAACATATCCAAAGTCTGAGAGACAAAGTATCAATATCCTCCTTTCTAAGAAGCATTGTGGTTGCACTTCTTCGAAAACAAATTTGCTTGTTCTTCTGGCAGTCCATATCTTCAGTGTTCTTTGCCAGCTTCATAACTCAAAAGTATCAATTATTCCCGATCTTCCTTTTTCATTATCCATCTTTCACATGCATATCAGGCAATTTAAAATATCATAGAACCACTAACTGACCAATGTTAAGATTAGCTCTAATTTAAGTAGTAATTGATAACTACCCAAATATATTCAGGCACACTCTACAAATATGAGTGCCCCCAAGTTAGTTTATTCATTGACAGGTAAAAAGATGATCTGATCCATCATAACTATCAAAATTAAGTTTTTTTTAATATTCAAAAACAGGTCCATTTTGTATAGGAACCATTGAATGATATAAATCCTAAAGGTTGGTGGTTAAAACCCACCAACTGCTCTTCAGAAACCCTTTGCTAGGTTGCTATGGGTCAGAACTGACTTAATGGCACTTAACAATATATTTGACTTAATGGACTGTCTAAGAAAGATCCTTGATTAAGGTTTATAAGTTTGAGATATTTGAAGAAGAAAAGTTATGGATCTTGTCATCTTCACATCTGCCCATTGTTGTTGTTGTTGTTAAGTGCCATCGAGTCGGGTCCGACCCATAGCGACCCTGTACAGGGTTTCCGA
The DNA here is from genome assembly GCF_000296735.1 of Chrysochloris asiatica. NCBI lineage: Eukaryota > Metazoa > Chordata > Mammalia > Afrosoricida > Chrysochloridae > Chrysochloris > Chrysochloris asiatica. The sequence continues at coordinate 3,989,638 of NW_006408675.1, read as the reverse complement.
GGGTGTAAATCTTTACGGGAGTAGAAAG
>NW_006408675.1:3987215-3988525 GCF_000296735.1 Chrysochloris asiatica | reverse complement strand
ACACTTTAAAGAGTCTTGTGCAACAGATTTGCCTAATGCAATATGTCATTTAATTTCTTGACTGCTGCTTCCATAGGTATTGATGGTTGATCTGAGCAAAATGAAAGTCATTGATAGCTTCAATCCTTTCTTTATTAATATGTTATTGTTGTTAAGTGTCATTGAGTCAGTTCTGACCCATAGCAACTCTGTATAGGCTTTCCAAGGAGTAGCTGGTGAGCTTGAACCACTGACCTTTTGGTCCAAATGATTTTACAGTCCAGGGCATTATCCCACAGCACCACACCAGGACTCCTGGATGTTGTTTATTAGTCCAATGGTGAGGATTTTTGTTTTCTTTATGTTGAAGTGCAACCTATACCAAAGGCTGTAGTCTTTGATCTTCATCAGTAAGTACATTAAGTCCTCTTTGCTTTCAGCAAGCAAGGTTGTGTTATCTGAATATCATAGATTATTAATGAGTCTTCCTCCAATCCTAACGCCATGTTTTTCTTCATATAGTACAGCTTCTTGGATTATTTGCTCAGCATACAGATTGAATAAGTATGTTGAAAGAGTACAACCCTGGCACATGTCTTTCCTAATTTTAAACCATTATGTATTCCCTTGTTCTGTTTGAGCAAATGCCTGTATTAAAAATTGTTTAAAATAGAACTTATATAGTTTTCATCATCTCAGATGGTAGAGCTAGATAATTTTTCAATAAGACTCACTGTCCCTGGCTCTGCTTGGAGGACACCCAGATTCAGAGCACAAGACTTAGGCTCACACTAGAGGGGAAGGCTGTCACTAGAGCAGAAATAAACATAGTAAATAAAGCAAACTCAGTCTAAATAGTCACTGCTCAGAAAGATGTTGGCCACTGTCAGGGACTGACATAAAAGTGCTCAGCCAATGTGGGCCAGGATCATGAAATTATAAAATATTTGAGTTGCAAAGGACTTTAGCTCATTTAATATAAACTACTTATTTTGCTGATAAAGACACTGAAAACTACAGCAGTGACTTGTCCAAAGTCTCCCAGTTGATTAGCACTGGAGCCAGAACAAGAACTAAGGTCTTCTGACTCCTCAAGTGCTCTTCCTAAATTACCACATTCTTTACTATAATTATTTGACATTTCTCACAATCTGCTCAAATGCTGCCTTTTCCAATGTTAACGTAAGTGAGAAATAGCATGAATTGATTAGATTGCCTGAATAGTTTTAATACTACATGGGTGAGTCAAAAAGTATCTGCGAAAGAACAAACAAGATGGTGGATTGGGTGGATGTGTAGTAAAGAGCTCCGCCAACAACAACACAGAATAC
>NW_006408675.1:3983385-3984035 GCF_000296735.1 Chrysochloris asiatica | reverse complement strand
ATATATGAGTGGATTATGTAGCAAATCATTTGCAAATCAGACATGGCTCTGCTCTACGAAATAATCCATGATAGATTTGGGTTTTGAACAGTTTGAGTGAGATGGGTACCGAAACAACTCATGGAAGAGCATCAGCAGTAGCGTTTGGACAACAGCAAAGAAAATTTGGATCCATACATGAAGGAAAGTAAAATTTCTTTAAAAAAATCGTTACTGGTGACAAGACATGGATTCAGCACTATGAGACTGAGAGGAAGTAGCAGAGTATGGAACGGAAACATCCTCAATCACAGATCAAGAAAAAGTATAAAAGGTAACCCTAAACTGGAAAATTCATGCTTATACTTTTCTGAGATTCTCAAGGGCCAGTACTGGGACACTACAAGGAACAAGATTTAGCAATCAACAGTGTTCGTCACAGTGAGAGGCTCACTGAAGAACGGAAGCTTAAATTTTGGATTAAATGCAGCAGACTGTTATCCAAGGATAGTGTGATCTTGTATGACAATGCACGTCCATATACCTCTGCCCATGCTGTTGACACTCTGCTAAAACTTCATTTTGAGATGTTAAAGCATCTTCTCTTTAGTTCTGATCTTGCTCCATCAGACTTTCACCTATTTGGTCCAGTGAAAACAGTCTTTTGAGGA
>NW_006408675.1:3980013-3982935 GCF_000296735.1 Chrysochloris asiatica | reverse complement strand
GCCACAGTGCAGATAATTTTTGACTCACCCTCGTACTTACTTAGGCATGACCGCACATGACAGCTAACCATCTATAGAGTAATATATTCAAAACTCCTTCTAATATAAGTCTCTGTAATGTCATCAGTAAATGAAAAGAATTTCCCTTCAGGAAATCCAGCATGTTTCATTGGTTTTTCCAAACATTCTCCAAACCTCTATACCTTCTCTCATTACACTGCTCAGTTCATATACTGTGAGCCAGCACTGCCTCTGTTTAGAAAGAAGACAACAAATGTCATTAGCAAATGAAAATAATTTCCCTTCAGGGAACTCAGCACGTTTCATTGTTTCTTCCAAACATTCTCCAAATCTCTATACCTTCTCTCACTACACTGTTCAGTTCAGCATGCTGTGAGCCAGCACTGTCTCTATTTAGAAAGAAGATCTATGCATTGGCTACTGGTCTCCGGTTTTGTTTCTTGGGTCCACACTAGAATCAACAGTTAGTTCCATGTACACAGAAACACCTCTCTGGGCTATTGAATATGACACATGTGGGCTCAGAGGACACAGTTTGCTATGTAATTTAGAGCAAGTTACTAAATTACTCTTAATTTCCACTTATAGATCCTTCTCATAATCTTTAAACAAGCTAATATGTGTAACATGCTTTATACATTAAGGTTTTTAGTAAATGAAAATCACATTTATTTCCCACCTCCTATTTCCCAACTCAAAGCTGGGTTTAACATTTTCTCAAAGATTATTCTTAAGATTAAGCACCATTCCCCCTGGCCATACAATCAAAAAAGAGCTTGCCTTTATCAGAATAATTTTTTAACTTCAGCTCATCTTCTGCCAGCTAATAGTTTAACTTATCAGCATCAGAAGTTTCAGCCCATCTAAGAACATTAGACAATCCTGAGATGTTTTGCCAAGGAAGGAGACTTTCAAATAGGAGCCAGCCATCTGTTCTGCATTTCCTAAGTGTTTACTAAATGAAGACTCCCAGGCTGAGAAACCATGTCATCACTGTGGGTCCCTTTGGCTTAGTATCTTTGATCATCACCATTACACAGTATTTACTCAATTAACTACCCAAAGGTATTGGAAAAATTTAATTACTTTCCTCTATCCTACTTTCTGTGAAGTTACAGTCTGGATCTTCTGAAAAGCAGACATCAAGATAAAGTTAGACATGCAGGTATTTTATTTAATCAGACATCTGTGAGGAAAGGTGGGAAAGGAGTCAGGGAGACTGTAAGAGTCATTAGGTCACAGTGTAAGTCAGGCTCCCTGTGGAAGGAAGATGGGTTGTTTAGAAGAGTCTTTTACTGCTGCATAGTCTAAGGAATACTGGTAAAACCAATAAGGAGTCCTTGAGTCAAAGTTGCCATCAAGAGGAGTCTTCTGTCTCCCAAGAATGAGGCTGTCTTAGTATCTCTGCTATGCCTTCTCACTGGCTGGGGGAAGGCTATGGGAAGTATAGTCTTAACACTTACTCTTCCAAAATGAATTTCAGATCCCAGAGACTGGAGCCCTCAGTCATTTACACACCTACAGTGGAAGATTTGAGAGCTGCAGTCTCATGGTTGCCTCACACAACATATTACAAACTATAAGAATTTTAATAAGTACACAAAGAACATAGAGCTAGCAAGCTAAAATGTCTATTGATACTTTTTGCCACCTCATTTTATTTCCTTAATTTGTAAAGTAGGAAACCAAAACAACAGACACAATAGTGATCTAAAGTATCTACCATCGTCCTATGACTTTTCAGTTTGTGCAACCATAATATTCACAATCCCTGATTAGCCCTTATCATAAGTGAGGCACCGCACAAAACACAAAACGTATTTCCAATATCTCACTTAATCTTCACATAAATACCATTCTTTTAGTTGTCATCAAGTCAGTTATGACCAATGATAGCGCTTTGTTTGCAGAGTAGAGCTGCTCCTTAAGTTTTTTAAGACTATGAAATATTTTGGACCAGATCATCAGATCCCAGAAAGGGTTCAAACTTCCAACCTTTCAGTTCAACCATTTGAACCACTCAAAAACTCTTAGAAACATTATTTGTTGTTGTTAGGTGCCATTGAGTTGGTTCTGACTCATAGCACTTCCATATACAGCAGAACAAAACACTGTCTGGTCTTAAGACATTCTCACAATTGTTGTTATGTTTGAGCCCATAGTTGCTGCCACTGTATCAATCCATTTTGTTGTGGGTCTTCCTCTTTTTCATTAACTTTACTTTCCAAGCATAATGTCCTTCTCCAAGGCTGGGTCCTTCCTGACAAAATGTCCAAAGTACGAGACACAAAGTCCTTAGAATCCACCCTCACTTCTAAGGAGCATTATGATTGTACTTTATCCAAGACAGATGAGTTTGCTCTTCTGGCAGTCCGTGGAACTTTCAATATTCTTTGTCAACACCATAATTCAAATACATCAATTATTCTAGGGTCTTTTTTACTCATTGTCCAACTTTCATGTGCTTATGAGGCAATTCAAAATACCATGGCTTGGGTCAGGAGCACCTTTGTCCTCAAAGTGACATTTTGCTCTTGAAAACTTTAAAGAGGTCTTTGCAGCAGACTTGTCCAATGCAGTATGTCATTTGATTTATTAATTGTTACTTTCATGAGTGTTGATTTTGGATCCCAGAAAAATAAGTCTTTCACAACTTCAATCTTTTCTCCATTTATCTTGATGTTATTTACTGGTTCATTTTTAGGAATTTTTGTTTTCTGTACATTGTGGTGCAATTTATACTGAAGGCTGTAGTCTTTGATCTTCATTCATAAGTATTTTAAGTCCCCTTCACATCCTATGTTATTTCATCTACATATCACACCTTGTTGATAAGACTTAATCCAATCGTGAAGTCACGTTCTTCTTCATACAATCTAGCTTTTCAGACTATTTGCTCAG
>NW_006408675.1:3978028-3979023 GCF_000296735.1 Chrysochloris asiatica | reverse complement strand
CTGTACAGGGTTTCCGAGGCTATGAATCTTTACAGGAGCAGAAAGCCTCATCTTTCTCCCCTGGAATAGCTGGTAGTTTCGAACTGCTGACCTTGCCCAGTCACAGCCCAATTCGTAACCAGTACACTACCTTTGAGCTCATTAGACCCTTCAATATTACAAACCAAGATTTCAATTCTTTCAGTTTGAGAAATGCTGAGTGTGTTTTTCCCTTATGATCATCTAACTCCAGGTCTTTGCATATTTCATTTTTTTCTATATTCACAGTTTGTACATTCCACGTTCTGATTATTAGTGGATGTTTGCAGTTTTTTCTTCCCATTTTGAGTTGTGCCATATCAGCAAATGAAGGTCTTGAAAGCTTTACTCCAATCATCTCATTAGATCACTCTAGGTTGAGGGGACATCTCTTCCCAGTCATATTTGAGTGACTTTCAACCTTAAGGGCTCATCTTCTGGCATAATATCGATCAATGTTTCACTGCTATTCATAAGTTTTTCAATGGATAACCATTCAAAAGTAATCTACCTCTTCTTCTTCCTAATCTGTCTTAGCCTCAAGCTCTGGTGAAACTTCCATACCGCAGGTAACCCTTCTGGTATTTAAAATACTGATGGCATTGCTTCCAGAATCACAGCAACACATAAAGTACCACAATAAGAAAAACTGACAAACAAGTGGTGAATATAAATATTATTGGGAAATATTTTCCCCATTTTACAGATGAAGAAATTTATGCTTAGAGAAGTTGAGTAATTTGCCAAGTGTTATACAACAGGTAATTGGAAAAGCTAAGATTCAAAAATAGATTGATTTCAAAGCCAATGCACTGAACTCCTCTTTTCTAATCTCCCTTCCTTTATAAAAGATTGAAAATTAAAAATAAAAAAAAATCAATTACAGTCTAAGTAACCATTTAAAATTAATTAAGTTGGAGTCCTGGTATGGCACTGTGGGGTAAAGCACTGGGCTGCAAGGTTACTTTGAACCACAA
>NW_006408675.1:3931428-3976903 GCF_000296735.1 Chrysochloris asiatica | reverse complement strand
CAGCATCAATGGGCTCAAGCATGGCAACAACAGTGAGGTTGGCCCAGGATCAGGCAGTATTTTGTTCTGCTGTGCTTAAGATTGCTATGAGTTGCTACCGACTCGATGGCACCTAACAACAACAACAACAACAACTATGCACACAGGAGGCTGCCATGAGTCAGAATTGTTTTGATGATGGTTAGCAACACCTTTGTAGAAAAAGAGAAGATAAATACATATATGAAATATCTTGATGTATTAAAGAGAATGATAGAAAAGAAGTCATAATATAAAAGCAAGTAGAGTTTCTAGAATACTTCAAAAATACCTAGACCATTTTGGGATTGATCACACATTAATTCTCTTACCATAGTTTAATCATGTTAACTTTTTCAGGCAATAGGACTCAGCATTTTGTACACACTATTGTAATAAAACTATAAGTACTAGCCTTCTTGTTAGAGACTGAGAATATATATTTGACCATTTTTAGGTTTAATAATGATCTAAGAGATTTGTTTTGTTTTTCTTTTCCTTTTTTTTTTTTTAAATGAACTCCTATTTTCTGGACTTTTTAATGAAAATATTTATGAATGAAACAGTGCAATGTTTTGTGTGTGTGTGTTTTTCAAAATAAACCATGTATGTTTTGGGAAGAACATGGGTAGGCATGCCAATGAAATTAAAGTGAGTTTCAGTTCATAATAGGTAAGGTTAGGGTCTAGAAACCTGGGAGTTTATCAGTATCGTCTATCACCACACACTGAGAAAAGTTTTTTTTTTCCTTTTTATAGATCTTTTATTCTATATTGTGGGAAATTCCAAATATACAAAAGTAGAGACAATAGTATAATAAACTCACTTAAATTGAGTGTATCTTAAAATGTCTAATATGGCTATAATAGTAATTGTGTTTATCAGTGCTATGGACATTATAGGAGATCATTCTCTTTACACATCAAAAGTTAAGTACTGTTAAGTAACTAACTAAAAATATTTTTGCATTAGGACAAAAATGATTAAGCTGGAAATATGTATATTCTTTGCCACTCATCTAGCATGTCCAAGACAATTCTGTAATTTACTAATTTCCCTCGTTTATACCCTTCCTAAAGGGAAAGTTGCTATGTTGTACTAAGTGCCATCGAGTCAGTTCTGACCACAATGACCCTCTGTAGGGTTTCCGAGGAGCAGCTACCGAGCTTGAACCATCAACCTTGCAGTTCAAACTGACTTTGCAGTCTAACACATTAACCCACAGAGCCACACAAGCACTCCCCTAAAGGTAATAGATCTTTTTTATTTGGGGAGAAATGAAGTTTATCTACATAATAAAGTACTGAAATTAAGAGGAGAAGGAAAAAGAAAAAATGTGGAGTATGAAATAAGGAAAAGTTTTGTGTTAAGAGTGGGCATTGAAGGAGACTGAGAAGAGTGGATCTCAATAGCTGGATTGTTGGACAAAAAGGAAAACCCTGGTATTATAGTGTGTTACATGTTAGTCAGATAACTGCAAGGTCAGCAGTTCAAATTCTACGGGAGAAATATAATAGTTTCTGCTTCCACAAAGATTTACAGCCTCCGAAACCTTATATGGAGGTGCTATGAGTCAGAAGCAACTCAACAACAAACCACCACCACCCTGGATTGGAAGGAATCACTGGGTGATGCAAATAGTTAAGTATTCAACTACTAACTGAATGTTTAGTGGTTCATATGCAAGTAAACACTTCTCTGACTTTTCTCTCAAAGATCAAAGTCATTGAAAAATTTATGGAACATAGTTCCACTCTGAAACACATAGGGTCTCCATGAGTCAGAATTGACTTAATGTCAAATTATTTGCTTCTTTTTGTTTTTTCCTCTTTCTTTCTCTCTCTCTGTCTTTTGTTTATTTTTATTTTTTTGTGGGCTGGTGACAGGGATCCTCTGATATGTTCTTTGCAGGAAAATATAAAGGCAGATATTTTGTAATGAATTTGGCCATTGACGTCTTATTGTTCAGTGCCCTCCAGTTGGTTCCAGTTTTCAGAGACCCTATATAAGGTTTGTGAGGAATGGAATCATTGCTTCTTATTGTTCAGGGCTTATCATGCAATGCCACACCAGAACTAGCTATTCTCTTTTTTAAAACCTTTTTATTGTGAATTCACTGAAGGGTTACAGAGCAGATCATCAATTTTACATCTAATAAATTATACACTTTGTTTCATCTCAATGATTGCAATTTCCTCCATGTAACAACAATTATCACACATCCCTCTGTGGTTCTTATTTCCATTCCACCTTCCTTCCCAACCCTTATAAACTTTGTCATTAGGTAAATGTTGCCCTTTTGACATTGAATGGTTGAACATTCTGTGGTAAATAGACCTTATTGGTGGTGTCAATCCCCCTATATACCAATCTACTGCTTAGCTGAAAATTGGACATCAGGGTGAGTTCCTGTCCAGATTAAAGGGTCACTAATGATCAGTGAGCTCTGGTAGCGTAGTGGTTACGAATCGGGCTGTGAACCTTAAGGTCCGCGGTTCGAAACTACCACTGCTCCGCGGGAGAAAGATGAGGCTTTCTACTCCCGTAAAGATTTACACCCTCGGAAACCCTATACAGGGTCGCTATGGGTCGGAGCCGACTCGATGGCACACAACAACAACAACAACAACAATGATCAGTCGTAGGTTACTTGAGTCTCTTGCTGATCAGTTTAAATTCAGTCATTTTTATAATTTTGAGTTTGATCCCACTCTATCTGAAACTTCAAATGTATTCCCGTTCATAGAAGTTGGTAGCATTAGCTATTCTTAATGCTTTCTGTGTATTTGTATTTGTGCATAATATGGTGGCATGCATATTGATGTGATGCTGGAATCTAAGCAAGAGGAATTTTAAATAACAGCAGGATCACCCATGGTGGACAGGTTTTAGATGAGCTTCCAAACTAAGACAGACTGGAAAGAAGAAGGGGTGGAGTGTTTCTGAATGTTTAGCAACTGAAAATCTGATGAGTAAGAGTGGAACATTGTCACATATACTGTCAGAAGATGAAAGCATTATGAATAGAACCAGAATATTTTCAGATACATTGTTGTTGTTAAGTGTCATTGAGTCAGTCCAACTCATAGATACCCTGTATACAGTTTTCAAGGAACACCTGGTGGGTTTGAACTGTCAACCTTGTGGTTTGAAGTCCAGTGCTGATCCTATGCACTAATATAGTGCCAAAAATAAGTCCCTCAGATTGAGAGGCCGTCAAAATATGACTGAGAAAGAATTGCCTACTCAAAGTAGAGTTTACTTATGACATGAATGGAGTAAAGCTTTCGGGATCTTCATTTGACATGGGGTGCAACTCAAAATGAGAAGAAACAGCTGTTGTTGTTGCTGTTGTTGTTGTTGTTAGGTGCCATTGAGTTGACACCAACTCATAGCGACTTTATGCATAGCAGAATGAAACAATGTCTGATCCTGGGCCAACCTCACTACTGTTGCCACACTTGAGTCCAACGATGCTGCCACCTGGCCAATCAAACTCATTTGGGGTCTTCCTCTTTTTCTCTGACCCTCCATCTTACCAAACATGATATCCTTTTCCATTGACTGTTTCCTCCTGACAATATGTCCAAAGTATGAGAGATGATGTTTGGCCATCTTGGCCTCTAAGGAGCACTCTGGCTGCACTTATAACAAAATAGATCTATTGGTTCTTTTGGCAGCCCATGGCACTTTTAGTATTCTCCTCCAATACCATAACTCAAAGGCATCATTTCTTCTATGGTCTTCCTTATTCACAGTTCAGCTTTCGCATTCGTATGAGGTTATTGAAAATACCATGGCTTGGGTCAGGTGCACCTTAGTCCTCAAGCTGACATCTTTGCTCTTCAACACTTTAAAATGGTCTTGTGCAGCAGATTTGCCTAATGCAATACGTTGTCTGATCTCTTGACTGCTGCTTTAGCATGGATTGTACTTCAATGTAAAGAAATCAAAATTCCTCACTATTGGACCAGTAAATAATGTCATGATAAATGGAGCCAATATGGAAGTTGTCAAAGACTTTATTTTGCTTGGGTACACAACCAACATTCATGGATGCAGCAGTCAAGAAATCAAATGACATATTGCATTAAGCAAATCTGTGGCACAAGACCTGTTCATAATGTTAAAGAGCAAAGATATCAATTTAAGGAGTAATGTGAGCCTTACCCGAGCCATGCTATTTTCAATTGCCTCCTATGACTGTGAAACTTGGACAGTGAATAAGGAGGACCATAGAAGAATCAATGTATTCAAACTATGGTGTTCAAGAAAAAGAATGATGATACATGGATGGTTCTTCTTTCAGAAGCACAAATAGTTCTGTCTTGAAAGAAATACAGCCAGAATGATCCTTAGAAGCCAGGGTGAAGAGATTTTTTTCTCTAATGCTTTGAACATTTTATTAGGAGGGACCAGTTCCAGGAGAAGGACATCATATTTGGTAAATTGAGGATCAGTGAAAAAGAGGAAGACACCATTAAGATGGATTGATACAGTGGCATCAGCAATGGGTTCAAATGTAACAGCAATTGTGATGATGGGACAGGACCAGGCAGTATTCTGTTTCATTGTACATGGGGTCTCTATGAGTCGGAACCACCTGAAAAGCACCTAACATCAGCAACAATGCTGAAGATGTTTTAGTGCATCTGGAAGTTTTTCTTTACCTTTTTTATGCATGGAAGTAAATGAAAAATCTGTCACTTGTCCAAACACATGGCCAACATTTAGGAATTTCTGGGCAACAGTCTGATTTCCTTTTCTTTCATCTTAAAGTTTGGCCTTATGTTGCCATATGCTGAGTGCAAGCCCTTTCAGGAATGCATACTCTTAGCTTGAAGAGCATTTTCATTTGACTGGAGATGATAACATAACTCGAATGGAGTCATAGCATTTGATGTATCTTTCAGAATCCAGTAATAAATTCTGGAAGATGTTCAACATTTGAAATTAGCTAGAACTTTGTTGTACCTCTCATTATTAAAAATTTCACTTCAGAACTTGAATTTTCTTGACATGTAAAGCTTTTTGTAATAAATGTTTAGAGCTGGGAAGATGCCCAGCACATTAAGTCTTGAACCATACAAAGAGAATTGTTTTGTAAATGGAAATAAGACCTTTAATATAAACTGGGCAACCATTCAATGACTAAGCCTAGGTTTCAGTATCCTATTTAATCCACTGAGTGTTTTGTTATTTTCCATTTATCCATTTTGAGTCTCAAATATGTTGCTCCTCATTTTATTCTCAGAGGATTTTTTTATTATTATTATAACATAAAGGCATCCATAACAATAGTATCAATGCCCAGAAATGAATTTTGAATCATAAAGTGGTATGAATCCAAGAGGATCAGAATCCAATAGGATAAGAAAGACAATAATCCAGAATATACCAGTCAATCTTTATTTTAATTTTCTTTTGCAAGAAAAACATAATTTGAAAAATGTCAACATTTTTTTTTTCAAACTCGGAGGAAAATAGATCATGGAGAAGGGTGGTAAGAAAAATTAAACTTGAATAAGAAAAATTGTTTAATGCATGTTTGTCAGATAAAATACTTATGAGCAGTGTGGCCAGGATGTGAGGACAAAGAAATACAGAGATTAGTGCTTTATCAGCAAAATGTATCCTTCTGGTTTCCACCAAGGTAAATGTAAATAGAAAGGCAAAGTGCTTATTTTCTGTTATAAGTCAGACCCAGACTGGATGTCTGAAGATCCATTCAAGAACAGAGGCTGGTCCATTCAGAGATGACCTTACATACAACTTGACAGAAAAATGCTTCTGTGTTTGAGACGCTCAGCTTCTTCCAAAAATAAAAACAGTGGTCCCTGGGAGTGCTCTCATATTCCAAGAAAAACTAAGTAAGTTAAATAAGTGGTAAATTTGAACTAACATTCTAAATCTATGTCAGGTAAAAAAAGAACCTTTCAGAAAGGAACATGTCATAACTTGTGTCAAATTCAAGGAGGAGAACTGGCACAATGAAAGTTAAGACTGTGTCTTTTTCCTAACAGAAAAAGGGAAGAAGGCAGTTAAAGAAGATCTTTTTCTTATCGTCAACGTCTTGTTGTGTGTATGTACAACATTGTATAAAGCAGCCTACAACCCCATTAGCAAATACTTGACTTGAGAGGTTTAGATGATAGTTCCAATCATAAACATTATTAGTACGGATTTACTAATAAAGATCAGTAAAGGTATCTCAAACGATCGGACTCTTAGGATCTTACCTTTATTTTTAAGTCCATTTTCAAATCCTATAATGAGATAGCATACTATTATATCTAGTCATTTCAAGTAGCTATGCAAGAGACCTTGGTTTATCTATACCGTATCTGTTTGCCTTTTCTTCTTAGTAACAGCATCCTGATTTCTAACTAACATTGCCTAATTTAGCACATAAAAATATCATTTTCTAAATTTAATTTAACTCTCAATAAACAACAAATAATGTTTTAGTATAAGTATAAATGTGTTCCATATATTGCACAATGGATACCAATTACTTTTATATTTAAATTAAATTTATATTTCTGACAAAAATGAATACATTTTTAGTGTATATTGAAAATGTTGACAATTTACAATAGAAAAATTATTTTTGGTTTTCTGAAAGCTAGATATACTTGGGTATCCCATATTTTATTAGGTAACCCTACCAATTGCTGTCAAGTTAATTCTGACTCATAGTGACTGTCTTAGTTATCTTATCTAGTACTACTGTAACACAAATACCACACATAACACAGTTGAGGATTCTAGAAGTTCAGATTCAGAGTACCAACTCCAGGGGAAGCTTTCTCTCTTTGTCATCTCTGGAGAAATATTCTCATCTCCTTTCAGCAGCTGCATTTCTTGGAGATCTCCATGCATCTTGGCACCAATCTTCCCCTGGATCTAAGAGCTTCACAGTGCAGGAACTCCAGGTTCAAAGGATGCACGCCCCTCCCAGTTGATAGTAGGTCCCCCCTCTCTGATAACTTCACTCTCTTTTTATCTCTTGTATGATAAAAGGTGTGATATGACCCAACTCTGGGAAACTCCCTTATATCAGATCAAGTTCATAGCAGGATTAAACATGGTGTACATCACCCTTAATCCTTCTATTGGTTTATCACATCAAATCATAGGGTGGGGCATCATCACATAACTGCCAAACCACTGAGAATCATAGTTTAACCAAGTTGGTACATCTCATGGGGGGACACATTTCAATCCAAGGCAATGCGCCTATATGTATCAGCATCGAACTTCTCCATAGGGTCTTCAATGGCTAATATTTCAGAGTAGATTGCCAGGTCTTTCTTTCAAGTTATCTCTTATTAGACTCATTTTAGTTAGTGGTAGACTCCCACCTAGGGACTCCTTAGTAAACCCTACTAGCTGATTATGTTTCTACTCAGCTATCACTACGTTTCCAAACCTCAGTCCACATGACCAAATTCCAGCCAATAAGTGGTGTTTCTAGAAAGTGCACTTCACATAAAGAAGACATACTCTTTTTCCCCTTCCTCCACACCTTGTCTAATGAGGATATTATGAAGGGAGGAGAGAGATAAATCTTTGGTCATGAAGAACAGATTCCATAGAGTTGAAAGGAGTCAGGCACCCAGATTACATTGTAGTTCTAACATACCAATGCTGAGCTGCTGCTCTGAAAATTTCCCTGAAGAAATATAAACATGTATTTTGTTTAGCCAACTATTATATTTTATTTTGCAGGTATGGTATCACACTATAGGATAAGTACTGGACTTCTAAACACAAGTTCAACAGTTCAAACCCACCAGCCACTCCTTGGAATGGTTCCCTATGAGTTGGAACAAACTCAATAGCAATTAACAACAACATACTTTATTATGTTCTGCCAAACCCAATCCCATCTGATATAGATACTTACCTACTTAGAGATGTGTAAGCACCAAAGCTAAGACCTTTGTAACAGGAAAATGTGTGCAAAGTAAAATTTGAGCTCTGAATGTTCAGCCACATAAGATTGTATTATTTTTCTGACTTTCTCTTACACACATACAAACCGATTCACTTAGATTTTTGAAGCCTTAATCTTTGCTCTATGTTTTCTAACATACTGCCCTACCACCCTCCTGATAGGGTGCAAAGCTAACCCTAGCAATAAAAAATAAATTAAGTGGATACTTTTTTTAAAAAGCCACACCTGGAGGAATCTGAGTCTAAAGCAAAATTATGATTAGCAATTTCATGTAAGAAGTTGTGTAACTATTCCAACATATATATTTTTTTGATCTTCTTAAAGTTTGCTATCAGATAGCAGGATAAAAAGTAACAGATTTTTGCATGGAGGGGATTGTAATCATGGCAATGAAATGATATACAATAGGATGAATGTAAAGGTAATGTTCTCCCATGTAAACTACCACATAATTTACAATAAAACTTTTTTTTTTTTTTTAAGTAACGGATTTTATATCTTGGAGCATATTTGGTTTTGGGAAAAGTAGAACTAATTCCTAATAACAATATTACTCTATATGAACAGAAAAAGACCAATATATCAACACTTGCAAATTTCCCAGGTCAGCATACTTAGATCTGAAAACTAGTTCAAAAGAGTAATTTTTTTTTTTTCTCTTAGTACTTGGGGTTTGTCGCCTACAATATTTATCTTACTGCTTTGAAAAATGTCACCTCTGGTAGGCTTTTAGCTGAAAAAAGGCAGAATAGCATTAACCAGTAGGAATACAGAACCAGAATCTGTATATTTTCATTAATATAGTTTTAGAATCTCTGGTTAAGAGACTTATTTTTCATTTCTTAAATTAAGGGATAGAAATGTATGGAAACAAGGAGAGTAAAAGAAATTATGACCTTCGAGCTTAAAAAAAAAAAAAAAAAAAGTAAAGTCAAGGCAAGGCAAAGCAAAGGTATTTAAAGGATTGAAAATTATTTCCTTTTTTATAATCGAAACATAACCACTACTGGTAGACTTTTACAAAGACTAAAATTTTCAGACACTGGTTAGAATTTTAAGTTATCCAGTAGTGCTGTAGGATAAGCACTGGACTGCAAGACCTGTTTGACCTGCAAGGTCAAGCCCTCTCTGGAGGCATGGTATTGTACATACCTTCAAAAGATACCCCTGGATCATGGAGCACTCAGAAATTCTGATACTTATTTTTCAAGTCCTGGTTTCTGATAAATGGATATTATTGGCAAGCACTTTTTTTTTTTTTTCTTTTTGCAGGAGTGTGGCTTATTTGAAGAGCTTTTCAGATGAGGCAAAGCTTTTTCATGTCGTTTTGTTGAAAGTTTAGTTGCTATATTCGTTTTTGTTTTGTTTGTTTTTACTGCCGATTTTAGTTTTTTAAAGAAAGGAAAGCAACATTGAACAAAATGAGGAAAACTTGTATCTAGTCAAGGACTCAGGACCTCTTCAAACACAGTATCAAAATCAGTGTTTCTTTTATGTTCTTTTCATTTGGATCAGATACATAATCTGTAAAGTTTATAAACTATTCCTCTTTCTATCATTACTTAACCAACAGTGCATCACCTAGTAACTGCATCTTCATATAAACACACCAAAAGCCAAACCTACGGCCATATAACTGGCTCTGACTCATAGCAATCCTATATAAAGTTTCTGAGGTGGTAAATCTTTTATTTTTGTTGTTCTTATGTGTCGTGGAGTTGATTCCAACTTATAGTGACCCTGCACAGGGTTTTCAAGGAGCAGTTGGTGGGTTTAAACCACCAAACATGTGGTTTGAAGTCCAGTGCTGATCCTACAGCCTCCTTTTTCTTCCCCAAACTGCTGACAGGTTCTAACTGCTGACCTTGTGGCTAGTGGCCCAACATATAACCCACTATGTCACCAGGGCTCCTTCTTCATATGGACAGTTAATTGAAAACAAATTAAGACTGCACCATTACCCCTGACTAAAACTAGAACTGTGAAGTTATCCTTCTGCTAAGCATGGAGGGTCCCTTTGAGAAGTGTTACACAACAGTTTTTCAAATCAGCACCAATTCAGAAAATGATCACTGTCAGGCATTCTCAGCTAAAGCAATAGGAGAGAAGAAATGCATTTGGGACTTGGTGAAGAAACACTTTATATTTTCTATATGATAAAAAATGTTAAAAATAAAGTGTTAGGGCAAGTATTATATCTTGAATATTTTTTTCCAAGTACTAAATTCAGGGAGTTTATTTAATCATAATTTCAGATATATATATGTAATTCCTAGTGATCCTATATAGGGTATATAAGGAGCAGATGGTGAGCTTGAACCACCAACCATGTAATTCAAACTGACCTTGCAGTCCGGCGTATTATATTAACTCACAGTGGTATACCAAAACCCTCTACCCTCTCTCTCTTATATACATTTGAGTAGTATATTGCCACTCTTTTTCCCATGTATCTACCTGCAGAACACTGTTGTTCCAATGTTGTGTACATAGCACTGCTGTTGTTTGTTGTTAAGTGCCTTTGAGTCAGTTCTGATTCATAGTGACCCTGCATAAGGTATCTGAGGAGTGCCTGGTGGCATTGAACCACCAACCTTCAGGTTCAGACCAACCTTGCTGTTGAGACCATTAGCCCACAGTGCCACACCAGAACTCCATATATAGCACTGTTTGCCTCTATTCTCTTTAACTTTTGCATACCACTTAGCATACTCAACTGTCTTCTCATGTTTCAACTATAATTTGATATTTCTCATTTGTGTTTCATACAAAAACTTTTCTTGGAAAACATGAAAAAAGTTAAATAAGGGAGATTCTATTTCTTCCTCTATGTTATTATCCACTGGGCAATAGTTCAAATGGAGTTAACTGATTTTCCAATTTATTTCCCTTATGTTTAGAATAAAGACAAAATTTTTAAGCATGTTGTAAGAATATTTTTGCTTCACTGTTTTTGTTATACTTTTTTTAATTCATAAGGAAATTCATTGAGCCTACCTGGTGTTGCAGAATCAACTTTGTAAACCACAAGGTTGGCAGTTCAAACCCATAGCTGTTCCTTTGGAAATTCTATACAGAGTCCCTATGAGTTAGAACCAAACTCACTCAATGGCACTTAACAACAATATTTAGTGAATATAAGTGAAAATCTAGGCAAAATATAAGTTATGCCAAAGCATTAGTTATAAAGAGTAAGGCATCAAAATCTTAATCAAATCTCTAGAGACACTGTCTCAATATGAAAAGAGATCATATATTTTCATCATGTAGTTCTCATTCCCTCTTTTAAAACCTTGAAATCCCATCTCCTCCATAAAACCCACCTAAGTAAATAGAACCAGGTGTTGAAAGAAAGAAACTCAAGAAAACTTCCATAAGCATACCAAGAATAAAATGAATTATTGTTTAGATGTGTTTTGTCATTTAAAAGTTTTTTGGGGCCAAATAAATTACAATATAGACAAAATCAGTTAACATAAATAGTCAGTGGTAGCTAGAGTTATATCTTCCCTATAAACTTTCTAATACTGCATTCTTCTATGTTTTGGCAAATTCTTTCCAAATTTGATATGATTTGAGTAGAGAATTGTCAGCCTGTGTTTTCTAAAGAAGCATAACCAGTGAAATCTTATCTCTATCTCAAAGAAAATCTGGTGGGTTTGAACCGCTGACCATATGATCCAATGCTTATCCTGTAACACCATCAGTGTTCATATATATAAATATATGTGTATGTGTGTGTGTATAGATAGATAGATAGATAGATAGATGGATAGATAGATAGATAGATATACATATAGACAGATAGATAAAGAGCGAGAGCGAGAGAGAGAGAGAAGCTTATACTAAGGAAATGGCTCACACAATTATAGAGGTGGGCAAGTTCCATGTCCATGGGTCAAATATCAGGCTGGAGGCTTCTCTTGACTCACATACAACAAAAGACTAATGAACCCAAGATCAGTCGATCAGATGGAAGACTTTTGGTAAATGGATCCATGGTCAGCTGGTAAGATGGCAGGCAGGCTGCTGAAGACTTCCATGACCAGCAAGCAATAACAGCAGGCAATACAGTAAGCTGCTAGCTCAAGTCTGATGGACTGGAGGTCAGATGATGAGTCAGATGCAGGATCCAAACCCTTCCAAAAACAAGCCAGCTTGTCCACAACATCCAACTATTGAAGTAGTACACATTCCTAAGGAAACTTCCTTTTTATTGATTGGCTGTTCATATCAGATCTCATCACAGGGCTTTATCATGTCTTAAAAGTAGAGACTATCTATCAGAATGATGTTTATCTGTGCTGTATTGACTACCCAAAGACTTTCGTTTGAGTGGATCATGGCAAGCTATGGACAACACTGCACAATATGAGTATTCTGGAACACTTAATTGTGCTCATGAGGAATCGATACATGAACCAAGAGGCAGTTGTTTGAACAGAACATGAGAAAAATGAATGGTTTAAAATTAAGAAAGGTATGCAACAGGGTTGTATTCTTTCACCATACTTATTCAACCTGCATGCTGAGCAAATAATACGAGAAGCTGGGTTCTAGGAAGAAAAATGTGGCATCAGGATTGGAAGAAGACTCATTAACAACCAACGATATGCAGATGATACAACCTTGCTTGCTGAAAGTGAAGAGGGCTTAAAGTATTTACTGATGAAGGTCAAAGAGCACAGCCTTCACTATGGATTACATCTCAATGTAAAGAAAACAAAACTCTTCACCACAGGGCCAATAAACAACATTCTTATTAATGGAGAAAGGATTGAAGTTGTCAAGGACTTCATTCTTCTTGGATCAACTATCAACACTCATGGAAGCAGCAGTCAAGAAATCAAATGATGTATTTCATCAGGCAAATCTGCTGCAAAAAACCTTTTTAAAGTGTTGAAGAGCAAAGATGTCAGCTTGAGGACTATGGTGCACCTGACCCAAGCCATGGTATTTTCAATAACCTCATGTTAAAAGTTGGACATGTTAAAAGCATGTGAAAGTTGGACAGTAAATAAGGAAGACCATAGAAGAATTGTTGCTTTTGAGTTATGGTGTTGGAGGAGAATATTGAAAGTGCCATGGGCTGCCAAAAGAACCAATAGATCCATTTTGGAAGAACTGCAGCCAGAGTGTTCCTTGAGGGCCAAGATGGCCAAACTTCATCTCTCATACTTCGGACATATTGTCAGGAGGGACCAGTCGCTGGTGAAGGATATCATATTTGGTAAGATGAAGGATCAGAGAAAAAGAGGAAAACCCCCAGTGAGATGGATTGGCAAAGTGGTAGCATCAATGGACTCAAGCATGGCAACAATTGTGAGTTTGG
The DNA here is from genome assembly GCF_000296735.1 of Chrysochloris asiatica. Lineage (NCBI taxonomy): Eukaryota > Metazoa > Chordata > Mammalia > Afrosoricida > Chrysochloridae > Chrysochloris > Chrysochloris asiatica. Next base: position 3,963,593 of record NW_006408675.1, on the reverse strand, counting down.
CCCAGGATCAGGCAGTATTTCATTCTGTTGTGCATATAGTTGCTATGAGTCGGTACCGACTCGATGGCACTCAACAACAACAACTATGCAAGCCATTTTTAGACCTGCTTGAAATCTACCAATTCTTCCAAGAACGCCTCATTATATGAGTAGTAAATCTTTTAATACTCTCTTGGTATATGTGTTGCTAAACCACTGGGAACCTTTGCCCAGTCAGTTTGACACAAAACCTCAATTATCACAGAAGTCAAACAAGGAACATCAATATTATCAAACATAGTCAACATAATCAAACATAGCCTACCCTCCATATTAAGCAAAGCTTTACCCAGGTTTTTCCCTGTCTCTAGATGCAGTGATTGATATGTGTATAATATGTGTATTATAGTTATTATTGTTGTTGTTGTTGTTTGGTGACAACTAGTCAGTACCAACTCATAGTGACCCTTATGCACAACAGAACAAAACACAACAAAATATAGAGTATGAAACACAGAGTAAATATAGAGTATAATAGTTACTGTCTATAAAATTACGTATATTGTTGTTGTTAGGTGTCATGGAATCAGTTCCTACTCAGAGCAAGCCTATGCACAACAGAATGAAACACTCTGTAGTCCTTATGCCATCCTCACAATTGTTGTTATACTAGAGACCATTGTGCTGTCACTGTGCCAACTCCTCTCTTTGGGGTCTTCTTCTTTTTCACTGAACCTCCATTTTACCAAACATGATACCTTCTCCAGGAACTGGTTCCTCCTGATAATATGTCCAAAGTATAAGATACGAAGTCTGTCCATCCTGGCTTCCAAAGAATATTCTAATTGTACTTCTTCCAACACAGATTTGTTTATTCTTCTGGCAATCCATGGTACTGTTAATGTTCTCTTCCAACACTGTAGCTCAAATACATTAATTCTTCTATAGCATTATTAAATGATTTTAGGTGCTATATGACAGAAGATGTTGTGGGGGGGACAACTCTTGCAGCTACATTAATATCTGACTTTAAATCAATTTTAAAATTATAGAGTATATATTAATAAGTGTTCATATTTAATAAACAATTTTTTAAGTTTCAACTGTGAGGAAGCAGAGTTTTAATAAAAAACTTGAGAAATGTTAAAATAACTAATTTTGATATTTGGCCTTGGATTTCTAAATCTTTTATATTACTGTTATTTCAATCTCTAGCAACATATTTCAGACATATTGACGAGTTTTACCTAACACAAGAAACACTTCTTTAAACCTACCTAGAAATATCTGTGCTGTAATGTTATTGTTAAGTGCTGTCAAGTCAGTTCTGACCCATAGAGACCCTGTATAGGGTTTCCAAGGAGATGCTGGTGAACTCGAACTGCCTACCTTGCAGTTCAAACAGCTTTGCAGTTTGGGGCATTAACCTACAGCGCCACACCAGGACTTCTAATGAGGTACATTTACTTTGTGTTTTTCAAAGAAGATACATACTTCAGATGTAAAGTGGCTTCGAATATAAAATCTTCTTAGATTCTCCCTATGTGCTGAGGTAAGAGAAATCAAGTGCATTCTCTTAGGGATTGTATTCAAATGACAAAAGCCTTGAGAGTTATTAAGGAATCCACAATAGTTAACCTCTTTACTGTTTTCACCCATCCAGAATCTTCTGAGGTGGGAAATTTCCACTTGAAAGGACAAGTAGACCAGCCTGGAGCAGTTAGAACAACAGAAGATACTTCTTGAAAGAAAGACCAGCAGGAAAACAAAACAAAACTGCAGTCTGATTGACTATTACAAGAACAAACAAGCTGTTCACCTGGGAGCCATCAAGACAAAGGGTTGGATCCCCTCAGAGCAAATCCTCTTTCAACACTAAGACTCAAGGGGAATACACGAGCAGGCATGTGGTCTGGCTGGTGACCACGTTGGTCACTGAACAGTGAGAGGAAGTGGGGGAGAAACAACAATGAATTTGTGAACTGGGTCTGACCTCATTCAATAGACTCCTGTGAACCTAGGTTGAGGCCTGGCTGGCCAGCAGTATGGCAAGGCCTGGGGACTCCTGGGCTCAGAGACAGTGACATGGCCACAGAGGACTAGAACGGAGAGTGAAGTGTCCAGCTGATATGAAGTGAGAGAAGATGCACAAGAACACCCATACTTGCAGATAGTACCTACTTGACCTGACTTCAATGGCTGAATGATCAGAACTCTACTAAAAAAAGAAAGAGGAAAAACAAAAGAATAATTCACTACAATTTGATGAACTTGACCTATACTTATGGATGTAATAGCTCAAAAGAAGGAACTAATCTTTACAGCGAGGATCATTCTCACCCCCTCAGTACACAGGGTTTACAGGAATGGGCAACTTAAACATTGGCTACCCAAAATGGGGGAGGGGAGTTATAAAGGCAAGAAGTGACTGGCTTACAAGCTTTCAAGAGGGAGCCTAGTTCCTGAGGGTGTGGGGGAAGGTAGAATCTCCACTGAGTGTTTTCCAATCTGTTGGAATGCACATCTTTTCTGATTTTAAACCACTCAGAATTTTCTTGTTCTGTCCAATGACTGCCTCTTGGTCTATGTACAGCTTCCACATGAGCACAATTAAGTCTTCTGGAATTTCCATTCTTTGCAATGTTATGCATCCAGTTTGTTATGATCTATAGATTCAAATGCCTTTGCATAGTTAATAAAGCACAAGTAAATGTCTTTCTGATATTCTCTACTTTTAGCCAAGATCCATCTGACATCAGCAACAATATCCTTAGTTCAACATCCTCTTCTGAAATCTGCTTGAATTTCTGGCAGCTCCCTGTAGATGTTCTGCTGCAATAGTTTTTTAATTAGAAATCTTCAATAAAATTTCACTTGGGTGTGGAATTGATGCTGTTGTTCTATAATTTCTGCATTCTATTGTGTCATCTTTCTTGGGAATAGGCATGGATATGGATCTCTTCCAGTCACTTGGCCGGGTAGCTGTCTTCCAAATTCACTGGCATAGAGGGATGAGTGCTTCCAGCACTGCATCAGTTTGTTGAAACATTTCAATTTGTATTCCATCAGGACCTGGAGCCTTGTTTTTTCCTAATGTCTTCAGTGCAGCTTGAACTTCTTCCTCTAATACCATTGGTTCTTGATCATATTCTACCTCCTGAAGTGACTTAGTGTAATTATTATTTTTTTTATACACTTTCACATCACTCAATATTTTGCCTATAGGATCCTTCAATATTGCCAGTTAAGACTTGAATTTTTTCTTCAGTTCTTTTAGCTTCAGAAATACTGAGCGTGTTCTTCTCTTTGGGTATTCTAACTGCACAAGTCATTGTAAAGTAGAGGCTTTGTGAAAAAGATGAAGACCTACAATGAGATGGATTGACAAAGTGATTGCTACAATGGGCTCAAAAATAACAATAATGGTGAGTATGGGGCAGGAGACCAGGGATTTCATTCTGTTGTGAGTGGGCTCACTATAAGTTGGAGTCAACTCAATGGCACCTAACAACAGTACCTCACCCAGAAGAACCGCAGTCACAGGCTTCCCATGAGCCAACCACCATCACCACAGAATCTCTGCCTTTGGGACCTGACCATGATTTTCCTGCCTCCCCCCCCACCCCCATCTGCTTTGCTCTCTCTCTCTGTACACCAGATTCAAGTGAGTACATCAGGTTCTTGTAAACTTGGTGAGTGCCATCTCAGTCAACCCCTTGGGTAGCAGAATTCCAGACCATGTAGTTCCTCTTTCTGGAGTTGGGTATCAGTTTCCTTTTGGGCCATGTCATGTATCAAACTGTGAATCCCACAAAATATGTGTTGGAATCTTAAGCTATATACTGGTGGATATAATCTAATTAATATAATGCATCACATTCCATAATATAATCTAAGGGGATTGCTCAGTTGAGGTCATACCATGTAAAATGGGTTCTAGATGGAGTCATTTCTGAGTTATATAAAGAGCAGTGAGTATATGCATACACACAGAAGAGGACAGACACCAACAAGCAAAGAACGAATGAATGTCCAGGACTATGCACAAGGAAGGAATCAATCAACATTGCAGAGACCCTAAATTATTTGGATATTTAGCCTCCAGACCATGAAAAAATTAATTTTTGTTCTTTAAAATCACCCATATGTGGCATTTCTGTTATAGCAGCACTAGATAACTCAGGCAGACCATATCTTCCACAATAAATTGTGAGCCCATTGGGCAATGACACTGCCTCCATCACAAGTTGTTGTGCCTGTGTGAAGGAGAGGTTTTGCTCTGCAGAGGTGACAAGCAGCAGAGCTACTAAATGGCACAGTTGTGCTCACACTGCCATGCCTTATGACCTGAGATTTTCTCAGCTGGTGACACCTGTTGACAGCAGGACTATGACCAGAGGCATCTGGTTGGCTCAATGTCCCTCCCACGGGAAAGAGTAAGCACTGCTGTACTCCCACCCACCAGAGACAACCCCATGGTTAGGGAAGGAGGAAGCACTAGAGAAGTTTCTGGAAGAATGTAAAAGCAGGTTGTGAATGAACAGCATGCCATTTAACTGTTTCTATAAGGGAAGGCAATGAACTGCAAAGACTTCCTTCCTCTCAGACTGTATAACCCACTGCCCTGAAATGTGTTTAGTCAGGCAGCTGGTCAGGGAAACAGGTGTCAGGCTTACAGGAGAATCTGAAGTCTGTGTCCTGGTCTTTCCCTCTCTTTTCTTAAATAATGTCTCTTTCCCAGGATTTTATTTCAAACATTGCTTTGGAGAAAAAAGAAAACAGACATTTTTTTTTTTTTTTTTTAATCTAGAGGGATAAATATGATATGATCTAGATGCATGTACTTTGCCATTACAATATCATTGAGATGCATACCCTCTAAATTTTAAAATCCAGTTTTCAAAACCTAGTTAATTCTAAATATTAAAATAGCATCAATTGACTTTCTTCAACAACTGAATTCAATCATTCATTTAATGAATATTGTTGAGCAGTTAGCATCCACCAGGCACTAGGCTACTTGTTAGTTATATAAGAGTGGAAACAGCAAAAAGGGCCCCTCTACTTAAAAGCTATATTTTCATTAGGGAGACAGAGAAGAGTAGCTACGCAAATAAATAAAATAATTATAAAGTGAAATAGGTGTTATGAAAGAAATTTACAAAGGGTTAAGCTGGGAATTGACGTCACTCTATTAAAAAGTCACTCTATTAAAAACTTCATGGAAGAATGCCAGTATATTTTAAGCTTCCTTGTATTTCTTATCATTATACACTATAATAATCTAGTTGTTCTTAAGTCTTTGCATCAGATTGCAAATGCCTTGAGAATCGCAACTGAAGTCAGGAAAGGACCTTGCCCGTAATAGTACTAAAATCCATGTCTGTTATATGAATATATAACTGTTCCTGCTGATCAAAGTTTTCATAACGGATTGGGATTTCACTGAGCAAAGGTTCCGCTTTGCACAAACTCAGTCAACATTTTGTATCTTGTTTTCTTAATTATGTTTTATGTTCAATATTTGAGTTCTACATTTCATCTATAGACTCCTGGTGTGGAGCTGTAGGATAAGCACTGGGCTGTTAATCACAAGATCAGCAGTTCAAACCCACCAGCTGCTCCTCAGAAACCCTATTAAGGGTTAACAATTATTCGAACTATAAATAAGTGAAGATTTCATGGGAGAACAAATAATTTGGTTTTACTAATTATCCTCCAGTCAGACACAAGTGAAGCACCAAATACCAGAGCTCAGAATATTAAGCTGTGGAATCAATGCTGGAAGAAAACATGAGACAAGCTTAGGTGACTTTGGAAGCTTTCGTGGTAATTAACTTCCCTGTTCTCAGATTTCTTGTCACCCTCTTTTAGCTGCCAGACAGCATGTTTCTGTCCTGACTGGTTGAAGGACCAAATGAGCAGCTGTGATTTGTTCCTGTCCCTTCCCCTGGGCCCCATTCCTCTTTCAGTTGCTTTTATGGATTTCCTGGAACTCTGCAGTTTCTTTGGTGGCACTGGGTCAAACAGTGTTGGTATCTTAAAGCACATCCCATTATCTCCATAGGCAGCATTTGCCCTTCATGACTGTGAGGCTGGTAGTTTCTGAAAGACATATAAGCTGAATGAGATCTATTGGAAACAAGTTTAAGAGACTCAAAATTTGTGCTGTTTTAGAGAAATTGAAATGAGAGTGATTATCACTGCCAACCCACTTGTTTCACACAAAGAGAAGCTTAGGCCAGAGAGGCAAAGTGACTAATTTAGAGAGATGGGAAGTGGCTGATTAGTGACTAGAACCCAGGCCACCAGGCTCTGACCACAATTATGTTTCCTGCCTGGTGTGGCACTACAGGGTAATGCACTGTACCATAAGGTCAGTTTGAACTGCAAGGTCAGTGGTTCAAACCCACCAGCTGTTCCTTAGAAACCCTATACAGGGTTACTATGAGTCAGATGGACTTAACAGCACTTAACAATACCAATAATTATCTTTACAGCACTTTCTTTCCAAAAAATCCTGCAACACTGGATATGCAAAACTTACAATGAGAAAATCAGAAGTTCATTATAGTTGGTCACTAAATCAAAATGATACGAATGTTTATGGAGCACTTGTCTAATGCATAGATTCTAGTATAATAAAAGCAATTAAATACACAACTCCTGCCCTTTAAAACTTCACAATGTAGTTGGGAAAGCAAATGTTGAAATTTAAAGCTAGGATCCTGTTATTTAACAAAGATAGAAAGGAGGAGGAAAAAGTGAAAGTGATTTGCTCAGGATTTAGCAGCTAATTGGTAGAATAGCTGAGACTAAAATCCAGGTCTCCTGACCCAAGGTCAATTATGTATTTCACAATATTCCAGCTGTAATGTGAACAATAAGAGAACAGCAACAGGGAAACATGAGAAGGGGCTTTGTGGTTCAGCACATTCATTATACCTAAAAGAAAAAGGATGCAAATACAGCAATCATCAGTGTAGATCCTGGGAGGAGGTTAAATTCTGAACAAGATTTTATAGGAAAGTGGCATTTAGGAAGTAGGAAGAGAAAGTATGAAGCTAGAGAATGAAGTAGTAAAAGTAAGACTGAGTCACACAACTTCAGGACTGCTAAGATCCACCTGTCTGGAGTGTTTTAGGAGTGAATGCAAAGGAGAAGTTTCAGAGAACTGGTGGGATCAGTGTTAAAGTTCAACACATATAACCAAATATCCACTGTGTACCAGTCACAGTGCTAGGCACTGGGGATGGGGAGATGCTGGTAAATGAGAAATGACATCTTTCTGAAACATCTTGCCTGCTCTAGCCACCAGAATTTTGATTCTAAAGCCAAGTGTAATTTGTCATGTATAAACCCACCAGCTCTTCCTCAGAAACCCTATATAGTATCGCTATGAGTAGGAACCAACTAGACTACACTTCACAACAACAACAAAAACACACAACAAAGAAAGAGTCCTGGTGGTGCAATTAGTTAAGCAGAAAGTCAGTGATTCAAACCCACCAGCTTCACCTCTGGAGATAGATGGGACTGTCTGCTCTTGTAAAGATTTACAGTCCTGGAAACTTTCTTTAAAACACTTCTACTGTGTTCTATAGGGTCACTACAAAAAATGGCAGGGACAGGACCATGTCTGATTTCTTCTAGCTTCAGAAGAGGAAGGAGAATCTAACTCAAAGGCCAGACATACCTCCACCCTACAACCTTCTTTCCCACTTTTGCTGGCAGGGATCTCATGCTTCACATATGGCTCTTCTTTCTTGATATCCTTGGGATTATCTCAATGGCTCCTTTTAAACCTAGTGATATGGCAAAACTAACCAACCCCAGGGTTAGAGTACTGTGCATTCTATTTACATGGTCCCAAGCAGTCATTTGGTAGAAGTTAAGAGTTTGGATAGAAAAATATCAATAAAATTCATGGCACCACAATCTCTGTGAGTCTGAATTGATTTGATGATCGGGGATTTAGGTTTTTGTTTATACAACCAAGAAAACCCTATGGGGCAATATTACTCTATGACATGAAGTCTGTATAAGTCAGAGTCAATGGCACACAACAACAACAACAATATCTATATGTAATAATATTCAAGGGGAATTTAACTCAGTACTTTATGAATATGACAAAAGATGTGATGAAAACATTTGAACCCATATTCTGTTGAAATAACAGATAGTTCTTTGTCTATACTTGTTGAATATGGCTTCTAAAAGGATCTACTACTGAAGTCAGGTACAAGGTTCTCTTAATCTGGTGGGGGAGATGCTGAGTCAGTTCCCACTCATAGCAACCCCATATAGGTTTTCCAAGGCTATATAATCTTTACGGGAGCAAAAAAATCTCATCTTTCTTCCACGAAGAGACTGGTAGATTGGAACTGTTGACCTTGCAGTCAAATTGCATCCCTCCCTTTTGGTTTTCTAGTTCCAGTTCTTTACACAGTTCATTATAATACTGACATTGTCTTCTTGAACTACCCTTTGAAATGTTCTACTCAGCTCTTTTACCTCCTCATTTTCTTCCATTTGATTTAGAATCTCTATGCTGGAGAATAAGTTTTATAGTCTCTTGTGACAACCATTTTTGTCTTGTCCTTCTTTTTTCTCTTCTAAGTGACCTTTTGGTTTCTTCCTGTATGATATTCTTGATGTCACCCCACAACTCTTATAACCTTCTATTAGAGTCTAATGCATCAAATAGATTCATGAGTGGATCCTAAATTCAGATGAGGTATGTTCTAGGCCATATATTGGTTTTCATGGACATTGTAATAGTTAGGGTTCTGTGTCAACTAGACTAGACCAGGATTTCCAGATGTTTAGCAGTTGAGATGTGCTTATTCCAATGGTGATGAAACCTGATACAGACATAGTTAACTCTATTTTAAGTGGCTATGAGCAGCCAATCAACTGAACAGATGCTTCCTAAGTGGTGTGGCCTGCTCCCAGTATGGACATGCAGGAAAAGCTCTTGCACTCTCTCTACCTCTGGGGACCTGGGATTCTGCGAAACCTGGGATTCAATGGTTTTGCTTCTCTATAATACCTGGCCTAAGACATGTGGTACCAAAAGTGGCATTCTAGAGAAAGAAAATCACAAGGATGAGTTTTCTAACTTGGTACTCAAATCTCACTTATTTTAAAGGCAATGATAAAGGGTGGAGGCATATGTGATCTCCACTTCATAGAAATCAGATCTGGACTGATTTTGAGTTTGGTCCTCTTTCCCCCTTGTGAAGTCAGAGGAAGTCAGACATGGCCCCCACTTAGTTTAAGCAGTTCATGTCTGGAGTGGGATTTATTGCAATGGCTCCTGATTTATGTAAGCATGAGGTTTTATAACAGTAAGAATGAAGGAAGTTTTAAAAGAGAAAGAATAAAAGGGCATGCGATAAAATGCTTCAGCTGAAGGAAGAACAGCTTCTGAAGTTATCTGGAGCTGATGCCAGGCTGTTTAAAAAAGATGGATGATAGGGTGCCAGAGTCTACTGAAATCCATTCTGCCAGAGACCTAAGGCCATATGCATATAAATGAGGTTAGTCCAAGGGTGAAGAAAAGATTGCACTTGAGTGTTTATAAAATGTTTATGTGTTTGACTGCCTTTTGGATAGTTCTGGTGTGGTGTTGTAAGCCTCGGTTGCAAAGTCAGTTTGAGCTGCAAGGTCGGTGATTCAAATTTACCAGCCACTCCTTGGAAACTCCATACAGGGTTTCTATTAGTTGGAACTGACTTGATGGGACTTAATAACAACAGCAATGGTAAATATTACACACACACATTCATGTGTGATAAAAATTAGTATTGGGAATTATAATTACAGAGAGTTTATAAGCCCACCTTAAGCCTATACTTGAGTAGATTTCTAACTACCAAGAGGAGTAATAGGCTTTTCATTTTAAGCTTTTGTAAAGGAGCTCTGGTAGCGTAGTGGTTACGAATCGGGCTGTGAACCTTAAGGTCAGCGGTTCGAAACTACCAGCTGCTCCGTGGGAGAAAGGTGAGGCTTTCTACTCCCGTAAAGATTTACACCCTCGGAAACCCTGTACAGGGTCGCTATGGGTCGGAACCGACTCGACAGCACTTAACAACAACAAGAGTGAGTATGGGGCCTTAGGAGGAATCCTGAGCCCTACCCAGAACCTTCAGAGTTGGTACATTTGCATTTGAAAGACATGAAGACCATTCCAGAACTGCTAGGACAAAAGGAGATTCATGATTGAAAGAAAGCGTTGAAAAAAGCAGAGTGTTTAAATAAAGCTTGTTTCAAGGAAGCTGTTTGCTGTGAAGGCATCAAAGTCAGAAAAGTTTGTGCCCACCAGAGAAAATCCCTTTTAAGTACTCAAAGTTAAAGGAAACCTGGGAGCTTGCTGGTGACCAATGGGGTCTAACTTTGAGTGAAATTTGGGAAAATGCAGCAGTGAAGACACAGTTTCAGTCTGAACTTGCATATGAGCAATTGATGGTCTGTTCCACAGTCTGTCCCTGACCTTGCTTTGGCTGATGATATTGAGCTTTCCCACTGTCTCTTCCCACAGATATAGTCAATTTGATTTCTGTGTATTCCATTGGTGAGGTCCATGTGCATAATCATTTATGTTGTTTAAGAAAAGTATTTGCAATGAATGTCATTGGTTTTGCAAAATTCTATTATGTGATCTCCACATTAATTTCTATCACCGAGGCCATATTTGCCAACTACTGATTCTTCCTTTGCTTCCAACCCTCACATTCCAATTGTCAGTAATTATCAATATATCTAAATTGCATGTTTGATCAATTTTAAACTAAAGAAGCTGAAGGAACGCTTCAATTTCATCATCATTGGCTTTAGTGGTTGGTGAGTAAATTTGAATAATGGTATTAACTGGTCCGCATCATGGTGGTGGTGGTGGTTGTGTGCCATGGAGTCAGTTTTGACTCATTAGCAATCCTGTATAGGGTTTCTGGGGCTCTAAATCTTTTCAGGAGCAGAAAGACTCATCTTTCTCCTGTTGAATGACTGGTAGTTTTGAACTGCTAACCTTAAGGTTAGCAGTCTGAGTCCTAACCACTACATTACCAGAGCTTCTTGGTCTTTCCTGTAGGCACATGGATATTATCCTATCATAGACAGCATTATACTTCAAGATAGATCATAAATGTTATTTTTGATGGTGAATGCTACACTATTCTTCTTGAATTTGTAGTTCCTGGCATAGCACACCATATGACTGTCAGATTATAAATAGGGAACATCAGTCCATTTCATTTTACCAACGCCTAGTATATCGGTCTTTATCTTTCGCATTTCATTTTGACAACTTCCAATTTTTCTAGGTTCATACTTAGCACATTTTGTGCTTTGGTTATTAATGGATGTTTGCAGCTGTTTCTCCCTATTTTTAGATGTTCCCCATTAGCAAATGAAGGTTCTGAAAGCTTTACTCCATTTGTGCCATCATGGTCTACTCTATTTTGAGGAGGCAGTTTTTCACCAGTCACATTTTAAGTGCCGTCCAATCTGAGGTGGTCATCTTCTGGCACTATATTTGATAATGTTCCACTGCTATTCATAAGGGTTTCAGTGGCTAAATTGACCATAATCTCCCTCTCCTTCTTCCTCCAGAGAGGGGTAGTGCATCAAAATGTTTGGAGACACCTTTGTCAACTCTAGTCACAAGCCATTGTTAGGAATAACAATAATAGTAATTACCATCCATTGACATTTATCTGTGCCAGACACAATGCTAATGGTACATCTGTAGGAAATGCTGACAAGGCCCAGATTATACACTTTCCTATAACATCTAAGACTAGAGTACAGAATTTAAACTGATACACCACAAATTAGAATTTTAATCTTACCACCAAAAATAAATCTTTCTAAAAACAAGCACTAATTTTCCAAATATATTTTAAAAATTAATATTCATTTAGTATTCATATTATAGAATTATTCATCACTTTAAGGAAGTCATTTTATTTTTTAGCTCCTATTGCCTAACTGTAAATGAATGGGTTAGAGTAGTGTCTATGGTCTCTAATATTCCTTCTAGCTCTAACATTTTATGAGTCATTTCTGTGAGGTTCTAAATTGCTAAAGCCACGCTCATATCTAATACATTATTTGTATTATGTCTGTTTTTATAGCAGGAGCATTACACATGTAGCATGCTGTTATATAAGTATTTATCATGATCATCAACATTTACTGAGGATTTCTCCATGACAAATATCACCAAACACTACCAGAAATGAATGTGATAGAGGACCACATTTTCCATATTTCACTCATAACTATTAGGCAATCTCAGATCACATGCTGACTACCAGCATCTGGCCACAGCAGTGTCCTTTGGTCACTCTGTCCCCTGTTAAGAATAGCCTTGGTGCCTGGGGTCTGGCACCTAGCTCAGCTGGCTGTAGGAAGCTTTGTAGCACTTACTGGGATAGTCATTTGGAATTCCTTTCAGGAAAGCAATAGGCACATCACAAGTTGGTGTTCAGGCTCTGACATGCCACAGATTAGCAGGCACGCCTCTGCTGAAAGGTGTAACAGACCTTTCAGCCCATGCCCTGAAACATTCAAATCCTCCCTCACATTCTGTACAAGACATTCCCTCCTCGTTAGAACCTGTCTTTCTCTCTCTCTTTTTAAAAACTGGTTTAAATGCAAAAGAACAAAGAAAATGTGTAGCAGTAACTGAGGCTTACTTACTGTTGAACACTGTATTTCCATTTTTTCATCAGCCAAAGGTTGGAGGAGGGAAGCTGCAGAACCTTGGAACACTAAACAAATGAAGGAGTTATACATAAAGATACTAGAGCTTTGTTGTTTTTTTGTTTTTGTTTTTGTTTTTTAAAATGTGCTTTGTTGTCAGAGAGAAGTGAATTCAATTCTTGTCTTCACCCTTCACTAGTCAGGGGACCCAGGGCAAAGATGTTTATCATGAAATTAAAATAAATGATGTTTGATAGGGTTGATGATGAAATAAATGAATCAACATTTGGTAAGCAGTAAAGAATTAGAATCAGTTATTACTGTAACTGATAATGTTTCTATTAAGTTATAAACCCAGAATTTCCCCCATGTTTTCCTTAAAAATTTACTGATATAAGAATGTCATGAATAGCAACATTATAGTGAAGAGTTGAGCACCATTGCTGATGGTCAATCCTATTCATGTCCAAGCAGGTCAGCAAACTGAGACTTTATTACCTGCTTTCAATTAAACAGTAAAGGAGTTAACCTTGAGGCCCAACTATCACTAGATTTCTGTAGGTATGACCCAATCAGCACTACACATTTACAGTGGAATTAGTACTCGATCATTTATGCAGAGATCTGTAGACTTCATTATCCAAATACATGTCCAAAATCTGAGAGAAGATTCAGGAAAGTCTTCTTATGGTACAGAGCATTTACTTAGTATATCTGTTCTAACCATGGCCTTTTTGACTCCCATTGTTGTTGTTGTTGTTAAGTGCCGTCGAGTCAGTTCCAACCCATAGCGAGCCCGTATGGGGTTTCTGAAGCTGTAAATCTTTACGGGAGCAGAAAGCCTCATCTTTCTCCTGCGGAGCCGCTGGTAGTTTCAAACTGCTAACCTTAAGGTTTGCAGCCTGATTTGTAACCACTACACTATCAGAGCTCCTTTTTTGACTCCCATGGGAACATGTAAATAAGATGAACAAGACTCTAACACAGGAATTGGTTTATTTAGTCATCCAGCTAGTTTAAAAAGTACCATCTCAGAAGTGGAACAGACAATCCCAGGACCATCAAGACAAAAGAGCCATGAGCAGAGCATGAGATCTCTACCTGAAAAAGTGATAGTAGCAGAGGTGGCAGGAGAAGCAGTGACTGGAGAGACGGAACAGCTATAGGCTTCCTGGCTCATGGAACATGTAAAACTGACTAACTTCAGGGAGGAGGCTGGATTCCAGAATATGTCCTTTGGACATTACAGAGTGACTAAAGGAGTGTGGTTCTGTGAGCTAATGCATCAGATTTCAAATTCATTTGAACTGCAAGGTTGGTGGTTCAAGCTCACAATATGTTCCTTGGACAGCCTACATAGGATCTCTATGGGTCCGAATTGACTCAATGGCACTTAACAACATAACAAAGAAACTTTGTAGAAGAGCGAGCATGGAATCTCTGAACTATGGCAGAGAAAAGGCAAGGCATTCCTAACTGGAGGACTACTGCATCCTGTGTTGTTTCTGGTCCTGAATTGTACTCTGCTCATTTCCCTAACAAACCCATAATTGTGAGTATTGTCTTTGAATTCTGTGTGGTCATTGCAATGGATTATCGAAACCAGATGTGAAGCAGAGAGTGCTATGGGAGGGATGGTTAGTGTAAGAATCCGATAATGAGGGTTGCAGCATGGAGGCATGTCTGACATTTGCCTCAAATAAAGCAGTTTTTGACTGATTTTGAGTTTGATTCTACTTTCTCCTTGTGACACCAGAAGAACTCAAGCATTGCCTTCACATCATTTTTGCACTGCTTTTACAGCATTTATTGTTTAAGGCTACATTTTCATCTGTGACTTAAATCCTCTCATTTGACTAGTGTCTTTGTTATATAATGCTGCTATAACAGATATACCACAAGTGAATGGCTTTAATAAACAGATATGGTTATTCACACAGTTTAGGAGGCTAGAATTTCAAATTTAGAATGCTGATTCTAAAGAAAGACTTTCTCTTTGTCAGATCTAAGGAATGACCCCTGTATCCTTTAAGAATTTGTTGTTAAGTGCTGGCAAGTCGGTTCCAATCCATAGCGACACTGTATAGGGTTTCCAAGAAGAAACTGGTGATCTTGAACCACTGACCATGCGGCTCAAATAACTTTGCAGTCCAGCACATTAACCCACAGCACCACATCAAGACTCCATTTATAGGCCCAGTATTCCTTAGAGATCTGCATTTGTCTTTACATCAATCATCCCCTGAATTGAGGAGCTTCACAGCGCAAGGACCCCAGGTACAAAGGACATATTACCCTCCTGACTGGTAGCCAGTCCCTTCTCTCTACTCACTTCTCTCTCTTCTCATTTCTTATAAGATAAAAGGTGCTTTATGCCACATTTATAAGAAACTCCCATCAGGTTATGATGAGATCAAGGGTGGTGTTTTCCACCTTTAGTCCTATTATTGATTTATCACATTAGATCTCATAATTGGGGATCATCACATAAAAGCCAAACCATTGAGATTCATGACCCAGCTAAGCTGATACATATTTGTTGTTGTTGTTGTTAAGTGCCATTGAGTTGGTTCCGACCCATAGCGACCCTGTACAGGGTTTCCGAGCTCATATTTGGGGGGTATATAATTCAATCCAAAGGAGCTCTGGTAGCGTAGTGGTTACGAATCGGGCTGCGAACCTTAAGGTCAGCGGTTCGAAACTACCAGCTGCTCCGCGGGAGAAAGATGAGGCTTTCTACTCCCGTAAAGATTTACACCCTTGGAAACCCTGTACAGGGTCGCTATGGGTCGGAACCGACTCAACGGCACTTAACAACAACAACAACATAATTCAATCCAAGACAGCCAGAAATTCATGTTTATGATCTGTTTGCCTTTCCACTCTGTCCTGAACAAAGGAATCTGTAGTTAACATGGGAAACTCCCATATGCCCTAAGTAGATTGTCAATCTGTCTTTTTTATGAAGTGCACATCTACTAAATTCATCTCCTGATGGAAAGATGTAGCATCTGCCTTGTCAGAGTATTGAAAATATTTTGTGGAAAGACATAGAGGAGTCCAATGTGCTCTAAGCTGTCTTATCAATAAGAGCATAAAAAAATTACAGCCAAACTAGGAGTTCTGATAGTTTCTAACTGGGGTTTTACTTGGGAGAAGAGAGATTGAAAGGCACAATGGAAAACTCAGGAAGTCACCTCAAAGGAGTAAATCACATCATCTTAACAAATACCTGTGGAAACATGCTCTCTAGGAAGTACTTTCCAGATTCAGCTTATGGAAATTACAGAAAATGATCAAACTGTGTAGTATATTGCATAGGGAGGAACTGGCTCATCCTGAGAACTATGAGCATCTCGAGTTTTAGCTGGACACCAAGCATTGAGGAGAGGAATATCTTGAGATATTTATAGCCCTTAATGGTGCCGTAAAGGGGAAACTCAGGGAAGTTGTTGTTGTTAATGTTGTTAAGTACCGTGGAGTCGGTTCCGACTCATAGTGACCCTGCACAGGGTTTCCGAGGCATTTAAGCGAGCAGAAAGCCTCATCTTTCTCCCGCTGAACAGCTGGTAGTTTTGAATTGCTGACCTTGGATCTTGAGGTTAGCAGCCTGATTTGTAACCACTTCGCTACCGAAGAAGTTGATTAGTACTAAATCAATTAACTCTTGAGGGAGGGGGAGAAGAAGAGAGGGAAATGCATGCATGTTAAAATAAAATAAAAGCAGGGGAACAGAATAGTAATTTTGGTTTTGTTTCTGTTTTTACCTAAGTATGTGACAGATAACTGTGGAGACTACAGTACAATGGTTAAGAGCTTTTGCTCTAGAGTTAGACATGAACTTCCATATCACTTATGATTCCCAACAGTTTTGAGATTTTGTATAAATTATCTAATACCACTAAGCCTCAGGTTCCTTTTCTCTAAAATAGATGTATACTTCAGAGGATTGTTCACAGAATTCAACAGATAATACATGCTCAGGACTTAGCATAACATCCAAGTCAATAAAAATTCATTCTTCCTACACGTGTTCTGAACATAATGATTGTGTGGGAGTTTTATTTTACACTAAAATAACCCTGGTGTGGCACTGTAGGATAAATACTGGACTGGTAACTTCAGGATTAGTGATTTAAATCCACCATCTGCTCTCAGAATCCCTAAGCAGGGTTGACAATGATTCAGATCCACTCAACAGCACACAACAATAGCAATAAGAATATAACCCTGGACCTGGTATGTCAGAACCTACTCGACAACATTTAACAACAGCAATCCCAAACCAGGAAATGAAGGATATTAGTTATCCTTCACATATTTAATTATGTTTCCTGTTCAATTCTAGACTTGGTTATATGTGATGAGTCTTAACTCGTTCCAGAACAAGAGTCAAAGCAGTTTTCTTGTTTGAGATTCTCAAGCCTTGCACCAAAAGCCCTTGCTTGTTTTTGTTAGGTGCCATTGAGTTGGTACCAATTCATAGCAACCTTATGCACAACAGAACCAAACACTGCCCAGTTCTGGGCCAACCTCACAATTGTTGCCAGGCTTGAGCCCATTGATGCTGCCACTTTGCCAATCCATCTCGCTGGGGGTCTTCCTCTTTTTCTCTGATCATCCACCTTACCAAACATGACATCCTTTCCCAGCGACTGTTCCCTCCTGACAATATGTCCAAAGTATGAGAGACAAAATTTGGCCATCTTGGCCTCCAAGGAGCACTCTGGCTGCACTTCTTCAAAAATGGATTATTGTTTCTTTTGGCAGCCCATGGCACTTTCAATATTCTCCTTCAACACCATAACTCAAAAACATCAATTCTTCTACAATCTTCCTTATTCACTGTCCATCTTTCACGTGCATATGAGATTATCGAAAATACCATGGTTTGGGACAGGCACACATTAGTCCTCAAGCTAACATCTTTGCTCTTCAACACTTTAAAGAGGTCTTGTGCAGCAGATTTGCCTAATGTAGTACATCGTTTGATTTCTTTTTTCTTTCTTTCTTCTTTTTTTTTTTTTTTCTTAGTGTTTTATTGTGTATTGTGTGATAGTCTACATGGGGGAACATTAGTTTTACATTCATTCCATCATACATCGTCACATTGCCATAGTTACCATCCCGTCCATGCATCATCACCCAACCAAAGAGTATACCCTGCAATCCCGCCCACCCTCCCCTCACAGTCCTCAGCACACAGCCCCTCTCCCTCTCTGGATCCCTAGTCCCCAACCACTCCATTTCTTCACGTCATCCACTCTCTTCACGTCGTCCTCTCTGTCTCAGTCTCAGGCCTCACTGCTCCTCTGGGTGGGGTCCCGCTCTCCACTCTTCTCCATTGATAGTCCCAGGGCCCTCTGCTCCTAGACTGAAAGGTTAGTCACTCCCCTCCTGGCTATAAAATGTCCACCTTTACATTTCCAGTCTTCACAGCTAGTCTTGGTAACAATTATTCACCCTTGCATCCCAAGAGACCCATCTGCATTTCTTTTCATCTGCCCTTCCTAGAGAGGCCAGATACTACTCACTGGACACTCTACCATCTTCCCCACCCTGTGGATCTACGTTCCCTCTTGAAAGCTTGTAAGCCAGTCACTTCTTACCTTTGTATCCCTTCTCCCAGTTTTGGGTAGCCAGTGTTCAAGATGTCTATCCCTATCTACTCTTTGGGTGGAGGGGTTGGGAATAATTCTTGGAGCAGGAATTTGTTTCTTCTTTTGAACTACTGCATTTATAGGTGGAGGTCCAGTGTATCAAATTGTATCAGATGATGCTTTTTTCCTCTTCTTTCTTCTTCGGGTTGAGCTCTGTTCTTCCCATTGTTGGAGCCATGGCAAGTGGGTATCATCTGCAGGTGTGGGTGTTCTTGAGTCTGTCCGCCCTCTTCTTATCAGTTGGTCACTTCGGCCTCCACTCTAGTCCTCTGTGGATGTGTCACTGACTCTGAGCCCATGAGTCCCCAGGTCTTGCCTCACTGCTAGCCGACCAGGTCTCCACCCAGGCTCACCATAGTCTGCTGAACGATGCAGGGCTTAGCTCACTGATTCATTGGTGTTCTTCGGTCTCTTCTCTTTATGGATGACATGCGTGGTCGCCAATCAGAACGTGTTTTCCCATTGCATCTTAGTCTTGGAGGAGGATTTGCATTGAGAGGACTCAACCACTTGTCTTGATGTCTCCTGGGTAGACAGCTTGCTTGTTCTTGTGGTAACAGTCAGACTGCCCTTATTGTTTTGTATTTTTCCTGTAGGTCCTTCTTTCAAGAAGTGTCTTCTAGTTTTCTGACTGCTCCAGGCTAGTCTGCTTGTCCTTTCAAGAGGAAAGTTTCCCTTCCATCATTTGATTTCTTGACTGCTGCTTCCATGAGTGTTGATAGTTGATCCAAGAAGAATGAAGTCCTTGACAACTTCAATCTTTTCTCCATTGATAACAATGTTGTTTATTAGTCTAGTGGTGAGGATATTTGTTTTCTTTACATTGAGATGCAATCCATAATGAAGGCTGTGCTCTTTGATCTTCAGGCGCTAAGTGAGTGATGACGCTCTAGTTGCTTGAACTGATATCCTCTTTACTCTCAAGTGACAAATATTCTGCTTCCATTTAACTGAAAGAGGTGGAAACGTATGGCATTTATGAAGCTCCATTGAAACATCCAAATTCTTACCTCATGTAATGTCTTAGTTAGAGTACGTGCTGACCCAATTTTTGCCTCTTGCCTAAAAAGTAGACAGAAAGGTTCCTTAGATCTCCTGCCCCCTCTCTCCATAAATTGTGCTTTGTACTTATAGCATGAAACTTAATTCTTCAGATCTGTGCTGAAGTTCCCCCTCAATTTTCTTCAGGGTTTAACATGGGTTCTATAACAGTAATTATCAGTATACCTTTTGTAATTTATCTCCATATCTAGTTTCTTTGAAGATCACTCAATATCTCTCCAAACTTTAATGAAACATGTGTATCATTGGATGGACAGGGCTTCTTATCTTTTGTGAACCTTCTCACCAAAAAGTTATCAGGAAAACACTTATTTAATAGAAAATATATTGCAACATCTGTTAAACTGGTGGTTGGGAAACTCAATGGTGTGAACTGGCATCTTTGCTGGTTTCTTTAAATCAAATGAAACCATATCTTCCACCTTCATTCAGACTGAGTGGATATTCAAGGGCAAAACACCCTTGAGGCTTACTTCCATTCCTCACTTCCTCACATCTATGGGGTAAGAGAAATTTTGCCTTTCTTTAATCCACCCCAAGTATAGCTAAGATGCCAGTCCACTCAGTCTGAAGATTTCTCTGTATTGTGGTGACATTGGTGCATACCAGCTGCCATTGTTGCCAAGATTGGTGGACTCAGACTGAGCCTCAGTAGGTGCCCTATTCTCTTTGTCCCTTTCCAGCCCAGGGGAAAACACAGGAAAAGAATACAATCCCACACAAATACTGAACTCAGTCCTCTTTTCTCTCTAGTCTAGGAACCCCTGATTGTATATCCTCATTCTGCCTTTCTGATTCAATCTCACTTTCCTTTTCTCTGACTGAATCTCTTCATTTCTGAACTCACTTTCCAGAAAACAAAGCCTAGGAAGAACATTCTTAGATGACAACTTCTGCTTCCTGCTACACAACACATATCTTCCCTGAAGCATGGGAGTTGGATCAATTTATTGGACACATACAAGGAAGGCAAAGCAAATTCTCTGTGAATTATTCTGTTTCAGTATAGAAGAAATTTAGGATCCATCCAGAAGGATTTTTGACTACTGTAAGTAAGGGAGGAGTCCTGGTGTGGTGATGTAAGATAAAGTACTGAACCGTCAAGTTCAGTTTGAACCACAAAGTCAGTGGTTCAAATCCACCAATTGCTCCTAGGAAACCCTATAGAGGGTTGCTATGAGTTGGAACTGACTTGATGGCATATAACAACAACATAAATAAATAAGTCTGTTGTGGCACTGTAGGTTAAACACTGGACTGCTTATCACAAGGTCAACAGTTCAATCCCACCCGCCACTTCTCAGAATCCTTATACAGAGTGTCTGTGAATCAGAACCGATTCCATGGCACTGAAAACAACAATAATTTGAATCTTGTGGTTCAAGCCAACCTTGCAGTCCAGTGCTTACCCTACAGCACCACACTTTGCTGTTGTTGTCAAGTGTCACTCAAGTCAGTTCCAACTCAAAGCCACCCTGTGTACAGTTTCCAGGGAGTGGCTGACGATTTTGAACTGCCGACCTTGCTGTTCAAACCAACCTTATGTAAATGTGCTTAACCTATAATGCCATACCAGAACTAGGCATTTTTTAAAAATTATTGCTTTTGCTTGCAGTTTTTTGGTTGTTAAACCCCCAAAACCAAACTCCTTGTCATAAAGTTCATGCTGACTCCTAGCGGGCCTATAGAACAGCGCAGAACTGCCCCAGCGGGTTTCCAAGACTGTAATATTTATGGAAGCAGACTGCCACATCTTTTTCTCAGTGGAGCCACTAGTGAGTTCAAACCACAACCTTTATTGGTTAGCAGCCAAGCACTTTAAACACTTTGCCACCAGGACTTCTGATTGTTAATAAGATGAAATATTTTGTTTCATATGTCATTTAGCCACTTTTATTGTTTGTTTCTTTGTGTGTGTGTGTGTGTGTGTGTGTGTATTTATCTGACTGGGTATTCGTCTTCTTATTGATTTGTAAAACTTTAAGCATGCAGGCAGTCCACGGGTTGTAAACATCTGACTTAGTACAACTGTAATTAACAATCAATATCTGAAACCCAACCTCTATATGTGTTTCCTTGAGTGCTAACCCAGAGGCCTTACACAGCAAGACGCCTCGTGGTATCCTGCCTCGTTCTTGACTTGTCCTACAGTAGCAAGGAGCACCCATCTGCTCCCAGACCTTGTGGTACCCACCTCAAACCAACACAGGGGCATGCAGGACTGGCAGTAATGCAGAGGCTTTACAGTGGTGATGGATTGCATGTTGTCTGTGACTGCTGGGAGGCTGCAGGCACCACATGGACTGGGGCCACTTCAGCGTTGTTCACAGTCAGACACAGATCCCTGGACCTCACCCCTAGTCCATGGCTGTCCCTGGTCCCATTGCCATACAGCCCAAGCCAGGGGTCACAGGAAAGATATAAGGTCAAGCCCTTCACAGGCTACCTGGGGTCATAAAGTTCTGGGCACTTATGCGATAAGCAATATATAATGGTTCTTAGAAGAATTGATGCTTTTCAGTTATAGTGTTGGAGGAGAATATTGAAAGTACCATGGGCTGCCAAAAAGAACAAACAGGTCTGTGTTGGAAGAAGTACAGCCAGAGTGCTCCTTCTAGGCCAGGATGGCCAAACTTTGTCTCTCATACTTCGGACATATTGTCAGGAGAGTCCAATCACTGGAGAAGGTTATCATGTTTGGTAAGGTGTAGGGTCAGAGAAAAAGAGGAAGACCCCCAGTGAGATGGATTGACAAAGTGGCAGCATCAATGGGCTCAAGTATGGCAACATAGTGAGGTTAGCCCAGGACCAGGCAGTGTTTCGTTCTGCTGTACATAAGGTCGCTGTGAATTGGTTCCAACTCAATGGCACCTAACAACAACAATAACAAACCCTATACAGGGTCACTATGAGTGGGAACTGCCTGGATGGCACTTAACAACAACAACAACAACAACAATAGGCTCTTTTTTGCAATACTGAAAAACAATATTGCTGTGTTAATATGTTGAAGATTTATGTATCTGAAACATGTTTAGTGTATCTGAAAGTGATTTTTTTCTATTTCTTGTATGCACACTACATATAAGTAAGTGGTCACTAGGGGAAAGAGGGTGGCAGTGCAGACCACACCAAGTCACGGGGAGTAACACCAAAATTACTGTCTTTAAAATTTTTGTGCAGCCTTTCAGCAGAAATGTATTCTTAAGAAAAAAACAAAACACCCTGTAGTTAGTTTTAACATCAAAAACAATTTTTATACCTCAGATTTGTTATTGTTATTGCTGTTAAGTGCCAAAGTTCTGACTGTTAGCAACCTTGTATAGGGTTTCAAGGAGCAGCTGGTGTGTCTGAACTGCTGACCTCGTGGTTTGCAGGCCAGTGTTGATCCTACAGTACCACAGCAGGAGTCCAGCCTCAGCTTACATGTATAAATATACTTAAATGGCTAAAACTCTGTTAATTTACTTTTAAAATCTTTGGCTCTGTAGGCTAAGCACTGGACTTCTAACTACAAGGCTGGAGGTTCAAACCTACCATTTGCTCCTTGGAAAACCCTATACAGGGTTGCTAAGAGTCAGAACTGATTCTATGGCACAACAACAAAGCTGGGTCTATAAAAATTGTTCAGTTTTGTTATAACTAGCTACAGGGTTTTTTGTTTGTTTAGTTTTTTAATAATATATTTCTGCTAAAAGACTGCACAAAAGTATTGTTGATGTTGTTGTGATGTGCCGTGGAGTCGGTTCCAACTCATAGCGACCCTACACAGGGTTTCCAAGGCTGTAAATCTTTACGGGAGCAGACTGCCTCATCTTTCTCCCTCGGAACTGCTGGTAGTTTCGAACTGCTGACCTTGCAGCTCGCAGCCCGATTCGTAACCACTACACTACCAGAGCAATAGAGACAATAATTTTGGTGTTACCCCTTCTGGCCTGATATGATATGTACTGCCACCCTTTTCCCCCTAGTGACCACTTACACATAGTGTGCCTTCCTGTGCATAACAGGAGAACATGCTTCAGGGCATTTAACAACAACAATCCTGTTATTAAAGTCCTGGTGCAGAGCTGTAGGATAAGCACTGAACTGCTAACTGCAAAGTCAGCAGTTCAAGCCTACCAGCTGCTCCTCAGAAATCACCTACAGAGTCACTATGAGTTGGAAATAAGTCCTTGGCATTTAACAGTAACAACAACGTGCTCTGGTCATAGTTGCCATTATTACCCTATTACAATCTGGTAGCGTAGTGGTTACGAATCGGGCTGCGAACATTAAGGTCAGCGGTTCGAAACTACCAGCTGCTCCGCGGGAGAAAGATGAGGCTTTCTACTCCCGTAAAGATTTACACCCTCAGAAACCCTGTACAGGGTCGCTATGGGTCGGACCCGACTCAACGGCACTTAACAACAACAACAACAACAATGATGTTTAGAACTGCGTGTTTTCATCTGCAAGCCATCCAAGCTTGCACTGTTTCTGTTACTGCCAAGGTTTCTATAGATTTTTGTCAAAGCTTCTGATGGTTTAGCTACAATATTGCTGGTGGTTAGTATTTGTGAACTTGTATCAATAACTTATTTGAGAATGAAGCAGTAATTAAAGGAAAAGAAGGAGAAGAAATGTTTTTAAAACTTTCACTCAGTTACTAGTAATGCTTTAACTAATAATGTTATAGGAGTCCTGGTGTGGCGCTGTGGGCTAATGCGCCAGACTGCAAAGACATTTGAACTGCAAGGTTGGTGGTTCAAACTCATCAGCATCTCCTTGGAAACCCTATGCAGGGTTGCTATGGTTCAGAACTGACTGAACGGCACTTAACAACAACAACAATGTTAAAATTCAATGTAGAGTGATTTTTATAAAACAATTTTGTTTTTAGTGTTCAAATAAGCTAAGTGATATTACATATAAGCAATTTTACAACTATATTTATCACATATTATTCTATGATTAAAACTGATAATAAACATTATTATGGTCTGGTATAGGAAGAGTATATATGGTATAGTAAGACAAACCTTTGAATAAATGATGTTAGCTACTAACTGTACTGAACTATTTCAACTTAGGTACAAAACTGAGTTAAGGGAAGACTTAAGAAAAGAACTTGTTTGTAAACCAGTGACAACCACTACTAAGGATATCAGCCCATAATGGACTGCTAGAAAAAAATTAAAATTAACTTTAACACGGCAAATGTTAAAGCATCTCACCTAATATCAAATTATTTCTTAAATTCTTTTAAATGAAGACAAAAAAACAAAAAAACAAAAACATACCAAACACTGAAACAGAAGACTTTAAGGAAGACACACTAGGCAAAGATAAGCATAAACTCTGCAGTAGGTGAGAAGTAGGCACAGTCTCCTTCTTTTTAAACACTTGAACTCTTTATTGCTTTAGCTAAAAATGCTTCCGTTGAAAACAAGCTGCATGATTACAAATGAACCCTTAACAATTCCAACAAACTTTCTGACTCTTCAGTTCATTTCTACAAGTGTCACAGTTTGATTGAGTAAGAGAATAATGGGACAAAGGCTAGCAGATGAGTTGCATTTGCATAGAAACTGCTGACCCAAAATGCCAATCATCTGCTCTAAGATGCCACAAAGTAACATCATTGTTGCCATCATCCTTGTCATATATTGTCACTGAGTACCTCCCGTTTAAACCTCATGATGAGTTTATTCTCTAATGATAGTTGTGATCATTTCACAACACAGCAAATGTAATGAATGTCACTGAACTGTACACTTAAAAATGCTAAAAATGACAAATATCTGTTGAATATATTTTGCATCAATAAAATTTAGAAAAAGAGAATAATGAGGAGAAATACTGCATAGGACGACTACTGTAAAAGACTAAGAAAAATAACCCATACTAAAGGTGGGGAGAATCATTGCTGGTTACCAGGGATGTGGGGGTGGGACGAGGAGAGGGAGGGCAAAGTGGAGCACAGGGTATGGAATAGAAACAGGATAGTTTGAATGCTGGGGAGGGGACAATACACACGAAGGAGGAGAGGAATGGAAGAACAAAGTAGATGGGAAAACAATTAAGCAGGTGTGCATGCGCTAAGTGGTAAATGATGATGTATGCACAACCTTGGAACAACAGGGATCTGGAATACAGGGATTGAGGCATGGTTTGAATGGTCAAAAGGGGGGGAAACAATGTTAAGATGCTTGGCTGTCTTTTGAATCTTGGTTTCCCTTGCATACCATTATAAAGTGGACACCTGACGGGGAGAGAAAGGAATAACCAAAAATAACACAATAGAAAGCTTCGAAGTCTGTCTTCTGCCTATAACTGATTGGTGGTGATGGTTATGTGCCATGGAGTTAGTTCTGACTCATAGTGACCCTGTACAGGGTTTCCAAGGCTGTAAATCTTTACAGGAGCAGAAAGCTTCATCTTTCTCCTGTGGAACAACTGGTAGTTTGAAACTGTTGACCTGGTGGTCTGCAACCCAATTCATAACCGCTACGCTACCAGAGCTCCTTGGAATACCTAAAATGGAGCTACAATATGCCCAGTGAAGGAGGCTTCCTGTAGAGCCTCTGCATTACCTAAGACCATAAGTAGAATCCTGAACCTCATCCAGAATCTTCTGAGGTGGAAAAATTCCATTTGAAAGGACAAGCAGACTAGCCTTGAGTGGCTAGAATAACAGAAGATATCTCTTGAAAGAAAGACCAAGAGGAAAAATACAAAACAATAATGGCAGTCCAATTGACTACTACAAGAACAAGCAAGTCAGTCTCCCAGGAGACATCAAAGCAAGTGGTTGGTTTCTCTCAGAGTAAACCCTTTTCTAAGTCTAAGACTCAGTGAGAATACATGAGCAGACATGTGCTCTGACTGGTGACCACGTTGTTCACTGATAAGGGGGAGAAAGGGAAAAATAACAATGAAGCTGCAAGCTAAGCCCTACAATGTTCAATAGACTCCTGTGAACCAGTGTGGCCAGCAGTATGGCAAGACCTGGGGATTCCTGGGCCTAGAGTCAGTGACATAGTTACAGAGGACTAGAGTGGAGAGTGAAGCATCCAGGTGATAAGAAAAGAAGGCATATGCACAAGAACTTTTACACTTGACCTGGCTTCAATGGCTGGATGATCAGAACAATACTAGAAGAAAGAAGAGGGAAAAAATAATAATCTGATACAATTTGATGATCTTAACCTACACCTATGGATGCAGTAGCTCAAAAGAAGGAATAAATATTTACATGGAGGATCATTCCCACCCCCTTGATACATAGGGTATACAGGGATGGGCAACTTGGACACTGGCTACCCAAAATGGGGGGCGGGGGTCTACAAAGGCAAGAAGTGACTGGCTTACAAGCTTTCAAGAGGGAGCCTAGATCAAGAGGGCATGGAAGAAGGTAGACTCTCCACTGAGTAGTAACCAATCTGTCTGGGACTGATGAAAGGAAATAGGGATAACATTCATGTGGCATAACAGTGAATAATTGCTATCAGGGCTGACTTTGAGGGTTGGAAATATAAAGGTAGACATTTTGTAGCAAAAGGAGGGGATTGATTGACTTTGCAGTCCAGGAGCAGAGGATCCTGGGACCATTAAGGGAGAAGAGCAGAGTGCAGGAACCTACCCAGAGAAACAGCGGCGCCAGAGATGGAGACAGAAACGATGACTTGAAGAGATGGAGCAGCTGGGGACTCCAGACCCCAAGAGGGAGAGGGGTTGTGTGCTGATGACCAGAGGGCAGGCTTCCAGGTATACCCTTTGGTTGGTTGATTATGCATGGAGGGGATTGTAACCATGGCAATAAAACTAAGTAAGATAGGATGAATGTAAAGCTAATGTTCTCCCATGTAAGCTATCACATAATTCACAATTAAACATTCTTTTAAAAAAGAAAGAATAATGTTAAAACTTGGTTGTACATTTTTTAAGCAGAGCTGTCTTTTTAAATTAAAAAACAAGACTATGAAAACAAGAATTTGAAACAAGTTTGTTTATTTCTTGAGCTGTAAATCATTTTACCCTAAAGAAGGTCTGATTAATATACCTGCATTTGTCACTGCATCATTTATTTTGAAAAGAAAAAATTGTAAAAAAAAAACATGCAAACAAAAACTCAGTCATTAAAGGAACTAGCAGTTCATGACCGTTAGAATATGCAACAAAGACTCTTGATGGCACAATGAGTTAAGTGTTGGGCTACTAACCAAAAGGCCTGCAGTTTGACTCCACCATCCATTCCATGAAAGACTGATGAGGAAGTTTGCTTCCATAAAGATTTGGACCCTTGGAAACACTATGGAGCAATTCTACTTTGTGGCTTAGAATAATTTAGGCTTAGAATTAACATCTCCTTATATATCATTGAGATGAAAAACTGCTTCATCTTCCAATTATCTTCTGATTACATAAAACTTTTTCAAAAGAAAATTTAAACACTGTGTGAGAGACAACTTCCTTTCTACAAATCCTCTCAAGATGCTTCCAAAAGTCTGATCTGATCCTGCAAGAATACTAGAGTGACTCAAATACAACATTCAGAGAACCCAAGTTCTATCCTGGTCTGGCAGTGCCTTAGGCATTTCTTGTAATAAACAGCTTTCACATTTTGAAGTAGATGGAGGCCAGCCCTATAAGTACCATTCTGCAATCATAGTGTGTGGATACAATGGGCAAAGATACAAATTCAAGACCACAAAAGGAAGAAAAGAGAAGACAAGATTGGGAAAAAAACAGCAAACAAAACTGAAAGTGCTTTCAGCATAACAAGAAACCTTTGCTTAAAAACAGAGAGGAAACAGTTTAAATCATAATGCAGTAAAGGAATAAGAGGTACGACTCAGTGCAGTTTAATTAGCCCTTTCTTCATTGTGTTTGTACTTCTACAGAATCAAAATGTCAGGTGGTCAGGCTGAGAAGGCTCCCAGAAGGTTGAGACAAAGGCCATTTCCTGCTGCAGAGTCATGCTGCTCTTCCTTATATAAAGTATTCATTGACCCCTGAAAGCAATAGATATGCAGGTGTAACTGCCACTCTAGAGAGCAGCCATCCTGGAGTACTTCAGAGAGGAGGCTCTTGAACTGGCAGCAACCACATCTAAATATATCAAGGTCAAGAGTGTCACCACTGCTCTCAAAGCTTCCTAGATAAAGAATTGGATTTTCTCTTAAGGCAACAGTTGCAGCTGCTGGTGTAATTCCACACATTTGCAATGGTTCTTTGATAGGGAAAAAAGGATGGTAGAAAGGGCTTTGATGCCTGGATTTCTGGGTACTCAGAATTCTCAATATTTCAATGACTATCCAGTGTCAATGAATCCAGTGCATTGCATCTCTAGGAAGAATACAATTTAACGTTCTGCAATTTTATTTATGTAAACTGGAAGTTTAATAACCTTCTTAGGAGCCAGATTTCTATATTTAGATGTTAACTATATTTGGGTGTCAATACAACGTTGAGGAAGGTATTAAGCTATTGTTTATTGTGCTAGAAGTCGTTACAAGCATGGTTTTATACAGATATATTTGCACTCTAGTGGACAAGGACTTCATATCCAAGACTTAAAAAAAAAAAAAAAAAAAGATGGAGAAGGTTTCTGAGGCTGCAAATCTTTTAGTGGACAAAAAGCCTCACTTACCTCACATGGAATAGCTGATAGATTTGAACTGTTGCCCTTGTGATTGGCACTTCAATGCATGTCCTACAGCACCACAAGGCTCCTTAGAAGAGAGGTAGAGTAGAAGTATATCCAAGAAGGGAGGGATACCACTTGAAGTTCAGTGAAAGGAATGATATTATTGAGAAGACAGACATAGTTTCCAAGCAAGTCAACAAGAACAACAAGGGAGTGTGCGAACTGACATGAATTTACTCCAGGAAGTCTCAGACATTAGAACAACCATTCCTTCAATAGTCTATGTGTAAAGGAACTGAGGTAGGCTGGAGTATGGTCTTGATGCAAAGAAAGATAAAAAAGGGCCCCATTCTCCAAAGCCCAAATAAGCAGTTCTATAAAGCTGGTGACCCTTCTGGGCAGGGCTTTGCCTAATGCCACTGAACCAGGGTTTTGAATCATTATGATTGCACCCTCTAGCTGAGAAATTGCATTTACAACCCAGATATAATAAATCTGAATTTGCATTTTAATAAGACCCCAGTTGATTCTTATGTACACATTTTCAAAGCCACTAAATGTCAATGAGCACAATACTGGGATCACTTTTAAGCTAACTTATTGTTTCTCTTCAAATTTCGCTTGAATTCCTTTTCTCAATATAAAGTACGGTTCTTGCCAATTTTAAAGTTTACAGTTACAGCTGTTAGGGAGTTATGTAAGAGAAAAAGTGATCAAAGGGCCTTATGAGTGGAAAATGCATTTTCCCCCTTGATTGCATAACTTCTGAATGGAATGGCAATGCAATTGAAACCTTGCCTGCTCATTCCTATTGCCTGGACAATGTTACCTTTCCAGTTGTTAAAAAAGAAAAAAAAAAAAGGTTTACTTTGGAGGAAAAATGTAAAGGACATGAAAAATTTTGTTGGATTCAAATTTGTATGTCAAGTAATATATCTAAAATTGGTAAAAGTAGAAACCAAATTCCCCTAACTCTAGGATTCCTTCCCTAAAATGATGAATGCAGTCATTCTCAATTTACAATGTATTTGAATTATGATGAACTACACTTATGATCTCTGGGGTTTATTTTTATGCATCTTAGTGTTCTGGTGTGGTGCTCCAGCTTAATGTTCTGGAAGTACATTAAATAACATCCGTAAAATTGGAGAAAAGATTGAAGTTGTCAAGAACTTAAGCGACATATTGCACTGGGCCAATCTGCTCCACAAGACCTCTTAAAGTGTTGAAGAGCAAAGTTGTCAGTTTAAGGACTAAGGTGCATCTGACCCAAGCAATGTTATTTTCTAAAACCGTATATGCATGTGGAAATTGGACAGTGAATGAGGAAGAACACAGAAGAATTAGTGCTTGAAGAGAATATTAAAGGTACCATGGACTGCCAAAAGAACAAACCAATCTGTGTTAGAAGAAGTAAAGCAAGAATGCTCTTTGGAAGTCAGGATGGCCAGACTTCTTCTCTCATACTTCAGACATATTGTCAGGAAGGATCAATTCCTGGAGAAGGATAATATGCTTGTTCAATTGGAGGGTCAGTGAAAAAGAGGAAGACTCCCAATGAGATAGAATTGCACAGAGGCAGCAATAATGGCTCAAGTGTAGCAACAATTGTGAGGCTGATGTAGGTCGTTTTTTTCTTCTCAAAAAAAACACAAGAATGATCATTTGGTTGTTCTAGGAAGAAGTTTTAAGAAAAATATTTTATTTTTGCATTGGTGAAAAAGACCAGGGAAGTTACACTGTGGATTTTTTTTTTTCCCATCACAGCAATGCATCTGCTTATTTTTCAAGGATAGAAAAGGCTGTACTGTGAGAATTTCACTGGGGAACCTTACCCCATCCACCATATGACTCTGCTCTTACCAATTCAGACTTCTTTTTGTTCCACAGACTCAAAGAACATTGAAAAATAACACAATTTGATTCATTTGAGAATGCCCAAATTGACATTTTGACATGGTATAAATCAGAGAGCAGGATTCTTCAGAGAAGGTTGAGAAAGACAGAAATACCACTTTCTGAAGTGTATAGAACTAGATGAACACTATTTCAAGAGATAATAGTTTCACATTTTGATATGTTTCTTTAATAACACTTTATGATTTTGTAGCAAGATTTTTCAATTTTCATGGTATGTACTACATATGATGTTGCAGCTTGTAATCTGCTTACATTATCACACCCAGCCATTCATTGGTAGTTGTTCAGTGTTATAATTTGCTGTTCAAAACATTGCCATTTAGCAGACTATAAAAACCCCAAAATAGAGAAATTTGGCATTTGTAAGAATCAAATTATGAAACAATTTGTAGATCAAAGAGTTCATATATAGTAAAAACTACAGCTCATTATATCCGGAACCATATTCTAATTTCATTTTGTGACGATCTACCCTTCTACTGGCTTTTTAAACTTTTCAAGATTGGGAACTTATCTTTTTGTTTTTCATCCCAGTTCCTGGCATACAAAAACTCCAAAGTCAAACGTGTTGCTGTTGAATGGATTCTAACATGGTGACCCCATGTGTTACAGAGTAGAACTGGACACCATGGGGGTCTCTTGGCTGTATTCTTTTTGAAAGCAGATCATCAGGCCTTCATTCTGTGGTGTTGCTGAGGGGTTTGGAGCTGCCAACATTTTGATTGTTTGTTAATACAAACATTTTCCAACCCAGGAACCTGGCATTTGTTGTTGTTGTTAAATGATCTCCAGTCTGTTCCAATTTATAGTGAACCTGTATACCACACCAATGAAACATTGTATGGTCCTGAGCCTTCGTCACAATTATTATGTTTGAGCCCATTGTTACTGCCACCCTGTCAATCTATCTTACTGGGGCTCTTCTTTTTCACTGATCCTCCTTTTTATCAAGCATGATGTCCTTCTCCAAGGACTGGTTCCTGCTGACAATATGTTAAAAGTACTAGAGTTGAAGTTTCACCCTCCTCCCTTCCAAGGAATATCCTGACTATACTTCTTCCAAGACAGATTTGATTGTTCTTCGGGCAGTCTGTGGCACTTTCAATATTCTTCACCAACACAATTATCCAAATACATCAATTCTTCTACAGTTTCTTTATTTTCATTGTCCAACATTCGTACGTATGAGGCAATTGAAAATA
>NW_006408675.1:3929656-3930963 GCF_000296735.1 Chrysochloris asiatica | reverse complement strand
GAGTTTCTCAGATTATTGAAAATGGTATTTGCAATGAAGAAGTCACTGACCTTGAAAAATTATCTTATGCGATCTCCAGCTTCATTTCTATCACCAAGGTCATATCTACCAACTACCAATGTTTCTTCTTTGTTTCCTTTATAATTTTATCAGTGCATCTTGATTGTTTGTTTTATCAATTTCTGACTTAAGAAGTTGTTGGTCATAGTGGTTACTTTCCATGGAGTCAGTTCTGACTAATAGAGACCCTATATAGGGTTTCTGAGATGGTAAATCTTTACGGGAGCAGAGCGCCTTATCTTTCTCCCTCAGAACCACTGGTAGTTTCAAACTGCTGACAATGAAATTAGCAGCCTGACTCATAACCACTATGTAACCAGTGCTCCAAGAAGTTGGCAAATGATAGAATTCTTCAATTTCATTATCACTGGTGATAATGAATAAATTTGAATAATAATGGTATTAACTGGTCTTCCTTGTACTCATATGGATATTAACCTATCACACACCACATTGTACTTCAAGATAGATGTTGAAAAGTACTATTGTAGTCATTTTTTAATTACCTTGAGCAAAATTTTACTTGTATGTGATATTAATTATATTGTCTTATGAATTTCAATTTCTGTTTGGCCACTTCTCTTTGGGCTGGGCACAAATATTGATCTCTTCCAATCAGTTGGCAAGGTAACTGTCCTCTAAATATCTTGGCATAGATGAGTGAGTGTCTCGAATGCCGTTTTGCTTTGTTGAAAGATTTCAATATATATTCTATCAATTTCCTGAGTCTTATTCTTTGTCAATGCCTTCAGTGGATCTTGGGCCTATTCCTTCAGGGTCCTTGGCTCTTAGTCATACGATGTGTTTTGAAATAGTTGAAATTGGACCATTTAATTTTGGTTCATTGACTCTGTGTGCTCCTTCCATCTTTTGATGCTTCCTGCATCATTCACTATTTTACCCATAGAATCCTTTGATATTGCAAGTTGAGAGTTGTTGTTTTTTTGTGTTTTTTTTCTTTCAGTTCTTTCAGGCTGAGAAATGCTGAGCGTGTTCTTCTCTTTTGCTTTTCTAACTGTACATCGGTGCCTACTGCAATATAATATTTGACTTTGTCTTCCCTTATTGCACTTTGAAATTTCTGCTCATCTCTTTTTGTCTCATTTCTTTCATTTGGTTTAGTATCTTTAAACTGGAGAACAAGTTTCCTAGTTGCTTCTGACATATGTTTTGGTCTTTTCTTTCTTTCTTGTCTTCATACTGATTCTTTGCTTTTTCCCTGTCTGATGTTCTTGATGTCATCTCAC
>NW_006408675.1:3918547-3921267 GCF_000296735.1 Chrysochloris asiatica | reverse complement strand
GGCTTACAAGTTTTCTCTAATCATGTTTCCCAACATTCCTTTCTATCCCACTCAAGTGTCTATTTTACAATAGTAGGCAAGGGAAACTTATATTCATAAGACAGTCAAGCATTTTAGTATTATTTCCCCTCTTCAAGTTATACCTAGATCTCTGTATTCCAGAGCCCTGTTGTTCCGTTTGAGCATGCATCACTATTTACTTCTGTCCCACTTAGGGCATGCAAAGCTGTCCCAGTGTTCCCCTATCTATCTTGTTCTTCCACCTCCTCCCTCTCCTTGTATTGCCCTCCCCAATATCCGAACTAAACCTATTGTAATGTTTTGATCATAGACTGACCTCCCAGATCCTCTGTTCTTATAATTTTATTCTGTTCTTGACTTTTACATTTGTTGATTGAGTTCAGCATGATGCTGCCACGAATGTCATTCTCTAGTTGTTGTGTGTTCTTGTTGGTTATCAGTCCACAGAATTTCCTTTAGGATGTTTTTCATTGCAGGGTTGGTGTTGGCAAAATCCCTTCACTTCTGTTTATCCTGGAATGTTTGATTACACCATCATATTTGATTGACCTTTGTTGGGTAGAGGATTTTTGGTTGGCAGTTTTTTCTTTCTTTCAGTGTTTTGTATATATCTCTCCACTGCCTTCTTGCCTGTATGGTTTCTGTTGTGCAAGCCAAGCTTAATCTGAGTTACTTGCTTTTGTATGTTACACTTCTCTTTTCCCTAGCTGCTTTCAGGATTCTGTCCTTATCTTTGTTTTGGATAGCTTGATGATTATATGTCTTGTGATTGTCTTTTAGGATCTATCCTCCCTGGGGTTCATTGAGCTTCATGAATGCTTATCTTTTCACTTTTCAGGATGTTAGGAAATTTTTCTTCCAGAAGCTTTTCAACTATCTCCTCTGTGGTTGTGTGATTCTTCCTGTTCCAGAATGCCGATAATTCTTAAATTATTCCTTTTCGTGTTGGCCAACATGAATCTTAGGCCTTATTCAGATTTTTTAAATCCTTTTTTTGCATTTTCTCTTCTATCTTAGTGGTGTTGAGAGGTTTATATTCTAGCTAACTAGTTCTGGATTCTATCTCTTCATTTCTATTCCTTTGTCCTTTCAGTGTAGTGTCCATTTCTGATATTCTATTATTAATCATTTGGACCTCTAATGCTGTATCTATTTTATTTGATTGTTCCTGTAGTGGTTCCGTGACTTCTTTCTTATTTTTCTAAAATCAATTGTATAATGTTTTGAAACATTTTATAATCATTTTTCTGAATTCCTTCACAGGCATTTCCAAAGCCAGCCCATCTTCCAGTATGGATTGTAGGTCTCCTTCCAGCTCATTTGCCTAAGTCACTTTATCTCGTTTTTTAACATGTGCTGATATGGTCATCTACTTCTGTTTTGGGGCATATTCAGGTGTTAGCTGTGGCCTTAATACTTAGATGGGTTTGTATTTTGGTATTTTTTATGCTTATGATTGCCTCCAGGTAGATGTGATCAGGAGATGGGCTTCCCTTTTCACTCTTCTTCCTTTATCTTTGCGGTTCTGTCAGGTGTCCGTGGTTGCTCTGATCCTTCCCCTGCTTGGTCTCACCCAAGATGGCAGCTCTGGGAGCAGCTGAGCATCTTGGATTAGAAAACAGTGGATTTCTTGCTTCCGTTACAAATTCCCCTAGCTGTAAGTCTTCCAATCGTCTAAATATTCCTTTATATGTGGTTCAGAGTTCTGGCACCATCCCCAGAGGCTGCTTTGTCCTGTATTCTGTGTTGTTGCTGATGGAGCTCTTCACTGCACTTCCACCCGATCCACCATCTTGTTTGTTCTGCCACCTGACATCCATTTTTATCTTGTTTTCTTAATGACGTTTTGCTTTCTTCCTGTATGATGTTCTTGATGTCATCCCACAACTCATTTGGTCTTAGGTCTTTAATATATCAAATCTGTTCTTCAGATGATCTCTAAATTCAGGTGGGATATATTCTAGGTCATATTTTGTCTCTCGTGGATTGTTTTCATATTCTTCAGATTTAGTGTCAATTTGCATATGAGCAATGTATGGTCTGTTCCACAATCTGCCCCTGGCCTTGTTTTGACTGGTGATATGGAGCTTTTGCATCGTCTCTTTCCACAGATGTAGTCAATTTGATTTCTGTGTATTCCATCTGATGAGGTCCATGTTTATAATCATCTTTTATGCTGTCTACAGAAGGCATTTGAAATGAACATATCATTGGTTTTGCAGAATTATATCATGTGGTCTCTAGCATCATTTCTATCACCAAGACCATATTTTCCAAATACTGATCCTTCTTCTTTGTTCTCAACTGTTGCATTCCAATCACCAGTAATGATCAGTACATTTTGATTGCATGTTTGACCAATTTCAGATTGAAGACATTGATATAATTGTATTTCACTTTCACTGGTTTTAGTTACTGGTGCATAAATTTGAATAATAGTGATATTAACTGGTCTTCCCTGTAGGCGCATGTATATTTTCCTATCACAGAGAGCATTGTACCTGATGACTGATCTTGATAATGTTCTGTTTGGCAATGTGTGAAACACTATTCCTCTTCCATTTGCCATTCCTTGCATTGTAAACCAACTGGTATTTAGTGAATGAATAAATAACTAATTTATTGAGTGAGTGAATGAATAAAGAGATAAACAACAGCTCTAGCCTCTTATTGTAGAATTTACATTTTAGTAAGAAATG
>NW_006408675.1:3912528-3917882 GCF_000296735.1 Chrysochloris asiatica | reverse complement strand
AACAGATCTGTTATGGAAGAAATGTTCCTTAGAAGTTAAGATGGTGAGACTGTCTCTCATACTTTGGACATGTTGTCAAGATGAACCAGTCCTTAGAGAAGGACATGATACTTAGTAAATGGGAGGGTTAGTGAAAAGCAGAACGACCCGCAAGGAGATGGATTACTACCATGGTAGCAACAATGGGCTCAAGTATAATAACAGTTGTGAGGATGACTCAGGATTGGGCAGTGTTTTGTTCTGTTGTGCATAGAGTCACTATGAGTCAGAACCAATTTGATAATACCTATTAACAACAACTACACTTCAAATAATACTGATGGAATCATTTCAATCATTATAGATTTTCTTGTCATTTAGATGGCCCACAAGGACATCCATGAATTATTGTCATCCTCCCAACTTCCCAAGAGTTGGGGTGGAAGTGGATGGTAGGTAACAGGTAGATTATCTGCTACCAACAGAGTGTGAATGTTGGCCAACCACCTCATTCAACCAACAAGTCTTGATACTCTTTGGTTGACAGGCATTCTTCGAACCACAGGAAGGGGGGAAAGGGGAAGACAAATAATTGAGGATGGATGACATCCTTCAATAGCTGAAGGGACACCAAAATCCATTTTATAAAATTGCGAGAGTCTGCTGTCAGAGCATCCTACAAAACTGGAAAAGTGCTCTAATATATAAAGTAGACCCATCACCTTAGGAAGTCATTATATTTCTCTTTTTGCTCTTACAAAGCACAGGAATTTATGGGTTGAAAACAGCTTTAGAATCTTCAGAATTGGCCCAACTCTCCAAGTTGTGGATAATCTACAACAGGACATAATAGTCTTTCCTACTAAACTCCTATATAATTCTGGTTTGAATTTGTCCATACTTGTGGTTTCTGTTTTTATGCTAGTTTTGCTTCCCAAATTTCAGGATCTCTCTCTCTCTCTCTGCCACACACAGAGAAACACACATGTTTTATTTTTTTTATCAGGATTTATTTTACATGATAACTGGCGGATTACATAGATTAGAGGCCAGAAACATTATCTGACCATGTAGTCAGGGCTTTCTAAGAAAAATAGAATAAATTGTTTGCTATCTGAATGTTTGTCTTTAATGCAAGCAAACATGCAGGAGCCCAGACAGAGACTCTCAGATAAAATAAATTATAATTGATAAGAGGAATTGTGAGAAAGCAAGTTGATAATAACAATCATTCATGTGGTTCTAACTATGTGTCAGGTACCCTCCAATATGTTTTTAATGATTCTTCCAATAAACTCATGTTCAAGGAGCTATTATCATCCCCATTTTACAGACAAGAATATTGGCACACAAAACTTATTTGCTTAAGGTTACACAGCCAATCAATAGTTGAGGCAGAATTTTAGCGCAGGCCAAACTGGTGCGGCTTAACCATTCTATGGGGCTGCATTTCTAATAAATGCTGAGATTTTATATGCTCATGTATAATAGCCTCAGAAGGCTGTAATGCAAACCAATATTAATTTAATGTAAACCAACATGAAATTAGTCTTTTTTAAAAGCATTTGTTGTACATAAGATAGCATTGTAAGTTGGCTGTCATTCATTCAGCAGAGAAAAAACATTTCCATTGGCGAATAATTGAGAATCCAAAGACGATTTGCTTACTTATCTCACACACAAAGAAAATGAACATTTTATTACTGTATTTCAGAAGAATATTTTTTCTCCTGAGTGTTAGTTAAACATCCCTACTTTGCTTTTATTCTCTGGGTTACAGTAATATCCTTAAGATTTTGTCTTTGTTAATATTTCACATTGTAAAGGCTATGTGCAATCCATATAGATTGGTATATGCCTGGACTTAGTGCAGCAGAAGTTCTGTAACCCAGATATTACCCACTGAACTACAACCATTTCAGGCTCTTATATTACCCATGGAGCTGCAGTCTTTTCTATGGTAATTTTCATACTAGAGTGCTATGGTTTTTTGAGATTCTATTTTGAATTTCTCATCAAATAAAATCAGATTTATCTTTAATAATCTACTCCATTCATTGAAGAATGGCAATGAATCTGTGAAACATAAAATAACATGGATGAGCCTGGAGGTCATTATATCGAGTAAAATTAGTCAATCACACTATTTTAAAATCATAAGAAAAGATTTTCATGCTAAAACAAACATTCTCTGATGGTTAATCAGGGTGAGAATAAGGGAGATTAATTCATTTTGAGGGTAAACACATGCTAGATGGGGAAGGCAATATGCAATAAGAGGGAGGTTGGCAGAAGAACAAAGATGTGCAAAGACACAGGGAGTAATGCAAGAGTTTAAAAGGATAGAGGTAATACTGTTATATACCCAGTTCAGTAACAACAGTGTTCTACAAGTAGATACATGGACAGAAACACAGTATGAATGGGCAAGGGAAGAAGAGTTCAACTATTACCATAAATATATATGGGTTTGACAGAGGATATTTGTACATGTGTATTTATCTTTGCTGCAAATACATCTATGAATGTGGTGAAGGTATTGTTAATTGCTGTCATAAATGTTCAGATTCAGTGACACTTTATAGGGTTTCCCAGGAGCATCTCATGAATTTGAACTGCCAACTTTGTGGTTCAAACTGATCTTACATTCCAGTGCTTATCCTATAGCACCACAGCAGGATTTTAGTGATGGAGTATACAGGGGGCAAAATGAAAAACTTCTTAGATATTAGCAAATACCATGAGACAACAAGTTGCAGGCACTGGGGATAAAGAACCATATTCTCATAAGACACTGTGGTCAACTGGCATAATATAGTCCACAAAACTATAGGATAAGCACTGTACTGCTAACCACGCAGCTGGAGGTTTAAACCTACCAGTTGTTCCTTAGAAACCATATGCAGGGTTTCTAAGAGTCAGAAGCACTTAACAACAGCACTTAACAACAACAGTCAACAAAGACAATGTTCTACAACCTAGTTTGATGAGTAGTTATTGAGGTCTTAAAAGTTCATTAGGACTTTGGTTTAGAGCCAAGAGAAGCAGAGTCAGGTAGGACAGGTTCCTTGGGGGAGGCGCAGAAAAACCAGAGAAGGTGCTTTCCTGGAGAAGCTCCAGAGCTTTAGACCTAGTATAAGGTGCAGGACGTAAGTTTCCTGCACCTACCATTGGAAAAATCTGACTGTGAAAAGGAAAATATGGTGATTTCTGAATCCATCAGGACACAGGAATATCCCGGTGGCCACTCCGCCTGGGCTGAGATCAGAGGGTGGGACCCCAGCCAGACCAATACACTGATATGGTGCTAAAAACCACACAGCAGAATTTGAAAAAAGAAGTATGGGGAGATTTCATATTTCTTTCTTCCTCTCTGCTGTTGCACCCTCTCTACCAAACCTGGACACCTTCAGGAGGGTGAGAGTACACCCCTAAAAGGCTCCAGAATTGAGCTCACAGTTTTCCCACGGCAGAGTGAGGAGGTCTTGGAAGGACCCCCATTGGTTCCACAGGCTGATCATTTGGTGGATGCTTGTGATGTCTGCCTCTGGGACCCAGCCCTAAAGTTGACCTGGGTGGGACACTTTATTCATGCCTATCCAGCAAGAAAAAAAGCAAGTCTGAGCATACAGACAAACTATATTAACCCTGTTTAAAATGCCAACTTAAATGCTAGAGCCAACACCAACTACTACTACACACAAGGATGTAGCTATTTTGAGAATTACACTGTATACATGCAAATACCTAACTGACATTCAGAGATAAAAATAGTGGATAATCTTTCACCCATTAATTTCTCAATATCTATCTGTGCACCACCATGGTGGTGACTAGAGGTGGGGCCTGAGCCAGTGGGCACCCCCACCCACTGCTGGAGGTTTCTGCTGTGCATGCACACTGACCTGAGCAGCAAAGGCTACTCATCAGTCAGCTACAGTTTTATTTTTGAGTGGTGATTTTAGATTCTATTTTCATATTGTTTCTGTGTTTGGTTCTTTTGTTCTCACTTTTTTCCTGGGAGTGGACCCTTTCTATCCCTATGTTACCCAAGACGAGACAGCAATCATGGCCATATAGTCAAGTTATAGGCATACCACAATCATCCCACCATCTGGACAGGAGCTAATACCAGATGCTAGGCATTACACATGAAAAGGGAAGCCTATCACTATATCACATCTACCAGAAGACACTCAGTAAGCTTGACAACACAGCAACATACATTCATTTAATCATTGAAAATGCACCAAACTACTGAAAATGTCCAAAAAAAAGCAATAAAAATCTCAGAACATATCCAAAAACAGAAAAAAGTAACTGAGACAAATGAGCTTGAGGCAGACATAGATGTTCTACAAGAAGACGGACAGGCTTCAGATTTGTCTGAGAAGCAATTCAGAAGAATGATATGGAGAAAATTCAAATGCTTCATAGAGGAGTGGAGGAAACTAAGGAAGAAGTCAGGAAAGTGCTACAGAAGAATTCATACAAGGTAGATATAGCATTGGAAACAATTCAAAACCTGCAAAAAAGAGGTCCAGATGATTAATAATAAAATCTCATAAGTGGACAATACATTGAAAGGGGAAAGGCATACAATGGAAGAGATGGAAGCCAGAACCAAGGATCTGGAAGACAAATCTCTCAATACTGCTAAGAACAATGACTTATTCATTGCAAATACTTTTGTTAAACAACATAAAAGACCATTATACACGTGGACCTCACCACATAGAATACACAGAAATCAAGTTGACTACATCTGTGGAAAGAGACAGTGGAAAAGCTCCATATCTTCACCCAAAACAAGGCCAAGAGCAGAATGTGGAACAGACCATCAATTACTTATATGCAAGTTCAGGCTGAACCTGAAGAAAATTAAATCAAATCTGTTCCACATTCTGCCCTTGGCCTTGTTTTGGGTGATGCTATGGAGCTTTTCCACTGTCTCTTTCCACAGATGTAGTCAATTTGATTTCTGTGTATTCTATGTGGTGAGGTCCATATGTATGTCTTCTATGTTGTTTAACAACGGTATTTGCAATGAAAAAGCCATTGGTCTTGCAAAATTCTATCATGTGATCTCCAGCATTGTTTCTATGATTATTTCTATCACCAAGGCCATATTTTCCTACTACTGATCCTTCCTCTTTGTTTCCAACCTTCACATTCCAATCACCAGTAATTATCAATACATCTTGATTGCATGCTTGGTCAATTTCAGAGTGTAGATTTTTTCAATTTCATCATCACTGACTTTATGTGTATAAATTTAAATAATAATGGTATTAACTTTTCTTGCTTATGTTGTTGTTGTTGTCAGGTGCCATCGAGTTGGAACCAACTCATAGCGACCCCATGCACAGCAGAAC
>NW_006408675.1:3901371-3908937 GCF_000296735.1 Chrysochloris asiatica | reverse complement strand
GGTCAGCAGCTCAAATCCTCCAGGCCCTCCACGTGAGAGAGATGAGGCTTTCCGCAACTTGCAATTAAACAGCCTTGTGGCCCAGTGTTCTGTGTTGTTGTTGGAGCTCCACACTACACGTCTCGCTGCTCGAAGTTCTCGCTTATAGATGTATGCATATTACCCAATCTCAGACAGTGTTGTACTTTAAAACAGATCTTGAAATGTTCTTTTTGACAATTACTGCTCCACCATTACTCTTGAAATTGTCATTCCCATTATAGTAAACTATATGATTGTCTCATTCATAATGGTCAACACCAGTCCATTTCAGCTCACTAATGCCTAGGATATTGGTCATTATGTGTTCCATTTAATTTTTGTCAATTTCTGATTACTCTAGATTCATACTTCATACATTTCATGTTCTGA
Organism: Chrysochloris asiatica; assembly: GCF_000296735.1. Lineage (NCBI taxonomy): Eukaryota > Metazoa > Chordata > Mammalia > Afrosoricida > Chrysochloridae > Chrysochloris > Chrysochloris asiatica. Next base: position 3,908,526 of record NW_006408675.1, on the reverse strand, counting down.
TTATGAATAGTTTTTTGAAACTGTTCCTCTTCATTGTGATTTGTGCCCTACCAGCAAACGAAGATCTCAAAAGCTTTACTCCATTCACATTATTATAGTCAGCTCTACTTTAAGGAGGCAGCTCTTCCCCAGTCATATTTTGAGTGCCTTCCTACCTGAGGGATTCTTCTTCTGGCACGATATCTTACAATGTTCTGATACTATTTTAAGTGATTTAATTTTTTGATTCTATGTTTGGAAAATTTCTGATGCTATTCATAAGATTTCAATGTCACCAAGGGTTAACGCACTGGACTGCAATGTTGGTTTTAACCACAAGGTCGGTGGTTCAACCTTACCGTCCGTGGCAAGGAAACCCTATACAGTGTTTCTATGAGTCAGAACTCACTCCACGGCACTTAAAAATAACAACAAAACATTCAGAAATAATTTGCTTCTCCTTCTTCCTTGTCCATCTTAGTCTGGTTGTTGTTGTTAAATGAGGTCAAATCAGTTTAGACTCATAATGACCCTGTGTAGAGTTTCCAAGGAGTGGCTGATGAGTTTGAACTGTGGACAGTGGGTTCTAACCAATCTTGCTGTTCATTGCATTAACCCGCAGTACTACACCTCAACTTAAACCCGCACTCCATGATTAAACCTGCTAGTATTTAAAATACCCATGGCATAGCTTCCAGAATCACAGCAGCATGCAAGCCACCACAGTAGGACAAACTGACAGACCAGTGGTAGGAGGAAAAACTACACAACATTAAAGAATAACAGTGAAACTCATTAAATGGATGAATCTGTAGGACACTATACCGAGTGAAATAAGTCAGTTACAAAAGGACAAATATTGTATAATACCACAATCATGAAAAGTTAAAAAAAAAAAAAAAGTCAGGAGGGGAGGGGAAAGTGAGTGACTACCTGAAGTGTTGTTGTTGTTAAGTGTTATCAGTCTGTTCTGACTCATAGCAACCCTGCATAGGGTTTCTGAAGAGTATTGACTTTGTGGTTCATAGTCCAGTGCTTATCCTACAGTGCCACACCAGTAGTCCAGCTGAAGGGATGAAAAAGAAGAGAGAGACAGAATTAGAAAAGAATCTCATTTGTAGCCTAGGGACTACTTGTATATAGTGTCATAGAATGCACTGTATCACACGGCTGTGAAAATCATTGCTACTATTTATTTTGAAAACTATCATACCAAACAAAAACTCTGTTAAACAAAAATCACAAAAAAGACGGAGATCAGTTGTAAGATAAAAGTCTGTTTTCCATCTTCTACTAGAGTGCTAAATGTCAGCTTCTTGAAGGTGGGAAACCTGAACTAGTATCTCAGTTTCCTGGTGCCTAACACTTCCTGGCATCTAATAAGGCTTTATAATTGCTAGTTCAGTGAAAGAGGTGAACACATGAGTCATGTCCCCTATGTTAATTCAAGCTTTATAGATACCATCCCCCTCAATTAGTCTCAATTCTTCCCCAGTGTGGTTGTTGCTAGGTGCCAATGAGTTAGTTCTGACTCTAGTCCATAGAGGATGATATTATTATTGTTGTTAAGTGTCATCAAGTCCGTTCCAATCCATAGCAACCTTGTATAGGGTTTTGAGGAATGGTTGGTAGATTTGAACCACTGACATTGTAGTTCAAATTGACCTTGAGGTCCAGTGCATTACCCTACAGCTCCACACCAGAACTCCTAGAGAAGGGTATTATGCTTGGTAACATGGTTGTTGTTGTTGCTGTTAGGTGCAGTAACATCAGTTTCGACCCATAGCGACCCTGCATAGGGTTTCAGAGGATCAGCTGGTGAGCTTGAACCACTGACCTTGTGCTTCAAACCAACTTTTCAGTCCTATGCAATAACCAACAGTGCCACACCAGGACTCCAGTGGTAAAATGGACAGTCAGCTCAAAAGAGAGAAAGACCCTCAATGAGATGGATTGGCATAGTGGCAGCAGCAAGGGGTCCAAACATAACAAACATTGTAAGGATGGCTTAGGACTGGGCAGTGCTTCATTTTGTTGTGCAGACGTTTGCTATGAGTCAGAACTTACTTGATGGAACTTAACAACACTGAGAAAGATGAGGTCTCACCAGTCTGGCCTCTAAAGAACATTCTTACTGTACTTCTTCCAACACAGTTTTTTTTTTTTGTTGTTGCTCTTCTGACAATCCATGATACTTGTAATATTATTCTCTAACACTGAAAATACTGTGGCTTGTCTCAGGAACACCTTAGTTGTCAAATTGGCATCTTTGCTCTTAAACACTTTAAAGAGGTCTTGTGCCGCAATTTTCCTAATGCAATATGTCTTTTGATATCTTGACTATTGTTTCTATGACTGTTGATAATGGATACAAGCAAAATAAAGTCTTTAATAACTTCAATCTTTACATTTATTATAATATTATTCAATGGTCCAGTGGTGAGGATTTTTGTTTTGTTTTGTTTTTTTTACATTGAGATGGAACCCATACTGAAGGCTGTGGTCTTTGATGTTGATTGGTGAGTATTTTAAGTCCTCTTCACTTTCAGCCAGCAAGGTTTTAAGATATGCATATTGCAGGTTGTTAATGAGTCTTTCTCCAATTGTAATGCCATGTTTTTCTTCATATAATCCAACTTCTTATATTATTTGTTCAGCATGAAAATTGAATATGTATCATAAACAATATAACCCTGGAGCACGCCCTTCTTGATGTTAAACCATTCAGTGTCCCCTTGTTCTGTTCAAGCAACTTCTTTTGCTTGATGTACAATTTCTTCATAAACACAAGTATTCATATATATTCATTCTTAGCAATGTTATCCATAGCTTGTCTTGATCCACACAGCCAATAGATATTCAATAAAGCACAAGTAAACACCTTTCTGATATTCTCTGCTTTCAGCCAATATCTATCTGATGTCAGCAATGATCTCCCTTATTCCATGTCCTCATCTGCATTGGCTTGAACTTATGACAGTTCCTTATCAGTGCTCGATTGCAGCTCTTTTCCATTTATCTTAAGCAAAATTATATTTGCGTGTGACACTAATGATATTGTCCAATGATTTCCCCATTTTGTTGGCTCACCTCTCTTTAGAATGAGTACAAATATAGATTTCTTTCAATCAGTTGGCTAGGTAATTGTCTTCTAAATTTCTTGGCATAGATGAATGAATGCCTTGAGTGCTGCATGTTTGTGTTAAAGTATTTCAATTTGTGTTCTATCAATTCCTGGAGTCTCATTCTTTGCCAATTCCTTCAGTGGCCCTTGGACTTCTTTCTTCAGTACCATTGGCTCTTGATTATATGCTATCTCTTGAAATGGTTGAACATAAATCCTTTTTCTTTGGTACAGTGACACTGTGTATTCCTTCTATCTTCTTTTGATGCTTTATGAGTCGTTCAATATTTTGCTCATAAAATCCTTCAATATTGCCAGTCAAGACTTGAAATTTTTCTTCAGGTCTTTCAGCTTAAGAAATGCTGAGTGTCTTCTTCACTTTTGGTTTTCTAATTCCAGGTGTCTTCACATTCATTATAATACTTGACTTTGTCTTCTGAAGCTGCCCTTTGAAATTTTCTTAACAGCTCTTTAATTTCCTAACATCTTCTAGTTGATTCAGCATCTCAGCATTTAAAAGCAAGTTTCAAACGCTCTTCTGACATCCATTTTGATCTTCTTCTTTCTTTTGTTCTTAATGACCTTTTACTTTCTTCCTGCATGATGTTCTTGATGTCATCCCACAACTCTTCTTGTCCTTGGTCATTAGTGTCTAATGCATCAAATCTGTTCTGGAGATGACCTCTTAATTAAAGTAGAATATGTTCAAGTTCATATTTTGGTTCTCTAGGATTTATTTTAATTTTCTTCAGCTTCAGCCTGAACTTGCACCTGAGCAATTGATGGTGTGTTCTACCATCTGCTCCTGGCCTTGTTTTGGCTTTCTACTGTCTATTTCCTCAGATGTAGTCAATTTGACTTCTGTGTATTCCATCTGGTTAGGTCCAGGTGCATAGTCATCTTTATGTTGTTTAAAGTTAATTGCAATTAATAAGTCATTGGTTTTGCAAAAGTCTGTCATGTGATTTTTAGCATCTTTTCTATCACCAAGGCCACAATTTACAACCTCTTTGTTTCCAATCGTTGCATTCCAGTTACCAGTAGTTTTCAATACATCCTTATTGCATTTTTGATCAATTTCCAACAGAAGTAGTTAGTTGAAATTTTCAACTTCATCATCACTGGCTTTAGTGGTTGGTGTATAGGTTTAAATAATAGTGGTATTAACTGGTCTTCCTTGGACATGTATAGATATTTTCCTATCACAGACAGCATTACACTTCAAATGGATTTTTAAATATTCCTTTTGATGTTGAATATGAAACCATTCCTCTTCAATTTGTCATCCCTGGTACAGTAATTCATATGATTGTCAGATTCTAAAGAGCCAAAACCAGTCCATTTCAGGTCTGTTAGGCATTGAACTTTATGTGTTCCATTTCATTTTTGACAGTTTTGTACATTCCATGTTCTGATTATTAATTACAACTGTTTCTCCTCATTTTGAGTTGTGCCCCATCAACAGATGAAGGTCCTGGAAGCTTTACTCCATTTGTGTCATCACTGTCAACTTTATTTTGAGGAGGCAGCTCTTCCTCAAACATAAGTTGAGTACCTTTCAACCTGAGGGACTCATCTTCCAGCACCATCATAATATTTCAATATTTAATATTCTGGTGAGATTTAACAATGTTCTACTGCTATTCACAAGATTTTCAGTGACAAAACATTCAGAAGTAGTCTGCCTTCCCTTCTTCCCAGTCTGTCCCAGTCTGGCAGTTCAGCGGAAACATGTCTATCATGGATTTACCCTGTTGGTATTTTAAATGCGGGTGGCATAGCTTCCAGCACCACAGCAACATGCAAGCTACCGAGTACAACAAACTGACAGACTTGTGGTTGATTAGGGTCAAGGTTACGGTCCAGGTTATTGTATATTCCAATATTACATTTGTTGTTGTTAAGTGCAGTTGAGTCAGTTCCAAGACATAGTGAACCTGTATTGGGTTTCTGAAGTGGGTTTGAACTGTCAACTTTATGGTTCACAGTCCAGTGCTAATCCTACAGTGCCACACCAGTGGAAACCTTAACTGAAAATGGATAGATGATATAAGCCAGTTAACTTCCCGATGCAACAAACCTGAGAAAGTTGAAACCCGTGGAAGGCAGAAACCAGTCAGAAAAGGAAAACTTAAATGCATTATTCACTAGTAGGGAATGATAGAAATGTGGGGAAACTACCCAGGCAAGGGCAGAAACCTTGGCAGACTAGAAAACTAAGGCAGTCCTATAGAATTCCTGCTCATAAAGTTTTCATTGTACTTTAAAGTACCCTTCCACAACAATTCAATCAAAATCCTCTCTCAATATATTAGTAATTGTTGAAAGTTGGTGAATACTATAAGGAGGTTTATTTTATTATTTTCCATACTTTTTGTATGTTTGAACATTTCTATCATAACTTTAGTTTTTAATCTACCTACATGAAAGATTACAGTTAGATTAAGATAATTATAACTGTAAAGAAAGTGGTTCATCTTCTGGGTACAGTTGCAAAAAAAGCTATTTATATTCCTTTCTTCTATATTGGAAAAGCAATTTAAAAACAATTTATTTAAAGAGAGCTTATGAAACATTTTAATTTAAAACTGATGGCTTACTTGGAAATAATATTTATTCCTTATCTCCTTTATGAGGAGATTTTTGTGATATAGTAGTTAAAACATTCAACTACTAACCAAAAGGTCAATGGTTCAAAACCACCCACTGTTCCATGAGAGAATAATGTGGTAGTCTGTTTCCATAAATATTTATAGTCTTGGAAACTCTACAGAAGTTCCACTCTGTTCTAGAGGGTCACTATGGGTTGGAATCAATTGGGCGCCAGTGGGTTTGGTTTGGGTTTATCCCCTTTATGGCATGCAGCTACTGAGCGACTGACTGTCTTGCCACAAAGTAACCCATCAGTTCTGAGATACAGAAGAAATCTTGGTTGCACTGCTGATATTTTCTGACAACTCAAACACTAATAATGAAACTGGCAACTTTAAACATACATGATGACTCTGTGTGTATGCATGCGTGTGCCTTATATGGTAGGCAAATATTTACAGCAAGAGATCTTTCCACTTAGGGAGATGGAAAAATGTTGACTATAGCCATTAAAATCCCAAACATTGATGGTTCAGAAATTTCAAACAGTAGGTTCTTGTTGCTAACGTCTGCAATTACATTTTTCTACTATATAATTGTTTTAATTGATTTAAGGCATTAGGCAATCCTTATCCATGTTAATATATCCACTTCAAACACATTGGACTTAAAGATTTTTTTTGTTGTTGTTTTTACTGCAGTACTCATTTTCAGTTTTTTGAAATTAAAAAAATCTAATAACTTACATAAAAAAGGAAGTAAATTTAGGGGGCACTCAGCTGGTACCAAAAGCCTGATGATGATTTGAAGCTACACAGTGCCTCCATGTGAGAAAGCTCTCATAAAGATTACAACAGTCAAGAAAATTCATGGGACAGTTCTACTCTGTTATATGGATAACTATGAATCAATAATGTATCCCATGACACCTAACAACAAAGGAAAGTAGCATTTAAGCTGAACACACTGGACTGAGGTCTGTGACTCAAAACGTATTTGCATTGCTGCTGCTTGAATATGTTTCTGTAATTCTTTGGGGTCTTGGTTTCCTACGATGTGTAATGTGAGAGTCCCTTCAATTTAGAATTGAAATCTGCCAGTTTAGTTACGAGGGATGTTCTTAACATTTCCATTTGGGGTTTTTCTTCAAATATGCAATAACTAAAGAAAGCGGTTTAAAGTCCTTGAAAACAAAACAAAACAAAACAAAACAAAACAAAAACTCATACCTACTTGTAATTCAGTTCTTTCTTTTTTTTCTTAATGACTGTTCTACTGTTCTGTAATAGGTTTTGTTCATCAAAGAGTTTCTTTAGTATTTTCAAGGTTTAAGAAGCTTCCAGAATTCAGTATTAGCAAAGCACATATGAGGAGACTTCAAAAAATTCATGGAAAAATGGAACTAAAAGATAATGGAATTTTTCCATTAATTTTTTGAAACCCTCTTAGATATCTTTTTT
>NW_006408675.1:3897135-3900071 GCF_000296735.1 Chrysochloris asiatica | reverse complement strand
GTGGGAATAATCTTCGCTGTAAAGATTTGTTCCCTCTTTTGAGCTACTGCATCCATAGGTGTAGGTCAAGTTCATCATATTGTATCAGATTACTCTTTTTTTCCTCTTCTTTCTTCTTCTAATTGAGCTCTGATCATCCAAACATTGAAGCAGGTCAAGGGGGTATTGTCTGTAAGTGTGGGTGTTCTTGTGCATATGTCCTCTCTTTTTATTAGCTAGATGCTTCATTCTCCACTCTAGTCCTCTGTGGTTATGTCACTAGCTCATAGTTGCCCAGGTCTTGCCAAACTGCTGGCCAACCAGTTCTCCACCCAGGTTCACAGGAGTGTATTGAATGTGGTTGGACTTAGCTCACAGCTTCATTGCTGTTTTTCCCTCACTTCCCATTATCAGTGACCAACGTGGCCACCAGTCAGAGCATGTGTCTGCTCGTGTATTCCCACTGAGTCTCAGTCAGGGGGTTTGCTCTCAGGGGAACCCCACCGCTTGCCTTGATGTCTCCTGGGTGAGCAACTTGTTTGCTCTTGTAGTAGTCAGTCAGACTGCCATCATTGCTTTGTATTTTTCCCATTGGTCTTTCTTTAAAGAAGTATCTTCTGTTCTTACTCTACAGTCTGGTCTGCTTGTCCTTTCCGGTGGAAAGTTGCCACCTCAGAAGATTCTGGATGGTGTTCAGGATTCCACCTATGGTCTTATGTAATGCAGAGGCTCCACAGGAAGCCTCCTTCACTGGGCACATTGTAGTCCCATTTTAAGTATTCCAATTAATTATAGGCAGAAGATGGACTTAAAAGCTTTCTATGGTGATATTTCTGGCTATTCCTTTCTCTCTCCCTCAAGTGTCTATTTTATAATGGTATGCCAGGGAAACCAAGATTCCAAAGGCAGCCAAGGATCTTAACATTATTTCCCCCCTTTTGCCCATTCCAACTTTGTCTCAATCCCTGTAGCAATGCAGGAGTGTTCCAGTATTTCCACATCCTTGTTAACATTTATTGTCCTCTTCTTATTTGATATTTCATTGTTGTTTTGATTTGCATCACTCTAATGGCTAGTGATTGTGAACATTTCTTCATATGTTTGTTGGCTTCCCAGTTCTCTGCCTTGGTGAAGTGTCTGTTCATGTCCTCTGCCCAGTTTTTAATTGGGTTATTTGTCTTTTATTTTCAGAGGTGCTGTAGTTTTCTATATATTTTAGAAGTGAGTTCCTTGTCTGATGTGTCGTTGCAAAACATTTTTTCCCACTCACTGAGTTCCCTTTTTACTCTTCTGGTGAAGTCTTTTGATGCACATAAGTAATTAATTTTCAGTATGTCCCAATTATCTATTTTGCCTGTTTCTGTTTGTGTAGTTTTAAAAATGTTTGGTAATCTGTGTATGCCCTGAATAAGTGCCCTCACATTTGTCCATATTTTTTCATTGATGGCCTTTATAATTTGGGATTCACATTTAGGTCTTTAATCCATGCTGAGTTGATTTTTGTATAAAGCATGAGGTGAAGGTCTTGTTTCAATCTTTGGCATATCGCTTTCTAGTTCTGCCAGCACCATCTGTTGAAGAGACTATCCCCTCCCCATATGATATATTTAGGTACTTTGTCAAAAATCAGTTGGCTGTATGTGAATGGGTTAATTTCTAGATTCTCAATTCTGTTCCATTGATCAATTTATCTTTCATTGTACCAGTACCAAGCTGTTTACACCACTGTGTAATAAATTTTGAAGTCAAGGAATTAGAGGTTTCCAACTTTATTCTTCTTAAGCAATGATTTGCTTATCCTGATTCTCTTGCCTTTACATAAAGAGTTTGTAATTGTTTTTCCATCTCTTTGAAGAATGTAATTAGAATCTGGATTGGGATTGCATTATATGCGTAAATTGCTTTGGGCAGTATTGACATTTTCACAATGTTAAGTCTTCCTCCAGGAGCATGACACATTCTTCCATTTTTGTAGGTCTCTTTTGGTTTCTTTTAGTAGTGTTTTATAGTTTTCTTTGTATAGGTCCTTTGTATATCTGGTTACATTTATTCCTAGATGTTTCTCCCTTTGGGAGGCTATTGTAAATGGTATTGCTTTTCTAATGTCCTTTTCAGCGCTGTCATTTTTGGGATAGAGGAATCCCACTGATTTTTGTATGCTGAATTTATATCCTGCCATTTTGCTGAATCTTCCAATGAGATCTAGTAGCTTTTTCACTGAGTCTTTGGGGCTTTCTATGTATAGGATCATATCATCTGCAAATAAATAGAGTTTTACTTCCTCTTTGTCAATTTGGATGCCTTTAATTTCCCTATCTTGCCATATAGCTCTTGCTAAGACATCCAGCACTATATTGAATAGGAGTGGTGACAAAGGACATCCTTGTCTGGTTCCTGTTCACAGAGGGAAGGCTTTCAGTTTCTTTTCATTGAGAGTAATGTAGGCTGTTTGTTTTTTACATATGCTCTTAATTATGTTGAGGAATTTCCCTTCAATTAATACTTTGTTGAGTATTTTTATCAGGAATGGATGTTGGATTTTGTCAAATGCTTTTTTGATATGATCACGTGGTTCTTTTCTTTTTCTTATTTATATTGTGGATATGTTGGTCATTTTTCTAATTCTGAACCATCCTTGCATCCCTGATATGAATTCCACTTGATCTTGATGTATTATCTTTTTGATGTGTTGCTGGATTCTGTTGGCTAGGATTTTGTTGAGAATTTTTCATGAGGGTTATTGATCTATAATTTTCTTTCTTGATGATGTCCTTCCTGGTTTTGGTATAAGGGTTATTCTTGTTTCATAAAATGTATTAGGATATTTTCCATCATCCTCTGTATTCTGGAATAATTTGAGTAGAATTGGTGACAGCTCTTCCCTGAATGTTTGGTAGAACTCACCAGTGAAGCCATCTGGGCCTGGACTTCTTTAGGTTGACAGTTTTTTGATGACC
>NW_006408675.1:3891785-3896750 GCF_000296735.1 Chrysochloris asiatica | reverse complement strand
CTCTGTTGATATGTTTCTAATTGTTGTAGATGCTGTGTTAATGTGTTAATTTTGGTTCTTTCTTCTTTTTGGATGTGTGCATTTATTGCAATGAATTGTCCTCTCAGCACCACTTTCGCTATGCTCCAAAGATTTTGGTATGTTGTGTTTTCATTCTCATTTGTTTCTAGGAACTTTGTGAGTTCGCATTTAATTTCTTCTATTACCCTGTCACTTTTCAGCATGGTGTTATTCTCAGGTACACTTTTATAAACATGGAGACTATGACAACAAAGAAGCTGTTAATTCATCCGTTCACTGTCCTGCCACCCAGCTGGTTCCAACTCTTAGCAGCCTTATAGGGCAAAGTATACTTGCCTCAAAGGGTTTCCAAGGCTGTAAGTCTTTAAGGAAGAGGAATGTCCTATCTTTCTCCTATGGATCTGAACCTCTGGCCTTTTGGTTAATAGCCAAGCTCATAAGCTACCATATCACCAGGGCTCCTGATGATGTAAATACATCTGCAAATACAGTGACAGAGTTTCAGTAAGATATTACTGATGAAATTCACTGGCACTGAAATTTAAGATTTGTATTCCTAACAAAGAACTCATATCAATGAACCACAGCCAGACTTGGATAACAAAGAACTTCAATTCTCTCTACAATCAGACTGACAAGAGGTTTGAAGCAGGCATACAGCAATATGAATAGCTCATTTTCAAACTGTACACATCTTATCTGATTCGAATTGATTCTGCATGGTTTCTGAAGAAGAGTTTAGAAACTGAATTAAATATTAAACTGACCTTACTGCATGAGCCAAACTCAGTTAATTTGGGTTAGCATAGTCCCGACAAATTACAAATGGAACATTCTGAGTTCTGCTGACTCACTTCAAGTGAAAGTATATGCTATTAAATTAGATAGATGCACGGACTAGCTCGGCAATAGTCAGAATATTTTGCTTTAACATTACATTTCTAAATGTCTCTATATTATGCATATGTCTGACTGTCTTCTGTAGAGTACACTAAAGAACCTAATTCACCCATAAGTTTTTAGGGGAGTATAACCTTTGATTATAAATTCCCTTGGCCATCTACTCTATGTTACCAAATCAAAACTAGGGGTATTTATTTCATTTGGCATGGACTGGGACATTAAATCAACACATCACCACACACCAGTTCCAGAAGATATGGCTCAGACAAGGATCCTAGTGCAGTTCCAGAGAAACAGTTTTTATGGCACATAAAGTTTTTATTACACATAAACTCCAAATTTATTTTTAATTTTTTCAAGGCTGTCAGTGGGAGGATTGCTGGCCTATAGCAAATTGCAGATTGTAAAAATCTTTCCACAATGAGGCAACTTTTTTTTCCACAGTGACTGTGGTCCAGGTTCTCACAGCAATGTGCTTACCACACTGGGTCATGGCCAGGTATCTTGGAGGTTAGACAAATACAGCAAGTGAAGGAAATCCTAAATGATAGTTCTGTTACAATGTCCTTTCCCATCTCCTTCCCAGACACCAAACCATTGCTTCCTTGCCACTGGGCCAGTACACATTCTTCCTTCCTGCCCCACTTTTCACACAAACAGCCAATATTCTGCATTGCTCTTGGCCCACGGTTTGCCTTATGCTTCCAGGACCTTGGAACTCATCGAGCAGTGAGCCTCTCTTAACCCAAACTTCCTGTGCAGACTTCAAACACACACACAAACACCAAGACTAGCTCTCATGGAGTGGGAAAACAACACCAAGTACACAAACCTCCTCCTCAAACCTGCCAGCAACAACCTAACAAACCCTCCGTTGTTGTCCCTGATAGAAGAAACACTCTGGGATCGTTTCTTCTCTCCTCGAATGTTGAATCAACCTCCAAACCCCAAAAATGTAGCCTAGATTCTTTGTAGGCAGCCTCTACAGTGAGCTCCAGAAAATTTCTGAAATAAAATGCCATTTTCCGAAGGCACTAATGAGACTCTTTTATTAAGTTTTCCGTTTTAGTTATCCTCAAACCTATTTGTTCTCTGTGAAACCTTACAATCTGATAATATATATACATATACACAATTTTTATACACAAATAATTAGAAGGTTTGTAAGCATCAGAAAATGAAGCTTTTACTTTCTTTTCAAGGGATAAAAAAATGTCTTCAAGGAAGTGAGATTTGAATTGAACCCTCCAAGAACAGACTCAGCCAAGAGAACCCCAGGAAAAGCTTTTCTTTCCTATCAAACCTGTCAAGTGTGAACTTCTTCAAAACTTTAGGGATCTGAAGCTGAGTAAGCCAGTTGCTTGTTTTGTTTTCTTAAACTTTTCATTGTTAATTGAGTGAAGGTTAACAGACAAGATCATTAGCTTTACATTTAACAAATTATACACTTTGTTTCATCTCAGTGATTGTAATCCCTCCCCTGCAACAACAGTTGTCCTACTTCCTCCCTCTGGCTTCCCCTTTACATCCTATATTTCACAAATGAACAATGCAAAAATATTTGATGTACACATACAAAACAAAAAATACATATTCATTTAAATGTCCTAAAGCAAAGTCTGCAAGCCAGCCTCCTGCTCCCAGGTACTTGGCCTAATTTAGTCCATGAGCCTAGAGCCCGCAGCTACTCTATCTGTCCATGCCATCACCTCTGCCACCATCTCTGCTGCCACCACTTTTATAGATAGGATCTCACACCCCACTAATGCTCTTCCTTCTTGATGGTCCTGGGACCCTCTGTTTCTGAAATGAAAGGTTAACTACTGCCCCTTTTTAGTGACACATAAACTATAATTATAGTTGTGACAATCACAATTAATCCTGCTAATGATTACTCACAATTGAATCATAAAATCTTATAAACATCATCTCCCATCCTCTTTCACCAGATTCATCTAGCTAGAGAAGAGGAAAACTATTCAGTGGGGGTTCTACCATACCCCTCTTGTTCTGAAACAAAGCATATGCACAAAAGCTTATAAGTCAGTCACTTTGTGCCTTTATAGCACCCCATTTTTGGTAGCCAGTGTCTGGATTGCTTGTCCCCATCAACCAGTCCCTATTAAGTTTGTTCCTTCATAAGAAGAATCCTTCCATTTTGGTTGAAATTTTGAGCAACTGCATCTATAAGCAAAAATTGAGTTCATCAAATTGTAGCAATTTACACTTGATCACAGTATCAAGCAACCTTATCTTCATCTGGTGGAGTTCTGGTCAGTTAGCCAAGTCAAATGTGCATGCTTCCCTGCATTTCAGACCATATGGACATTTCGCCCTCAGCTCTAGCCCGTGGTGGCTAGGTCAGTACCGATGGACTCATTTCACACATCTCCCTAAACTTCAGCCAGAACTTCCTCTTTTCTCTTTCATCTCAGGGTCAACGGGCATGAATGGAACATGGCCAAACTCAGCCCATATCTTCATTACTGCATTTCCCCTACTTCCACTCATAAGTAAACCCAGGTGGTCACCAGAGAGCATACTAGACTGCTTATGGGTTCTCTTTGAGTTTCTGTCTTAGAAGGGCTGAGTCAGTTATTTGCAGAATGAAAAACTAAGGTTTATATTTTCCATACTGTGGAAAATGAGTGTTTCAGTGACCAAAGCTTGAATATGCCAACTCACACATTGAGCTCCTTGGACAGATACTCTGTTGACTAGTTCCAGTCCAGATTTTAGGAAAAAAGAACTTAAACAACAGTTTTTGTTGTTATTTGCCCTATTTCTGACCTCTGCTAAAGGGGGCCAGAATGGAAAGTGAGTGGAATGGTATGACTTTTCTTTGGCTCCCAAGGAAAAGGTACTTTAGGATTCTTCATTTTGTTCTGAGAGAGTTCAAACCAGAGACACCTAAACAGATTTTTCTAATTCTAGACCTACCTTCTTGATATCATTAAATTCACCTCCTTATTTTGAAATGAAACTCATATTATGAGAAAAGAAAAAAGCAAAACAACTATCTGACAACAATAAACACACTTTCTATTTAAGGTGCAATGGCAGCAGAAGCATTAGAACATGTCCAATTATTCTTAAGAAAATTCCGATCCCTTAGCAGGGCTTCAAAACAACAGAGTATGCAGCAAATCACCATGAGTCATATTTTCCATCAATAAAAAAGTTCTTAAAACTCATGTGTACAGTAATTGGACAAAGATCATACAGCACTAGACAATTAGAAGAACACTTGTTCCCAGACACTAAGGACAACTGTAAAAAGATATGTTTGAGCAAGTTTCTCAGTGGTGGTCTCAACCAAGCTTGGTTACCAACAAGGTGATGTCAATACAGTAATGCAGATCACATATATGACGTGCTCGGGCTCACATACTGCCTCTCGTAAGTCTTCTTCAGAAGCATGATTTGAGAAACCCTGATTAAAATGTGGTTCAGGCAGGATGTAGGAGTTCATGTCACCAGGAATTCATTATTTTGGATTAGGATTTTGGTTATATAGTCTTTCTTTTTTACAAAATGTAAACACCCCTGGAAGGTGGTAGTGAATACATTAACAACTCGTAGAAACTGCAAATCAGTAATTTACCTAGACGGAAAAAGTCAGAGGACATGGAAATTACAGTGAAAAAATTATTATACTCTGTCTCTGAAAGGAGCTTGGTCAAATTAACATCAGGAGTATGTAGCATCCATTTCAAAGGAATCCTGGATAGCCAAAATTCTACTGTCATGATCTAAATTTCTAGTGGCATGATTTCATCTGTCTCTTATTTTATACTATGAAGGATGACTCATATACCTTCCTGCAAAGACTTTAAACAATTGAAATTGTATGTTTGTGTGGCCCTAGAGGATAAGCAATGTACCACAACACCAGTTTGAACCATTAGGTTCGTGGTTCAAAATCACCAGCCCCTCCTCAGAAACACATATGTGTATGTGTGTGTTTCATATACATGCATATATAGATATATTTATCATGAGTCTGGACAGAACTAATAACATACATATTGTTGTTAAGTG
>NW_006408675.1:3881332-3887180 GCF_000296735.1 Chrysochloris asiatica | reverse complement strand
CAGATCTTTGCACATTTTGTTGTAATATTTGACTCTGTCTTCTCAAGTTGACTTTGAAAGTTTCTGTTCAGCTCTTGTACCTCCTTATTTCTTCCTTTTGCTTTAGCATCTGTATGCTGGAGAACAAGTTTCAAAGTCTCTTTTGAAATCCATTTTTACCTTTTCCTTCTTTCTTATCTTCTTAATGACTTTTTGCTTTCTTGCTGTATGATGTTCTTGATGTCATCCCACAGCTCTTCTGGTCTTCGGTCTCTAGTGTTTAATGTATCAAACCTGTTCTTAAGATGATCTCTAAATTCAGGTGAGATATATTCAAGGTCATAGTTTGGCTCTCATAGACTTGTTTTCATTTTCTTCAGCTTCAGATTGAATTTGCATATGAGCAATTGATGGTCTGTTCCACAGTCTGCCCCTGGCCTTGTTTTGACTGATGATATGGAGCTTTTTTACCTTCTCTTTCCATAGGTGTAGTCAATTTTATTTCTGTGTATTCCTCCTGGTGAAGTCCATGTGTATAATTGTCTCTTATGCTGTTGAAACAAGGTATTTGAAATGAAAAAATCATTGGTTTGCATAATTCTATCATGTGACCTCCAGCATCATTTCTATCACCAAGGCCATATTTTCCAACTACTGATCCTTCCTCTTTGCTTCCAACCTTTGCATTCTAATTGCCAGTGATTATCAACATATCTTGATTACATGTTTGATCAATTTCGGATTGAAGAAGTTTGTAGAATTCTTCTATTTCGTCCTCATTGGCTTTAGTGGTTGGTGAGTAAATCTGAATAATAGTGGTATTAACTGGTCCTCCCTGTAGGCGCATGGATATTATCCTATCACAGACAGCACTGTACCTCATTTCTGATCTGGATATGTTCTTTTTGACAATGAATGTAACACCATTCCTCTTCAATCTGTCATACCCGGCATAGTAAACCATGTGATTGTCAGATTCAAAATGGCCAATACCAGTCCATTTCAGCTCACTAATGCCTAAGATATCAATGTTTATGTGTTCCATTTCATTTTTGACAATTTCCAATTTTCTTAGATTCATGCTTCATACATTCCATTTTCCAATTATTAATGGATGTCTGTAGCTGCTTCTTTTCAGTTTGAGTTGTGCCCCATCAGCAAATAAAGTCCCAGGGGCTCTACCCCATTCATTTCATCACAGTCAAGTCTACTGTGAGGAGGCTGCTCTTCCCTAGTTGCATTTTGAGTGCCTTCCAACCTGAGGGGCTCAGTTTTCTGGCAGTATATCTGACAGTGTTTCTTTGCTGTTCATAAGATTTTCAGTGACTAAATATTCAGAAGTAGTTCATTTCTCTTTCTTCCTAGTCTGTCTTTATCTGGAAGCTTATCTGAAACCTGTCCATTGTGGTGACCCCGCTGGTATTTCAAATACCCATGGCATAGCTTCCAGAGTCACAGCAACTCAAAAGCCACCATATTATGACAAACTGACAGATGAGTGATGACCAAATGAGCACATGGAATGAGGGATATCATTGCTGATGTCAGATGGATCTTGGTTGAAAGCAGAGAATACCAGGAAGATGTTTACCTGTGCTTTATTGATTATGCAAAAGCCTTCCATTTTGTGGATCATGACAAGCTATGGACAACATTGCGAAGTATGAGTATTCCAGAACACTTAATTGTGCTCATGAGGAACCTGTAAATGGACTTGTTCATTGCCATTAGGAAACTTTATATAGAATTTAGTCATCATGAACCCTGCTGTTGCATGGTACATGAGGAATTTGTACATAGAACTTTGCCCATGAGGAAACTGTACATAGATTTGTTCGGACAAGTTTCCATTTTTGAGGAGAATATGGGAACACCAGTTGGTGGTTATGCTGTGGAGTCGGTTCCAACCCATAGCAATCCTGTACAGGGTTTCTGAGGCTGTAAATCTTTACAGGAGCAGAAAGCCTCATCTTTCTTCTGTGGAACAGCTGGTAGTTTCGAACTGCTAACCTTGCAGTTCACAGTCCAATTCATAACCATTACGCTACCAAAGGCATGTGACAGGGTTGTATGTTTTCCATACTTATTCAACCTGTATGCTGAGCAAATAATCTGAGAAGCTGGGTTATATGAAGAAAAACATAGCATCAGGATTGGAGGAAGACTCATTAACAGACTGAGATATGAAGACTATACAACCTTGCTTGCTGAAAGTAAAGAGGACTTAAAATGCTTACTGATGAAGTTTAAAGACAATAGCCTTTGGTATGGTTTGCATCTCAATGTAAAGAAAGCAAAAATACTCACCACTGGACCAATAAACAGCATTCTTATCAATGGAGAAAAGATTGAACCTGTGAAAGACTTCATTTTTCTTGGAACAACCATCAACACTCATGGAAGCAGCAGTCAAGAAGCCAAACAACGAATTGCATTAGGAAAATCTGCTGCACAAGACCTTTTTAAAGTGTTGAAGATCAAAGATGTTAGCTTGAGGACTAAGGTGTGCCTGACCCAAGCCATGGTATTTTCAATAACCTCATATGCATGTGAAAGTTGGACAGTGAATAAGGAAGAGCATAGAAGAATAGATGCATTTGAGTTATGGTGTTGGAGGAAAATATTAAAAGAATCATGGGCTGCCAAAAGAACCAACAGATCTGTGTTGGAAGAATTGCAGCCAGAGTGTTACTTGGAGGCCAGGATGGCCAGACTTCATCAATCTTACTTCGGACATATTGTCAGAAAGGACCATTCACTGGAGAGGGATATCATGTTTGGTAAGATGGAGGGTCAGAATAAAATAGGAAGACCCCCAGCGAGATGGATTGGCAAAGTGGCAGCATCAATGGGCTCAAGTATGACAATAGCTGTGAGCTTGGCCCAGGACCGGGCAGTGTTTCCTTCTGCTATGCATAACATCACTATGAGTTAGTACCGACTGGATGACACCTAACAACAACAATAACATACATATCATATACATGTTTGTGTATATGTATATACATATGTATAGTCTTAGTTAGGTGCTATAAGATAAGCACTCAGTTTGGTTGGTGGTTTTAACTACCCAGCCTCTCCTTGGAAACTCTATACAGCAACGCTATGGGTTGGAATCAACTCCACAGCATTTATCAACAATAAGAACAACAAATACATATATATGAGAGCTTTAAAAACGTTATGAAAAAATTCATTATCCATTCACTTCATTTTTCCATGAATTTTTGAAGCTTTCTCATATATGTGTGTATATATATGTATATATGTGTATATAAACTACTGGTGTGGTGTTGTAGTATCAGCACTGGACTGCTATCCACAAGATCAGCAGTTCGAACCCAGTAGCTTCTCCTTGGAAACCCTATGGTGGTTGTGGTGGTGGTGTGCTGTGAAGTTGGTTCTGACTCATAGCTACCCTGCATAAAGTTTCTAAAGCTGTAAATCTTTACAGGAGCAGAAAGCCTCATCTTTCTCCCATGCAATGACAGGCAATTTCAAGCTGCTGACCTTGAAGTTAGCAGCCCGACTTGTAACTACTATACTACCAAAGCTCCTTTGCAAATCCTATATAGCATGACTATAAGTCAGAACTGAGTTGATAGCACTTAACAACAATAATAAAGCCACGATGGCCAAACTTCGTCTCTCATACTTAGGACATATTGTCATGAGGGACCAGTAGCTGGAGAAGGATATCATGTTTGGTAAGGTGGAGGATCAGAGAAAAAGAGGAAAACCCCCAACAAGATGGATTGGCCAGGTGGCAGCATTGATGGACTCAAGCATGACAACAGTAGTGAGGTTGGCCCAGGATTGGGCAGTGTTTCGTTCTGCTATGCATAGCATTGCTGTGAATTGGTACCAATTCAATGGGACCTAACAACAACAACAACAAATATGTATATATATAATATATATAAATTAACAACAACAAATATACATATAAATATATATATATAATACTGCTTAAAATGAATCTGTCATGTAGTTGTTTACATGGCATGTAAACCTATTATCTCCCTTTAAACAAGAAATTTCTACCATGCGGCAAAAGATGAACATTCTAGAGGCCTGTTCATAGCAAGTGCCCTAAACCTCTTTTTCTTCCAAATTTCACTTCTTTTTATTCCTACTTTCTTCCAGTTCTTCTCAGTTCTGACATTCTGGCTGTGTGCCTTTCTTGGCTTCTGAATTTCTCATGTGAATTTTGTTACACACTTATCTTATTCACTTTAGGGTGTCTTCGAAAAACAGGTTTAATCAGAAACACAGCTTCCAAGGGGATCCATTGGGTCAGTTCAATTCAAAGCAGAGAGGTCAGTCCAGTAGGTCATAGCAGCTTTTTTTGGGATTCCTAAAGGTTGTGATCTGGATAGATTTGCTCCAAGGATGCAAGGCAATTATAAGGACTTATAACGACATTTTAAGAAAACTGAAAACTGTATTGGTGAGAAAAATGTCAGGAAACTTGAGCCAAGGAATTTGTTTTTTTTTCTATCAAGACTATGCATCTGTTCATTCTTCTGGGTAGAAAGGGCTGTCCTATGAGAACTGCATTGGGAAACCTTATCTTATGCACCCCACAGTCCTGTTCTTGCTCCTTCAGACTTCATTTGTTCCAAAAACTCACAAAATATTTTAAAAGAACATGATTTGAGTGCCTTGAGTATGTCACAACTGCCATTTCAACTCAAAGGGCACAGAATTCTACCTGAAATACCTCCACCCCACTCACACCAGTAAAGAACAAAGTGTTGTTTTTTTCTCTTTTAGTATCTGTATCTTTTCTTAAGTTTTTACAGTAACAGTCTTATGCAATACTTATCCTTTTGTTATTCAGTATTTTCACGCAACACCACTTGTGTCTCAGTTTGTTGTGCTGTGATGGTTTGTGAGTTGCTGTGATTCTGGAAGCTATGCCACCAGTATTTTAAATGCCAGCAGGGTCACCCATGGTGGACAGGTTTAGATGAACTTCTAGATAAAGACAGACAAGGAAGCAGGAGTGACGAACTACTTCCAAATATTTAGTCACTGAAAACCTTATGAATAGCAGAAGAATACTGTTAGATATAGTGCTGGAAAATGAGCCCCTTGGGTTGGAAGGCACTCAAAGTGCGACTAGGGAAGAACTGTCTCCTCAAAATAGAGTTGACCATGATGATGTGAAATGCAGTAAAGCCCATAGAAGAAAAGCCCATGGAACCTTCATTTGCTGATGGGGCACAACTCAAAATGAAGAGAAATAGCTATAAATACCCGTTGAAAATCGGAACATGGAATGTATGAATTACGAATCTGGGAAAACTGGAAGTTGTCAAAAATGAAAAGGAACACATAAACATCAATATCTTAGGCATTAGTGTGCTGAAATGGACTGGTATTGGCCATTTTGAATCTGACAACCACATGGTTTACTATGCCGGGAATGACAAATTGAACAGGAATGGTGTTGCATTCATTGTCAAAAAAAAACATATACAGATCAGTCATGAAGTACAACTCTGTCTGTGATATTATAATATCCATGTGTCTACAGGGAAGACCAGTTAATACCACTATGGTTCAAATTTAAGCACCAACCACTAAAACCAGTGAGGATGAAATAGAAGAGTTCTACCAATTTCTTCAATCTGAAGTTGATCAAACATGCAATCAAGATGTATTGACCATTACTGGTTATTGGAATACAAAGGTTGGGAGCAAAGAAGAAGGATCAATAGTTGTAAAATACGGCCTTGGTCACAGCAATGATGCTGGAGAACGCATGATAGAATTCTGCAAAACCAATGATATGTTCATTTCAAATACCTCCTTTAGGCAACATAAGGTATGACTATACACATAGACCTCACCAGAAGGAATA
>NW_006408675.1:3864508-3874715 GCF_000296735.1 Chrysochloris asiatica | reverse complement strand
CCCCCTCTAGTCACCAGAATGGTGCACAGACAGCGAGAAACCAAGGACCAGATTAAAAAAAAAAAAGAATATGCATACATTTATCTCTGAAGATCAGTCAGAAGTCAGGCATTCATGGCAGCTCTGATCCTTCCCCGGCTCCACCTCACTCATGATGGCTACTCCAGGAGCAGCTAAGGCCAAACGATCGGCAAACTGGATTTCTTGCTTCCACTACAAATTCCACTAGTTGTAAGCCTTCAAACTTTCTAACTATTTCTTTATTTGTTGTTCATAGTTCTGGGATCGTCCCCTGAACTTGCTTTGTCTGGTAGTCTATGTTATTGCTAATGGATATCCTCATTGCATTTCTCTAGGCTCTGCCATCAAGCTCCGCCTCCTCCATTATCTTTCAATTCCATTTTTTCCAGGAAGTTTTTGAAGATCCCTCATATATTACAAATGTTTTCTATGCCTTTCAAAGATTATGTAATTGAAAAATCTTTTATAAAAATCTCCATGAATTTCTTATGGCTATGATAGACAAGCTCTCCTGGTGTGGCTCTGTGGGATCAGCACTGGACTGCAAACCACAGGGTTGACAGTTCAAATCCACCAGTTGCTCCTTGGAAACTCTATACAGGGTCACTGTGCATTAGAACTGACTCAATGGCACTTGTCCACAACAGAAACATGATAAACAAAGTGAGATAAATTAGTTAATCTACTAAAGATGATTACAAAGCACAATGGAAACACGACTTGATAATCTCTGTTGCTATTATTAGATGCTTTCAAGTTGGCTCCGACTCAGTGACCATAGTGTACAACAAGAAGGAAACATTGCCTGGTTCTGGGTCATCCTCACAATCATTTCAATGTTTGAACCCATGATTGCAGCCACCAATCTCTGTGAGGATCTTCATCTTTTTTGTTGATAGTTTACCAAGCATAATGTTCTTTTCTGGGATATTCCTGATAGTATGTCCAAAGTATGGAAAACAAAGTCTTACCATCTTTTCATCTAAGTAGAATTCCCTCTGTACTTCTACAAAGCATAGATTTGTTCCTTCTTCTGGCAGTCCATAGTATAGTCAATATTATTAACCAATATCATAATTCACATGCATCAATTCATTTCTGGTCTTCCCTGCTCGCTGTCCAGCTTTCACATGCATATAAGGTTATTGAACATACTATGATTTGGGTCAAGTGCACCTTGGTTCCTCAAACTGACATCTTTGCTCTTTAACACTTTAAGGAGGTTTTTTGCCACAGATTTGCCCAGTGAACTATGTCATTTGATTTCTTGACTGCTGCTTCCATGAATGTTGATTGTGGATCCAAGCTAAATGAAATTCTTGACAATTTAAATCTTTTCTTTGTTTATCATAATGTTATTTTTAGCCCAGTTGTGAGGAATTTTGTTTTCTTTAAATTGAGTTGTAATCCACACTAAAGGTTGTATTCTTTGATTTTCACCAGAAAGTAGTTTATGTCTTCTTCATTTTCAGCAAGCAAAATGTGTCACCTGCAAGTTGTTATTGAATCAATTCTGACTCCTAGCAACCCTGTATATGGTTTCCAGGGAGCAGCTGATGAGTTTGAACTGCCAACCTTGTCATTCAAACCAAACTTGTGGCCTACCTCATTATTTTGTAGTGCCATCACAGGTTAATTAGACTTTCTCCCAACCTGACTCCGCATTCTTCTTCATGCAGTTCCTTTTCCCTGATTATTTGCTCAGCATACAGATTAAGTATGGAGAAAGTGTATAACTCTGATGCACAACTTCCCTGATTTTAACGTACACAATATCTACTTGTTCTGTTCAAACAACCGTCTTTTGTTCTATGTACAAAATTTTGCCCATAGAATCCTTAAGTATTTCAATCCAAGGTTTGATTTTTACCTCTTATTTTCTTCCCTTTTGACTTTCTAACCCTAGGTCTTTGCACATTTCTTTATAATAGTTTACTTTGTTTTTCTTAGCCACCCTTTGAAATTTTCTGTTTAGCTATTTTACTTTGTCATTTCTTCTATTCACGTTAGTTCTCTAAGTTCAAGAGCAAATTTCAAGTATCTTCTGACATCCATTTTGTTTTGTTTTCTTTCCTGTTTTTGTAATGACCTTTTGCTTTCTTCATGAATGGTTTTCTTGACAACTCCTCTAGTTTTTGATCATTTGTGTCAGTGCATCAAATCTATTCCTGAGATAGTCTCTAAATTCAGCTGGTATATACTCAAGGTCATATTTTGACTCTTGTAGACTTTTTAAAATTTTCTTCAGCTTTAGCCTGGATTTGCTATGGGCAATCAATGGTCTGTCCTACAGATGGCCTGTAGCCTTGTTTGGGCAGATGATAATCAGCTTCTCCATTGGCTCTTTTCATCTGGTGAGGTCTATGTGTATAGTCACCATTTTTTATCATTGGAAAAAGTATTTTCAAATATTTTTTTAAGGTCCCTCAGAAACCCCATACAAGGTCGTGATGAGTCGGAACTGACTCGATGCACTTAACAACAACAATCTCCATCCTCATTTCTATTACCAGAGTTATACTTTCCAACCATATATATCTGTCCTCTTTTTTCAAAGTTTTACATTCTAAACATTAGTAATTATAAATGCATCTTGATTGCGTATTTGATTATTTTCAAGCTGAAGAATTTGGTAGAATCCTTCAGTTCGTTCATCTTTGATGTTAGTGGTTTATGGACAAGAATAGCAATATTAACTGGTCTTCCTTGTGGTTGTTAAGTGCCATCCAGTCAGTCCCAACTCATAGCGACCCTGTATAGTGTTGCCAAGTGGTGGCCAATGAATTTGAACCATCAGCCTTGCAATTCAAACCTTGCAATTCAGTGCATTATTCCACAGCACTGTGTATTATCCAATCTATCACTGACAGCATTGTATTTCAAGATACATCTTGAAATGTTTTTGTAGACAATTAATGTAATGCCATTCTTTTTCAATTTGCCATTCCCCAAAACAAAACAATACATTTTTTTTTTGAGACAACATCACTCAATGATAGTATTCGCCAGGCACACTAGACAACAATACAGACAGTATTTCGCTTTGTGAAATTGAGCTTGGTATTAAAGGCTCTACCTCATTCCAGTTTAAACCAGGGTCCTTGTTGGGTCCTGTCAAGTCAGTCCCAACTCTTAACAACCCTACTTACAATAAAACAAAACACTGCCTGGTCCTGCAACATCCTCACAATTGTCACGTTCATTGTTGCTGCCACTGTCTTGTTGGTGGTCTTCCTCTTTTATGCTGATCCTCGACATTCCCAACTTTGATGTCATTGTCTAAGGACTGGTGCTTCCTGGCAACATATCCAAAGTACAAGAGACAAAGTATCACCATCCTTGCTCCTAAGGAACATTCTAGCTGCACTTCTTCCAACACAGATTGGTTTGTTCTCTGGTAGTTCATGGCACTTTCAATATTCTTCACCAATAGCATAATTCAAATACATGATTCTTCCATGGTCTTCCTTAGCCCTTTTTAGACTGTTTCCCTGTCTATAATGTGAGACTCATAATCACTACAATCTGATTGTTGTGAAAATAAATGAGACAATGACAATACTTTGTGAACTGGGAAGTAATAAGCAAATATAATAGCTGTTATTATTTAAGTATAAATTTGGTCGAGAATGCTACCATTTAGTTTTCAGTAAATATTACCACGTAATTTCCTTACTGCATTAAAGGGGAAGAAATATTTTCCCAAAATGTTTCTAGAATTCCAAATGTTCTCTCTTCTAATATCATCCTGGTGCAGTGCTGTAGGTTAATGCAATGGGCTGAAAAGTCGGTTTGAACCGTAAAGTCGATGAGTCAAGCATATCAGCTGTTCCAGGAAACCCTACACAGGGATGTTATGGGTCGGAACAGACTGGACAGCACTTAACAATGACAATAACAACAATTTCAGTGAGACAGATATTTCCTAGCCTTGCTTTCCATCTTCAAAGGTCACCATTTGAAATAAAAACAAAAACAAGCAAAAATTCTACTGGATAAGATTATGTGGTTCCAGAGACTTGTCCTGAATATGAAATGTAAAATTATCTTTCCAAAAACCTTTATTTAACTATTATTAAAAAGGGAGATTTTAGAATAGCACATCCTTTCCAGCCAAATAACATCAGACATTATTCTTCTAATTCCCAATTTATGTTGGAGTAACATACAAAGTCGTGGAATATGCAAAATTGAGAGATCTGTGACACCACTCTATCATAAAGACTAATGTGGGATTTTGCATTTTATTTTATAAACAAAAATAAATGCAACTAAAATGATTGCATTTTATAAGGACCACTCACTTATTATGTTCCTGTACTGTTCTATTTCATGGTTGTTGATTTTTGTTCTGATTCTTATGATCCCCAAGAGGAAAGGATCCACTCAGTTCGGCAACCTTCATGTCTCATGACAGCAGAAGGCTCAGAGATGGGGTTCATAAAACCTGTTGATTGGTTTGTTTCCTTTTGGAGTGAAAACAGAATCACTTGTGAGTATCTAGCTCCTGGTGAGAAATGCTTCTGACAATTCATGGATAAATTGTAGAGCTGTGAGAAGTCACACTAAATACTAAGTGTAAGAACAATATGAAATGTGAATTTGTGCAGCTGTCTGCCAATTGAGCCTTTCTTTTTTAGAGCCTTAAGCTTTACTAAAATCAAAATCTGCCGGAAATCTCACAGGCTGTAGAAACAAAATGGATCCTCCCTACAATCCCATGAGAGACGTGCCCTTGTGACCTTGAGCATAAACACAGACAGGGAGAGGCAGATTAAATGGATCCATCTCTCTTCTCCTGGGAGTCTCTGAGTTGTACAGAATCCTGAGTAACTTTCCAGCCATCTGAGTGAGAGGCCTTTCTGTTAGGCCAAGGGCATTGTAATGAATTTACTTTAGTACACTCAGAACTCTCACTAAACGGGACATGCATTAAATGGAATGTAGAATCTGAAGGAAGAATATTCTGGGCTGTAGAGAGTCAGAATCACTTGAAGGCAATGGGCTTGGACTCTTTTGCTGTTGCTATTTTGCACTGCTTTTTAGACAATAGTGTAGTCAGAGTCCCTTGTTTAAAACTGGTTAAAATATTCAGATGCTAACTGAAAAGTTGAACGTTTAAGGCCAACCATAGACACCTTGGAAGAAAAGACTGACAACATACATTAAATACACAACAAAATCCACAGCCAATAAAAACCGTAAAGAGCACAGTTCTACTTTGATACTCATGGGGTCTCCATGAATCAGAATCCACTTGATGGTTACTGGTGGGTGACAATGATGGAATATTGGATTCATTTGGCACTGTCTGAAGTTTTATACCATCAAGTTGATAGTTGGCATTATGCATCAAAAAAGAACTAGAAAAATAGAAACAAATAAGGATGGTAATGCTGGAAAATAATTTAAGTGTCCTTGAGATTAGTTTCCTTACTTCACATAGGAAGAAACTGAGACTCTAGAAAATCTAGGGCTTGAATATAATCTCTCAGAATCAATTTCCTCCTATGTATATGGAGTCCTGGTTTGGCGCTGTAAGTTAATGCACTGGACTGCAAAGTCAGTGTGATCCACAAGGTCAGCGTGATCTGTAAGGCTGGCAGTTTAAGCTCATCAGCCATTCCTCAGAAACCCCATCGAGGGTCACTATGGGTTGGAACCAACTCGACAGCACTTAACAACAACAACATATGACAGGAATCTTTAAGCAGAATATAAATTTTGCTTTAATATTCTTTTGTTGTAGTTTTAAAATACAAAGTTTTATGACAAAGTAGCATTCAGTCCTGTTTTCCAACACTTCTAGCACTAGTAATTGTGCTTAATGGGACACACATAGTCCCTATTACTCCTAGCAGATAACTCAACATTTTCATTGTTTAAAAAAAGAAGGAAGACATACATTGCATTTAGATTGTGCCTTCATGGCATTTAGGAGCAATCAGAGTATACCTGAAGGTGTACAGAGGATATAGGATTCAAGGTTGTAAACAGCAGTTAGAAACAGATTCTGGAAGCATTGATTGCCCTGTACAAGGATGGACTTTGTTCTGTTAGCAGTAAGGAATCTTTGGAAAGTTTTGAGTGAAAATGCCACATACCAAGACTTGTGTTTTAGAGCACTCTCTCTAGTATAATAAAGAGGGCTGATTGGACAGGAAAGACAGCCCAGTTGGAAAGCAATCCTGAGGGCCAGGGCAAAAAAACTTATAAGGATCAGGATTAAGGCAACAGTCATCATGCCTTATATCAGCCATGTCCTCGGCAGCTTGCTATCACCTAGGCAGACTTTTTGTATCAGAGGAGCAGAATGCTGGATGGTTACTTCAAGAACCACACAAAACCTAGATAACTTAAAACGACCATCACTGATATAATTCCAGGAAAGAAACATTTATTGGGTGGAGTCATTTAATACTCAAAGCCACTGAGATGCTAATGTGAAGCATAGACTCAAAGGCTGTACTAAAAAAAAAAAAAAAATAGGGGGACACCAAGGTCCTTGCTGAGTCCTCAAATTGAGGTAAGCTTCCAAATTCTTCCCCAAACAGGGCACTCTTTTTTTTTTTTTTTTGTAAGTGTTTATTGTGAATTGAGTGAAACTTTGCAGGGCAGATCATCAGTTTTACATTCAACAAATCATACACCTTGTTTCATTACAACAACTATAATTACCACATGTGGTGCTGTGGGTTAATGCACCAGACTACAAAGCCATTTGAACTGTGAGGTCAGTGGTTCAAGCTCACCAGCTGCTCCTCGGAAACCCTATACAGGGTCAACTTGACGGCACTAACAACAACAACCAACAGTTAACAGTATTTCTCTCGATTAATTTTAGCTCTTAAAAAACAAAAACAAAAACAAAAAAAACCTCAGGCTTATATAATAATTTACACTACTAAAAGACGCATTCTGTAGCTCTGCCTCTTGACTGCCAGCTCTCAGTGTCTCTCTTTCCATGAATCTAGAGTCCTCAGCTATTCCCTCTCTCCATGTCCCCATCTCAGCCTCCATCTCTGGTCTCACAGCTTCTCGGATTCCTCTTGTGCACTTCTCCCTTGATGGTCCTAAGGTCTTCTGTTTTTGGACTGCAAGATAAACTATTCCCCCATTTTTGCTACAAAACTTCTACCTTTACAACTGTGATAGTCACAATTACTCATGATAACAATTACTCACTATTGAATCATAAGAATCTTATCCCATCTCTTTTTATCAGACCCATCTAGACAAGATGAAAACTATTCAGTGGGGACTCTATCTTCCCCCACACACTCTTAAATTAAACTCCCTCTTGAAACCTTGCAGGCCATCACCTTGTGCCTTTATCACCACCTCATTTGAAATAACCAATATCTAAGTTGCCGGTCCCTATGTACCCTGTATACAGAGATAATAACATCAGTACTTGATGTGAAGACTCCTCCTCACTCTGTTGGTATTTTGAGCTACTACCTCCATTAATTGCTTGCTGAAAGTGAAGAGGACTTGAAACATTTACCTATGAAGATCAAAGAGCACTGCCTTCAATATGGATTACATATCAATGTCAAGAAAACAAAAATCCTCACCACTGGACCAATAAACAACATTCTTATCAATGGAGAAAAGATTGAAGTTGTCAAGGACTTCATTCTTCTTGGATCAACTATCAACACTCATGGAAGCAGCAGTCAAGAGATCAGACGACATATTGCATTGGGCAAATCTGCTGCACAGGAACTTTTTAAAGTATTGAAGAGCAGAGATGTCAGCTTGAGGTCTAAGGTGCACCTGACCCAGTCCATGGTGTTTTCAATAGCCTCATATGGATGTGAAAGCTGGACAGTGAATAAGGAAGATCATAGAAGAATTGATGCCTTTGATTTGTGGTGTTGGAGGAGAATACTGAAAGTGCCATGGACTGCCAAAAGAACCAATAGATCTGTTTTGGAAGAAGTGCAGCCAGAGTGCTCTTTGGAGGCCAGGATGGCTAAACTTCGTCTCTCATACTTTGGACATATTGTCCAGAGGAAACAGTCGCTGGAGAAGGATGTCATGCTGGGTAAGGTGGAGGGTCAGAGAAAAAGAGGAAGACCCCTAACGAGATGGATTGGCCAGGTGGCAGCATTGATGGACTCAAGTGTGGCAGCGGTAGTGAGGTTGGCCTAGGATCGGACATTGTTTCGTTCTGCTGTGCATGGGGTCGCTATGAGTCAGTTCCGACTCAATGGCACCTGACAACAACAACAACAACCTCCATGAATATAGGTCAAGTTCATCAAATTGTACCAATTTATCCTCATTTACTTTATCAAAAAATGTTTTCTTTTTTAACTTCCTCTAGATGAGTTCTTATTTTCAAGTCATTGGAGCTAGGTCAGATGGGTATTATCTGCAAGTTTGGGTGTTATTGAGCACCTCCCCTCCCTTCATATCAGCTGGATGCTTCATTCTCAGCTCTAGCCCTCTGTGGCTATGACCATGGGCTCAGGTGTCCCCAGGTCTCACCACACTTTGGACCAACCAGCTCT
Organism: Chrysochloris asiatica; assembly: GCF_000296735.1. NCBI lineage: Eukaryota > Metazoa > Chordata > Mammalia > Afrosoricida > Chrysochloridae > Chrysochloris > Chrysochloris asiatica. The sequence continues at coordinate 3,866,175 of NW_006408675.1, read as the reverse complement.
TCCTCTTCTCTCTCTCATCTACAGGTCAACGGGAGTCTATGGAACGTGGTTGAACTCGTTCCATTTCTTCTTTACTGTCTTTCAAAGAGGGTACTCTTAAGGAGCTACTTAAATACTAATTAGGAACCTTTATCTACATCAGGAGTTAGAAGACTTTCTTAAGTGGACTAAAAAGTAAATATTTTCACATTTATGGGCCATATAATCTTTGCTCAGGAGAAAGATGAGGCTTTCTGCTACTGCAAAGATTTACCACCTCAGAAACCTATATGCGGTCACTATGAGTCAGAACCCATTCGACAGCACGCAATGACAAAGGCTCTGTTGTAGCTCTGCCACCATAGACAGAAATGAGCATGACTGTATTCCAGTAATCCTTCAGCTACCAAATAGGCAGTGGGTCAGATTTAACCTACAGGTATAGTTGCTATCTCTGTCCTGTAAGAATGACTTTTTCTATAAATTTTCTCTTTTAAAAGCATATTTGCTTTTGGATAGGTCTTTTGTGATACAATAGTGAATAATTGTTATCAGGACAGATTGTGAGGGTTGGAAATATAAAGGGAGATGTTTTGTAGCAAGGAGGGGAGTGATTAACTTTGTAGTCTAGGAGCAGAGATCCCTGGGACCATCAAGCAGAGAACAGGATCCTACCCAGAGAAGCAGTGACTCCAGAGATGGAGGCAGAGACAATGCCATGAAGAGATGGAGTGGCTGGGGACTTTAGACCCAGAGAGGGAGAGGGACTGTGTGCTGACAACCGGGGCGCAGGCTTGTAGTGTATACCCTGTGATTGGTTGATGATGCTTGGAGTGAATTGTATCCATGTCAATGAAATGATATACAATAGGACGAATGTAAAACTAATGTTCTCCCATGTAAACTATCACATAATTCACAATAAAACATTTTTTAAAAAAAGCATAGTTGCTTTGCATTATCCCATCTACCCTCAACAAGTCAAAATATGATATTTCAGAAAATATTCTCTCTTTTTGATTCCTTACTTCCTTTATGTGAAGCTGAATGTGAACTTTTATTAGACTTTAAGCAACAATAAGCCAGGACATTCAAATAATAGAAAGTGATAGAGCTTTAAATCGGAAGGGGATATATTACTCCCCATTGCCACCAAGTCAATTCTGGCTCCTCCTGGTGTAACACTTTCAGATAAGCACTAGACTGCAAGCTGGGAGGTCAGTAAGTCAAATACTCCAAGTAATCCTCAGAAAGCCTATACCTCAGAAATCATGGAGTATAATTGACTCAATGACACTTAACAAAATGACCCTGTAGGACAGAGGATTTCTGAGACTATAATCTTTAGCAAAGCAGACCAGCTCATCTTTCTTCACCAAAGTGGATGGTGGATTCAAATCATGAACCTTTCAGTTAGCAGCCTAAGACTTAACCCACTACACCACCAGGTGTCCTTAGAAGGGGAATTTGTTGTTGTTGTTAGGTGCCATTGAGTCGGTACCGACTCATAGCAACCCTATGCACAAAGGAACGAAACATTGCCCAGTCCTGGGCCAACCTCACAATTGTTGCCATGCTTGAGCCCATTGATGCAGCCACTTTACCAATCCATCTCGCTAGGGGTCTTCCTCTTTTGCTTTGACCCTCCACCTTACCAAACATTATATCCTTCTCCAGCGACTGGTCCC